>NW_026126448.1:3000000-3582500 GCF_943737965.1 Phodopus roborovskii | reverse complement strand
AAATAAAGCAAAAGATACCCAGCCTACAATATATAACCCTAGAGAAGCTTGAACCCTCTTCCAGAAACTGATGGAAACAGATGCAGAAATGCACAACTAACCAATGGGCCAAGCTCCACGAGTACAATCAAAGTGAGGGAGGAGCAAAAATATGAACAAAGGAATCAAGGCCATGATAGGGGAACCCACAGAATCAGTTGACCAGAGCCACTCAGAGATCATTGACTCAGATCTGACAAATGGGGAATCTGCATAAGACCAAACTAGACTCCCTTAATACAGGTGACAATTGTGTGACTGGGACAATATAGGAGGCCACTGGCAGTGGGTCCAAGACATAACACTAATGCACAAACTGACTTAGTGAAGCTCATTCTATTTGGAGAGATACCATACCCAGCCAAGACAAAGGGGTGTGGGCTTGGAGAGGTTCCTTGGTCCTGCCTCAACTAGATGAGACAGACTTAGTAGACTTCCCATGGGAGGCCTTACCCTTTCTGTGGAGCAGATGGGAAGAGGGGGGTTAGTATAGGGAGTGAGAGGGAAGAAGGGAGCGTGAACTGGGATTGGAGTGTAAAATATAAATTAATTAAAAATGTAAATGTTTTAATTTAGTAAATATTTAGTAATTTTTAGCATAGTAAAATTACTTATAACAAAACAGTTATCAAGTAAGAATTACAGTTACAATATTTATTCTATTTGTATTTAGCAAAATTAAAGAAAATACCCTATCATCTATCCTATCTTTGTGATTCTAAAGTTTTATATCTAATTTATCTTTTATCATAACTAAGGTAAACTATAACATCTGTCTTCTCATCAAAGACCCCAGAAGGATATAATATTACCTAAGTAAACAGGAAGTGCATTGCAAGCAGTTTTTAAAATTCTAGAAATGACAGAGGCATCTGGCTGCCTGGACAGTCACCCAAAGTTTCTCTAAAATGTTGGTGCATCCATCTTCAACCTATAGGTCTAGGGTGCTTGGCAGACTTCTCAGCGAAGCAGGAAATTTGAAGATCTGTTCTGTCTTGTACTGGCAGTTTGTCTGTTGCTCTCTTCTATATCCTGCAGAATGACTCCCAGTTTCCTCTGTGAAACAGGAACCATAAAGGACCATCCCATCTTAATTTAGCAAGTTTAACAGTCCCTCTACTGTGGATCCTGCATGTCCAAATCATATGGCACACTGTCCAGCAGTCCAGGCAAGAGCAGTTTCTTGTTCAAATGGCTAGCCCTGCCACACTGAAGTCAAACTCCATAAGGAGTTTCTTTGATGCCCATCATCCTCTCTGAAGTAATTACTGCTGCCAGTCTAAGTTCTTAAAACACTTTAAATGTCATATTCTGTAGGTCTTTGAAATGTATGAAGATTACCTATCCATCTGAAATATATCTCTGTATATTTAGAAAAACTAACTAATATGACAATAAGTTTGACTATTATAGATGACTAATAATCTGTATTATCTGTATTTCTTAATTATACATTACATTTTCAATAGTCTGTATAAATAAAATACCTTAAACAAGAGTAGAAATATATGTAGTATAACAAAATTGACCTTAAATTTTTATCAATAAACCAAAATCCTATGTGATTATTTCTATATCATATACCTTTTTTCCTTAGATATTGACTGTGACTATTAACCCTTTATAATAAACTCTCTTTAACTGAAAACAAATATTTATAAACAATATATATTTGGAAATTTAGGCACAGTTTTCTAGACTGTGTCTTACTGATTGGAGGTGCTGTTAACCTTATGGGGATCCTAAGAAAATTTAGAATTATTGTTAAATCTTGGATATAGTAGTCTTTGAGGCTGTCTAGTCTCAGCCAGTTGCCTTGAAACTGTTATGGACGTTGGCTAATAGCTCAGGCTTATTACTGGCTAGCTCTTTCTTATAAATTAACCCACTTCTATTAATCTATGTATTGCCACAAGACTGTAGCTTACTGGTAATGCTCTAGAATGATATTCCTGTGGCAGCTACATGGCATCTCCCTGACTCTGCCTTCTTTCTCCCAGTAATTCTGTTGATATTTCCTGCCTAGCTATATTTTGCTTGGCTATTGATCAAAATAGCTCTACTCATCAACCAATATGCATACAGAAGGATATCCTATCATATTATAGCTTCAATTTTAGTGTTTTTATGGGATTCCTGAGTGTGTGAGTGAGTGGGTTTCTGATTCTTATGCCTTCTGTTGGACCCTTTTTTTTCTGCTGGTTTATCTTCTGCTGGTACAACTTCAGTATGAGAGATTTTTTGCTTAATCATATTTTAGTTTGTTATTTTTTAATCAATGAATGAATGAATTATAAAAACATAGCCACTAGGGTAAAGGTTAACAACTGAACTGTTATTTATACCTGCTAGAAGAAAATCCATTTTCTCCAAAGCAGTAATACTGGGTATATTAACTACTCCAGGTCAGGCCTCATATTAAGAAGCAGTTGAACAACATATAACAGACTCCACAATTTTTGTGTCCTTTTATTTGTTTTATATATTGATGGGAGATTTTTTTTGTTGTTTATTTTGTTTCTTTTTCAGTAGTGTATTACTATGTTTTTCATGGTTTGGGTGTGGGTTGTTGTACTGAGGTTTTGTTTTTTAAGAAAAAAAAATGGATGGGTAGGAGAAGAGATGATTTGAAAGGATTTGGGGAAGAGGAATAATATGATCAAATTATAAGTAAATTTAAATTTGTTTTAAATAAGGATGGTTTGTTGGTAGCTAAAAATTCTGATAATCTTTCTTGAAATCTTGTTCTCTAGAATTCTGAAGGACTTTCATAACATATAATTCTCATTTGTAATGCAGTTATTTATAGTCCTGTGTTAAATATTCATATCCCATATCCAACTATAATTATTCTATTTCTAGATGATATTAAGATATATTTAAATATGATCTAATATTCGTGGATCTACCAATCTCAGGGAAAAAAAGACACTACAAAGAAAACATACCAGGAGCCAGGATCCAAATTTTATAAAATTGCTCCCATATTTTAGCCTATTTAGATGTATGAAAGGTTAATATCTAATACCATTTACAATGCTGATCCAGCAAGAAAGAAATTAATTTGGTATTAGAGAAGTAACATCAATTTCCTGTGTAACTGAAGTAATGCATTTACTGGAAAGAGATTAATATCAATGCTATAAATCATTTATGTGCTTTTCCCAGAGTTTGAGACATCTGAATAATGTCATATATGGGAGCTTATATCACTTTGTGCATATTCCATTCATTAATCTATGCCTGGAGATGTAGAGGAGTTGTGTTAAAATATAAAATTTTGAAAAGAATCACTCTTTCTGATTTTAATTTTTTGTGACTTAGGTAATGTAAGCAAAATGTCAACAGAATTGCAATAATAATGATCACACTAGCAACGAGCATTTTCAGGAAAGAAATTAAACACTTAATCAATTAGCTTCCCGGTGGTAATAGCTACTCAATGTCCAAATGATAAGACAATGTATAAATGTCAATGTAAAGACTCCATTAAGCATAAATATTTCCACAAAGGAGAATTACCTGGGCTATCCTTCCATTGTACTGTTGAATTTCATTATCTTATAATCTGAATTGTTTATACCTTCGACAGAGCAGCAGAACCAACTTGGAGTAGTCTATGTGCACAGATTGAAGTATATCTCAAAGCTGATTAAAAAGAGTTGGCATGTCCAACTATAGATGTTAACATCCCAAATATACAGTTGATAATCAGAAGACACACAAAAAATCCTATGGCTTGGACTAAGTGGTAATGCACTTGAATGACTGAATTCACATTTAAATAATATACTCATTCAAATGTTTGTTTCATCTGAAAACATCCTCAGAGATACCCCTATAATAACATTTGATCAAATATCTGTGTATTCATAGCCCTCTTAAGTCCACATATAAAATTAACAACTATGGTATCTTAATGACAACCTAAGGGGCCCCCCAACATCATTTCAAAATTCCTTCATGATACAAAATAAGATTTAAAAAAAAAAGGACCTATAATATCAGCTCAAGCTCTTAATACCATGAGATATTAGATAATTTTGGCATTATTCTGAACTGAAATATCCTATTCTAAATCATCCATGGCTAATAATACTATGGGAAAGAAAATTATATGGGCAAAATAGCCCAGGCCTTTGAGCCAGAAAACCTAGGGTTAAATACTGTCTCTAATGTTTACTAACAAGAACTTAAGTATTAACACTAAGATTCCTCACTCAAAATGTAATAAAACAGGGACCTACGTCATGGAATTATCAGGAGAATGTATTTTTCTTGCACAGTATCTGGCATGTTCATCCTCATTTGGTTCACTTTCAAGACATATGACTCTCAACTTCTGTACCTTTAAAATGGACCTAGCCATATAAAATACTTTGCAAAATGCAATATGAGTTGAAATTATGTTTGATAATATTGTCATTTTTACTATACTGATTCTTTATCTTTTCCAGCTTGGCAATGCAAGCCACAGATTTAGGACCCAGTATGTTGCCTCCTGAGTGGCAGAGGATCTCATCATATCTTTTGTTGTAATTATTTGTCCTAATAGCGTCTACCAGCTTAGGCAGAGCACTCTTGTCTTCCAAGCTAACCTATGTGAAGGCAACTATGGTGCACCTCTTCCTATGAACCCATTGCTCCAGCCTGGCCTTTCCCTTGATGATGCAGTAGAGAAACTCTACCTTTCCATACAGAGCAGGCATGAAAACCACTAGCTCAGTGGGGTTTGCATTGTGAACAATCACCAGCAGTTGAGCCTTCTTGTTCTCCAACAAGGTGGTGACTGTATTGACCCCTGCTTGAAGGACAGGTGGTCTCTTAGTTGGGAAGTCCCCTTTGTCAGCATGAGCCAGCAGCCTTTGCTTCTTCTCCTGCTTTGTCTCTAGCCTGTACTCAAATGCAAGTATAAGCAGTTGTGTAGTTGTTTGCTGGTCCAGGGTCTGGGTGAACTAGTTAATGGCAGAAGGTACTTTGAGCCACTTATAGAAGATAGCCCTTTGCTGCTGCCACCTGATAGAAAGGAACCATTTGACAAAGTGAGTTGTGATGATATTTTCTTTATGATATAGCAAATGAAACCTGTCTGAAGATCAGAGTGCAATGTTAGCCACACTAGTTAGCCAGAGAGGCTAAGTAGTGGAGGTTCACATCTTTAATCCCAGCACTTGGGAGAAAGAGGCAGACAGATCTCTCTGTTAGTTCAAGCTACCCAGAGCTACACAAAATTGATCTAGTCTAAAAAAGAAACAAAGCTCACACAAAGGTGACCTTGCACTTGAGATCCTATGCCTTTAATCCAAGCACTAGGGAGGAATATAAGGCAGGAGGAGACAGGAGCTCAGTGCAATCTGGGGTTTGGTGGAGAGAAATGCAGTCAGAGAAGGAATGGAATCTGGAGATGCAATCTGAGAACAGGATTGCCCTATGGGTCTGAGGTAGAGGTAAGAGCTACTAGCTGGCTGCTTTGCTTCTCTGATCTTCAGGCAAGCTTTATTTGTTATATTGTAAACAAAATGAGTAAGATCATTTTTGGGCTGGATGACCTGCCCAATCTCAAAGTTCTTAGGCTTTTTCTCAAACAAAGGATTCACCACCTTTTGGCCTCATGTCTCTTCATGACAGTGGGGATGGGGACACCTTCTTTTCCTTAGCCTTTTTTTACCTTAGGATGTCTTTCCTGGCTAGAGGAGAGAACTCTTTTATTTATTTTTCTTGTTGCTCTAGCCAAGATTTCAAGCACTATATTGAATAAGAGTGGAAGGGTGTTCCTGACTTTAGAAAAAACAGTTTAGTTTTTCTTCATGGGTTTGATTTATATAGCCTTTATTATGTAGACTTGTGTTTCTTCCATTCACAATTTCTTTCTTTAGAACTTTTATCATGAAGGAATGTTGAACTTTGCCAAGAGCGTTTTCTGCATCCTGTGTGTGATTTGTCTTCATACCTACTAATGGGCTATATTACATTTATTGATCTGCATATATTGAACCATTTTTGCATCCCTTAAATGAAACCAACTTGGTCATGGTGTATGATTTTCTTATTAAGTTCATGGATTTTAATTTTGCATGCATGTGTCATCAGGGATTGGTCTATAGATTCTTTGTATTAGGTATCAGTTTAGGTATCAGACTAGTGTTGGCATCATAAAACAAGAAGGGTAGTTTTCTCTCTCTTTATGGAATAATTTAAGAAGTATCTGTATGGTGTGTTAGCTTTGTTTTTTAAAACTTCATAGAACTCAGTAGTAAATCTGCACAGACCTGCGCTATTCTTTATTAAAAGATTATCTATTGTCACTTCAATCATGTTACTTTCTATGGATATATTTGCATTTTTATACCCTCTTATAGGACATATGTTTCTGGGAATTTTTCCTAGTCTTCTTTTGCTGAAATATAAGTTTTTAAAGTTCTCTGATTTTCCTTTGGATCCCTTTTGGTATCTCTGATAATGTTCTTCCTTTCATATCTAGTTTATTAATTTAGTTGTTCTTTCTCTCTTCCTATTGGTTACTTAAGATAGGGGTATATCAATCTTACCATTTAAAACAATCTACTCTTTACATAATTTATTCTACACATTGTCCCTTTATTCTCAAATTTTGTAGATTAATACCTTAATATTTAATATTTCTACTGTTTGGGGGTTTGGTTTGTTGTATCTTTGAGAACGTGAATTGCATAAAATAGCTATTTACTTTATATATCTTTTTGAATAAAGCATTCAAAGCTGTAAGCTCTCTAATTTCTTCTGACTCTAGAAACTCTTTTTAAATTTTCTTTCTGATTTCTTCACTAACCTCTGGCCATTCAAATGTATGTCATTTCGTCTCTACATATTTGTGTACTTGGTGTGCTTTTCTTACTACTGATTTCTACTTTTATTCCAGCACTATATGATCTTACAGAAGATATCATTTCACTTATTTTGTACCTGTTAAGACCACCTAGAGATGGTCTAGTTTTGGTAAAAAATTCTAGGGCTGATTATTAAACTATACATCTGTTGGATGGGATAGAGATTTTTTTTTTAAGTTCATTTGACCCACAGTGTAGTTTAACACTGAAGTTTCTCATTAATTTAGTTTGAATGAAGTATCTAAAACTGAGCGTGAGGCATTCTGTTTTTGTTCTGTCGGGAATTATCTGATCTTTTATGCCTATTAGTCTTTTTTATGAAGTTACTATCCCAATGTTTGGTTCGGATATTAAGGATACTATTATGGATACTAAATAACAAAAGAGAAATATCTGATTCTTATTGTTTATATTCTACTTAATAAAAACAAAAGAGCAAGGTATAAATAAAAAGTAAACTATACGTCATGATTTCAGCATGAAACTGCTCTTACACAGTCTTCTATGTCTAGCCCTTTTTCTCTGTTTACTGGTATATTTTGGGAGGCTGTAGAAAGTTTGGGACATGAGGCCTGGTAGGAGAAAGCAGGCAACTAATGGAAAATTTTGAAGGTTACATTTGAACCTCAGTCCCCTTCCTAGCTTTCTGTCTCATGCCTGCCTAGAAGTAAACAGACTATTCCTACATGAGCTTCCACAGCTCTCCTGTTTTATTTCACAATAATCCCCAAAACAAAGAGCTAAGAAATCTTGGGCTTAACCCTCTATAACCAGAGGCTAAATAAATTTTCCATCTTAAAGGTTTTATTTCAGTGATTAGGTCACAGCTATGATTTAAAATAAATGTAAGTAATACATGTAAGATGAGTATGTGCAGAGAAGCAGAAATACAACAGAAGGTGTCTTAGGAAGTGTTGGGAATGAAGACCTAAGGTTTTATACAGGGCATACAAAGACCTCTGGGAGATGTCATTTGAGCAAAAATCTGAAGAAAATAAAGGGGAAAATACTTCCTAAGAAAACATTTTAGTAATTACCATCAGCTCTCATGTTTTCTATATTGTAATGTACTCATGGGACCCCCACCCCTATTCCTCATCTGTCTGTACACAGAATGATTTACTTCCTTCTCTAGACTTCTTCATGCTTCAGTACTAACCACTGGCAATCTGATAGGCTTAGGTTACTCCAATTTAACCTGTGAGGTGAATATTTGTGTATCTGTTTTAAAGATGTCCTGGAGTTCCATATTCAAAACCCCTGTATGAGCCACATCAGTAAGGCATGGCAGGGTAGGTTGCTCCACACTATGGCAGCACTGCATCTAACTACACTGCTTTCCTTCTTACTTTTGTGGCAGATAAGGATATAAAACTAGAGAGAAATTGAAATTTAAAAGGTTTATTTTCAAAGCCTAACAATGTCTAATGACTTTAGCCTTAGCTGTAGGACATAAAATCAGCAGGAATTCAAATATTCTATAGAAATGTTAGAACACTTTTACATAATTATGGTTATTTTTAAACTCTCAGACCTCTCCCCCACCATCCAAAAATTCTGAGGAGCATTTTAGTCTACACATAAGTTTTATTTTGAAATGTTAAAAGCTGATCAAATATACAATTAACTTACCATAGTGCCATAAAATAACTAAGCATTACGTTGCTCAGTAAATTGCTAGCCTGGTAACACAAGAGATGCTGATGTTAACCAAGAACATTAAAACAGAGCTTCTATTAAGGTTCAGCAAATTGTGTCAACTACTAGGTGTCTGAGCTAGGAGATACAGTAGGTATTGAGTGACTTGAAAAACCATGCCCACCATTTAAAGGAAGTTCAAGCAATTAATGATAGAAGTTTCTTCCATTTAGCACTCAGGAATGAGTCAAACAGGATCACAGATAATGCCAATTAGTTCAACAACAAAAAATTCTTTTCAAAATGTGTTTGTTGAGAGCATCAAAAGGCTGAGTTGGAGTGATAAGGGGGGAAATATGTGATAGAAGGGTAATAAAAGGGACAACAATACAAACAAGGAGCTTAGGCAAACCAAACAGGTTTTAACAAAAAAAGTTCATGGCCATGTTATCCCAAAAGGCCAGGCAGATGTCCATGATCTGTGCTACGACCTAAATCTATGTTGATGTCCATGGGCTAGGCTACTATGGGCAACCATATTGGAACCGATGGCCCATGTTGTCCCAGAGGTCATGTTGATGTCCTTGGCCAGTGCTGCCATGAAGGATAATGATGGTGTCCATGGCCCATGTTTTGGCAAAGGACCGTGTTGGTGACCACTGTGGTCTGTATAACCACCAGAGACCATGTTGAGGTCTATGGTAGGTGTTGAAGTATGAGACCATGGAGATGCTTTGGAGTCTGAGTCCCATGATCAACAACCCCAAGATAATTAATTTCTGGTTCTGGACATTTTACTTGAAAGCCTTTGGTGTCTATGAGAGGCAAATAAGGTAACTCCATTTAAACTCTTCTTTTTATTTATTTATTTTTTTTGTTTTATTTTATCTGTCGATTCTAGTTCCCTCTCCCTCCCTCCCTCCCTCCCTCTTACCCTCTCTTCCCCCTCACATGCACCCTGACAACCTTCCCCTCCCATCTCCCCACCACAATACCACATGTAGGGCAATGCCATCCAGGTAGGGTCATGTAAATCTGTCAAGTCATTTGGAGTAGGGACTAGGACTTCTCTCCTGTCTCTAGGTTAAGGGAGTATCCCTCCATGGGGTATGTGTCCGCAAGGTCCTTTTATGCACCAGGAATACATCCTGGTTCCACTGTCTGAGGTCCCTTAAACTGCTTAGTCCTTCTAGCTGAGAAGGACTCAGGGGGTCTGAGTCAGTCCCATGCTGGATTCCCAGCTATCAGTCTGGGGGCCTGTTAGCTCCTCCTTGTTCAGGTCAGCTGTCTCTATGTGTTTCTGCAACCTGGTCTTGTCCTCTCCCTCTGCATCTGGATTCTAGTTTGACTCAGTGTTTAGGTATGGGTGTTTGCTTCTGTTTCCAACAGGTACTAGATGAGGGCTCCATGATGGTGGATAAGTTAGTTGTTGATCTCACTTATCCAGGAAGGGTGTTTATGGTAGCCTTTCCACGTTTGCTCAAATTGTTAGTTGGCGGCAGTCTTGTAGGTCTCTAGATCTTTCTTTAGGTTCAGTTTTCTCTTCAAACCAATAATAGCTCCCTCTTTCCCTCTTTTATGTTCTCTATCTCTATGTCTATTTCTATCTCTATCTCTCTCTCACTCTCTCTCTCTCTCTCTCTCTCTGTCCTGTCTTCTATTCCTACCCTGGCTCAATCTCCCTAGTCACACGTGCTTTCCTCTCATCCCTTCTCTTTCTCCTACTTCTCTCTCCATTCACTGCCCCCCTAAACTCTACTTAAATAAGTATATGAAGATATAAAGGTGTCTACAATAGTAAGGGTTAAATCCCATTTTTAAAAAGTCTTCTATTAGTTTTCATTCTCCTGCCCTACCAATTCTCCCCCACTTAATCCTTCTTGCTCCATCATTACCCATTGCTCTCTATATTATCTTCATTTAATCTTTCCTCTCTTGAAAGAATCCTATATGGTCCCTCATGAGTTTTCTAATTTCCATGACTATTGCAATTTAAGCACACATATGTAAATATTTATGTGTCATTTGTCTTTCTAGGTCTGGTTTCCTCACTCATAATGATTATTTAGAGCTCCAGTCAATTACCTAAAAATTTTGTAGTTTTGTTATTCTGAACGCTGTGTGATATTTTGTCATCTAAATGTACCATTTTTCATTATCTACTCATCAGTTTATTGACATCTACTTCCTACCTATTGTGAGTAGAAAAGTAATGAACATGGATAAGCACAATAGATAGAGTCCTTTAGATATTTGTCCAAGAGTGCTACAGCTGGATTATAAATAGTAACTGAAATACTTCCACATCATTAATTTAAGTCAGGTTTTGGAATATACTAACCAAGATTCTACTATATAAGGAAATAACTCAAATACTCAAATCTTTCAAAATTCTGACAATCTAGTCTGTAGAATATGACCAATTTTTAACACTAGAAGCAATAGTAAATAGATTCTGAAGGTAGTAGACAGGAATAGATGCACAACCTGATAGGGTTAACTAATATTAAATAAGTATTTAATGTATTAGCTAAGGCATCTGAGTCTATTCAAACTCTCTGCAATGATGGTTCATTGGAGAGTTACTAACACATCACAATTAGGAGGAGAGGGTTAATAATATCATAAAAATAGGAATGCTCATATGCAATCCTATTTATCTTTTGAGATTTGGAAAACAAAACTAGATTTCATGGAGAATTTCTATTGCCAGTCTACAAAAGACAGACATTCATGAATTTCTCAATGACACTAGTAACTATTCTGATATATATATATATAAAAGAAAACCCCTCTGGGCCCTTTTGGAGAATATAGATAAGTAATGGATTTTCTGACCTCCTGCAATAAATCCATTCTACCAGCAATACAGTTATCAATACAGTTATCAAGAGTCCTTATAATCCCTTAGCTTATATCTGCATTGACCAATTTTCTGTCTCTACCTTCACTGGGTTACTTTAGTTATATACATGTATATCTCTATCATATCTTTCAGTAAAATGACAATCATTGAGATATAGCCCTATCCAACTATTCAAAATATATCTGAAAATGTTCTATTTCCAAATAATGAAATAGTCACTTAAGAGCATATATCTCTGTGGGAGAAGAACATCTACACTACAGTAAGAGACAAGTTACTGCATTATCTTCCACTAATAAAAAATTTAATTGTATATTTGAACTGTGGTAAATGAATAGAATTTAAATGTTCTAAGAAAAGGGTATTTCTATGAAGAAATGGGTATATTAGTTTGAATGTGTCAATCATTTCACAATGAGTATGTCTATCAAAACATCAAAATAAGCTAAACATCAAGGTAAGGTAACTTACTCATTCACAAAGCAGAGCTAAAGCAACAAATATATAACTGCATATTGAGGTAAATGATTGCAGGAGTGTAACACAAATAAATAAAACAGCCATAGAATGATACTGGGGTTCAAACTTGAAGCTGAATATCTGAAAAGCAAATCAGCCTGCCACGAGCTGCTTACCTCTACCTCAGACTGAAAGGGCTGATCCTGTCTAGACAACCTCTCACCAAGCCTCAGACTGTAACCTTTCCTCAGCATGGCTGGAGAATGTGTCCTACTGAATACTGAAGATCCTGCTTCTATCTTATATACTTGTCTAGTGCTGGGATTAAAGGAGTGTGATCTGTTACTCTTTTAGACTAATTCAATCTTGTGTATCCCTGGATGGCCTTGAAATCAGAGAGACCCATCTACCTTTTGATCTTGATTCCTAGGATTAAAGGTGTGTACTAACAACTTCTAGCTTCTGGTTGCTGGAATTAAAAGCACTGCCTGGCTTCAATCTATGGCTTGTGGCTGACTTTGCTTTCTGAATCCTCAGGCAAGCTTTAATAAATCATAAATAATATATTACCACACAGGAGAACACAACAGTTCTAGAAATCAACAGTACACAAAATGGAAACCTGATAGTAAGTGTGCTAGAGGAAAAATGAAGTAGTATACTTCAACTCATAGCCATAGGAAACAAATTTTTAAATGTGACTTTAGTACCTGAAAATTTCATTTTTCTTAATATCAGAATGAAATTCCATAGTGTGTGTGTGTTTGTGTGTGTGTGTGTGTGTGTGTGTGTGTGTGTGTGTGTATCATATTGTCTTTATCCACTTAACAGCTGATGGCAATCGAGGTTGTTTAAATTTCCTATAGATTGTCAACTGAACAGCAATGAACATGGATGAACAAATATTTTTGTAATTGGATATAGAGTGCTTTGGGTATATATCCAGGGGTTGTATAGTTGAATAGTATTGTAGTTTCATTTCTATCTTTTTGAGGAACCACCATACTGATATCTATACTGTAGGGCACCAGACAAACAGGCTTCCAGCTACTCAGGACCAGTGAAGAGTAGGAAACCAGGCCCCTCCGGCTTGCGTAGGACCAGAGAAAACTCTGCAACCAGCACTATAGTCTAATGATCTCAGAGGTTGGTGAAGAGCTACAATGATCACAGGGTCCCTTGAAGACTGGAGCTTTGGTTCCAGTAGTCAGTGATGTCATTAGGAGTTTGAAGTCATGATTTCTGAGGTTTTAGAGTCACTAGAGATTGAGTCTATAATGTTATGATTCCAGAGATTACTTGGGCCTACAGTTCTAATAGCAGCCCCCAGATAGTAGATAGACTTCAGTAGGTAAAACCTTTGTGTCCTGCCTCAAGTAGGTACACAGTAACAAATAGAGATCAAGGTTTTGACTCCATCTAGTAACCTTGGTGCTGAGTGCCTAGTTCTATAGATGATTGAGATATTGCCAAGATAGGATCAACTCAGCAATCTACTTGATAATCAATAGCAAGTCTCACCAGTTCTCCTAGCTGAACTCTTCTGATGAAAATAGAGGAAAGAATTTGCAACAAAATACTTGCAAACAGAATTCAGTACATTAAAAAGACTGTGCAACAAGAGGGAAATGCCCAGTACTATAAACCTAGCTAGCTCACCAGTAAGGAGAACTTATAACAACTAAATTACCAAACCCACATTATCCTTAACTACAATCTATAAACATCTAACCTTATACCCACAAATAAGTGTAGACTATATGATTCTTTACTCAAAAGGCCCTACTAGTTCTCAAGCATGAACTTTATAGATGACAACACTGTGTAACAATGCCAAAAGACTGGACATACCTGGGAATGAGTTTACAGCATAACAACTTAGTAAGCTACAAGCCTTGATCAGATGAAAAAGCAATCTTACATACTGTATTAAACAGCCTAAATTAAATCCTTGAATTAAAATATATCATATGAAATCTGTGTATATCAAGATATTTGACAACAAATTACTTGAAATGGCCATCAGACTGTGTTCACAAATAAACAGGTAGCATTATCCCTCAGCCTACTGAAAAGGATTCTACAAATTATAGTCTCTTGGAATATATTGTTACAATGCTGTTCACATTTCAGGAAACCCATTATGGAAGATTTACTATGCTTTTAGTACATAGTTTATCCTTTTCATACTGGACCCAGAAAATCCAAAACTACATTTTTGTCAGTTTACAATAAGAATCCTAAGACTGCAAACTGTTTATTTATTATCATTTTTTTAAATTTTAAAACAGTCTTTACTCATTTTGCATACCAGTTCCAGTTCCCATTCCTTTCCCTCCTCCTGCTCCCCCAACTCCCCCACCCAACCACATTCACTCCTCAAAGAGGATAAGGTTTCGCAAGCAGAGTCAACTAAGTCTGGCACATCTCTTTGAGGCAGGACCAAGGCCCTCCTCCCTATATCTAGGATGTGCAAGGTATCCCTCCAAAGAAAATGGGCTCCCAAAAACCAATTCAAGCACTAGGGTTAAATCCTGATCCCTCTGCCAGTGGTCCCACAGGCTGCCTAAGCTACACAACTGTCACCACATTCAGAGGACCAGTGTCAGTCCAGTGTCAACGTGCTCCCACTAGCTAAGATCAGCTGTCTCTGTGAGTATCCCCCAAATGGTCTTGACCCCTTTGCTCATATTATTGCACCTCCCTCTATTCAAATGGACTCTGGGAGCTTGGCCCTGTGTTTAGCTATGGATATCTGCATCTACTTCCATCAGTTGCTGGATGAAGATTCTGAGATGATAATCAAGGTAGACATCAATCTGATTAGAGGGGAAGGCCAGTTCAGGCACTCTCTCCACTGATGCTTAGGGTCTTAGCTAGGGTCATCCTTGTAGATTCCTGGGAATTTCCCTAGTGCCAGGTTTCTCACTAGCTCCATAACAGACCCCTTTATCAAGATATCTCTTTCTTTGCTCTCCCTCTCTATCCTTCCCCTATCTTGACACCCTGTTCCTTTGTGTGTATTCTCCTCACCACTCCCCTTCTCATCTCTCCCTTCCTTGTTGGGACCCATAAAGATGGGTTCATTTCATCTTGCCTCAAGGCCAGAGAGTTCAAAAGTGTCCTTAGTAAGTCTAAAGACCTAAAGGTCTAACACTTGGCTACTGTAGGATGTTTTGTCCTTGGTAGCAGATGTCTTACCTAAATAAAAACAGACCTGGGCTCAGGTATGTTTACTCTTGACCCTGAAGGCTGAATAAAAGGTATAGCTACCAATGCCTGGAGGATTAAGGGAAGTAAGTCTGTTTGCTCCTTGTACATGATAATAGAAGTCTTCTGCCATGTCCCTCCCTTTTTGGTTGGGTACTTAAGAATATTGAAGAATAAACTAGAGGCATTCAGTATTCATTGGATTGCCCTCCTGACTCTGTCCTGTGTCTCTGTCTTTCTCTTAATGTCTTTTCCTAACCTTTCTTAATCCACATTCCCCTTCTCAGGTACAAACTGGGCAAGTCGGCTGTCTCCAACTATAGCCTCACAAAGACAGCTTCCCCGCTTCCCTTCCACCCTCCCTTCTCCCACCATGATCCCAACTTTCTCAGAAGATGTTGTCTATTTCCCCTTCCCAGGGGGATACATGTATGACTCTCTTAGGGTTCTCCTTGTTACCTGGCACCCAAACATATGAGACACTATGAAAGCAGTGCTAAAAAGAAAGTTCATAGCACTAAGTGCCAACATAAAGAAAGTGGAGAAATCTCACACTAACCACCTGAAAGCTCTAGAACAAAAAGAAGTAGACTCAACCAGGAGGAGTAGATGACAGGGAATAATCCTACTGTGTATTTATATACACATCTCAATGAAAGGCCCAGACTGCTATTTTTATGTTAAACAAATTGGAACAAGTGACTCTCAGATTAAACATGTCTGAGAGGGTGTTCTGGATATTACAACAGATGTAATTGATATCACCAATTGCCCACATGTTATAAGAAAGGTATTAATAATTCAGTAATTATGTTGTAATGTTGGGAAATTTTTTACACTGAACCTTCTGGTAAGGTATAAAAATCTGGACTGTGCCCAAGGAAAAGACATTCTTTAAAATGAATGTGTATTTTATCAGATTGTAACTAAATCAAAACACTCAATCTGTAAAAATAAGAAAAATCTCTACTTTTACAATATTGGTAGTATTGTAAGGGCCTTTGGGTCCTTGACTAAGGTAAAAAGCAATAAGAGATACATTTTAAAACCCAAGTAAATACCAGAAAAGCCACAACTACAAGCTAGAGAAATATGGAAAATATTCTTCCTAATTATTCAAGTATGACAAAAAGAAAAGCATTACAATATTGAATAACAGTTTGGTTGTATCCCCTCAAAAATGATAAATATTGAAACCTTTATCCCCAGTACCTTATAATATGACTTTACTAGAAGTTAAAACCCTTGTTTAAGTACTTTAGTTTGAAATCACTAAAGTATAAACTATGATTGGCATTGAGTGGAAATGTGGTGCACACATATAGAAAACATCATATTAAAATGAAAACTGAAATCAGGATATTTCTGCAAGCCTATCAATACAAAATTTAATAAGAAATCACCAGAAGCTAAGGAAAAATCATGATGTCATGTAACATATGAAGGAAACAATCTTTGATCTCAGACTTCTGTCCTACAAAACCAAGAGACAAGATATTTTCTCATTTACTTTATTCTGTTTATGATGCCAAGTACAACAGGCATGTCAAACAAAGACAATGTGGAATTTTAAATTAAAAAATACTTCATAAAAGAAAATTTCCATTTGTTTTGAAAGAACCTCAAAGTGAGTACCTTCATACTCTGACTCAGGAAAGGCGACACCCCAAATCACTCATGAGTAGTAGTCTTGATGCAAACAGCAAGATGACATTTTTATTCCAACGTGCTGGGGTCCACAGTCATATGCCATGTAGGTGTAGAGGACTAGGGACCCCGAGTGCAGAATCGAGACAGCTTTTATAGGGTTTACAACAAAGCCCACACATCGCAAACCAATCATCTTATAGCATCAAGAGCCCGTTCAGTGCGGGCAAATCAATTTAAACCATTTTATAGATTTTAGACTAATCATTTTACATCATCCAAGTCTGCGCTTTATAGACCAATTAGTTTTCTATAGCCCCAGAAATCTGCATTTGAACGGCCTCCTGGGTGGGGTGACAAATGGCAGTTAGGATAGGTCACTGGGGCAGAGGTTTCACAAGCAGTTTACCAAAGTCAGATAAGTGGTTAGTGTGCTCATTTCCAGTTATCTTACTAGGCCAGGATCACATCCTCAAGGACCTATTGTAAGCAGCAAGAAGTGTGACCTTTCATCTATTTACTGGCAGAGGACAGGGTCTGAAATTTGACGTATTTAGGGCTTCTTAAATAGTATTTCTAAACTTCTAGCTTCATGGGTTCATTGGAGAGTTAGGCTGTGTTTTCCATCCTTTCAGTTTGTTATCAAAAATGTTTTATTCCAAAACAGCAATACTATCATTATATATATAATTATAAAGATTACTTAAAATATATGTCCATGTTAGTACAAAAATCTTTGAATTATGAGAAATTATTTTTTCTGTTCTTTGTGTCAAATGTTTTCTAATTGTAATGATCAGTTTTATTTTTGTTTATATAAAAACATACTTTGGCAATAATTTAGAGATATATTTTATACTATCATCAGTTAGTAATTGTTTAAAAAAAAATACAAAGAAACCTGTCTCCAAAAGACTAATCCTGTGAGTGTCTCAAACTCACGTAGCATAGAGGAGACATTCAAAGAATAAAAATGTACAATATTGACAAATAATGTCAGCTTTATTTCCAAAAAGCAATACCATTATTACATATTCAATAATATAAAACAGTAAAAATCCACTATTTTCAAGTTAATGCTAATTCCTTCATAATTAACTTTTCTCCAAAATCTTTTTCCATTATGGTGAAAAAGTAAATGGACTGAATTACAATGAATGATCAAACTGGATTAGATTATGAAAAAGCAGCCTCCTCAGCCAAACTCAAAGATTATTTTTTTAAATACACTTACCACTTTCAAAGCAAGCATCAAAGGTAAGATGTCCTTTCTTGGGTTGTCCAGAGTACCCATTTGGAAGCACTATGTATTTGCTTACATTCCCTCCAATGGAATCCTCATTTCCCATATCATTGCCTATTCAAGAAAAAGACTAGTATTAAACATAAATCTAATTGTATTTTGCAATAGAAATCCAATAATATGAGGATGCAATTTGAACTTTATGGGTTGAAATCTTACCTCTATCACACACTAACATTGGATCCTCTAACAATAAAAAAGGGAAATATAAATACATCTTCAGAATTGTTCTATATTTAGATTTAAAACTATCTAGCATCACTACGGAAATCTAAAATATGTTCATGAAAGTGAATCAATTCATTAATAATTGTTTTGTAATTTAAGATAAAATTATGTTGCTTTCATATGAATAAGGCAATTCTTCTATAAGCATCACCACAGTTTCTTCCTGTTCTGTCACCAAAATAATCTGAGAACTGAGAGCAAGTCTAATTCTTCAGAAGTCACTTCCACTTAAGATATAGAAAAGTGAAATGTACATTGCCTGCAACAAGAAGTCCCAACAAAACACAAAACCATGACTTTCCCAAATTTACAACATAACTAGCATTGCAGGGCAAGCCATATCAAAAATATAATCAAGATGTAGTATATACTTGTATAAAAATATCCTTATGAAAACCCTAATCTCTCCAAGACCTTTATCATGAAAGGGTGTTGAATTTTGTCAAAGGCTTTTTCAGCATCTAGTGATATGATCATGTGGTTTTTTTATTTCAGTTTGTTTATATGGTAGATCACTTTGATAGATTTTCATATGTTGTACCATCCCTGTATCCCTAGGATGAAGCCTACTTAGTGAAGGGAGGGAAACGAGAACATGTGGGACCAGGAAGATTGAGTCAGGGGATGAATAGACAAGAGCAGAAAAAAAAAAAAGAGAGAGAGAGAGAGATACCATAATAGAGGGAACTACTATAGGTTTGAAAAGAAACCTGACACTAGAGAGATGTCCAGAGACTTTCAAGGATGACCCCAACTAACAATCTAAGCAACAGTGGAAAGGCTACCTTACATGTCCTTCCCTGATAATAAGATTGACAACCAACTAACTTACATGCCACCATAGAGTCCTCATCTAGTAGCTGATGGAAACATAAGCAGACACCCACAGCTAAACACTGAGCCAAATTCCTGGAATCCAGTTGCAGAGAGGGAGGAGTGATAAGAAAAGGGGTCAAGACCAGGCTTCAGAAACCCACAGAGACAGCTGACCTGAACAAGGGGGAGCTCATGGACCCCCAGACTGATAGCTAAGTAACCAGGATTATACTGACTCAGACCCCCTGAACATTGGTCTCAGTTAGAAGGCCTGAGCAATCTAAAGTACCTCTGACAGTGGAACCAGGATGTATCCCTGGTGTATGAAAGGACTTTGGGAGCACATTCCCCATGGAGGGATACTCCCTTAACCAAGAGGCAGGGGGGAGGGCCTAGACTCTACCCCAAATGACTTGACAGATTTTGATGACCCCTCCTGGAAGGCATCACCCTGGCTGTGGAATGGGAAGGGATGAGATGGGAGGAGGGGTCAAGGGGCATGGAACAGAGGGAGAGGGAATTGGGATCAATATGTAAAATGAGACACACACACACATATATATATATGAAAATGAAAATCAGTACCATGTACAATGAATGTATCCCAATTACAATACACTGTATAAAAACAAACTAAATGTGGACAAATGCAAAAACAAGCAGATATACATGTATTTTTTAATATTGAGCCAGTGAGACAAAAATCTTCAGGAATGAGGATTTCTTCCTAAGCAAAAATATGGTTTCTTGAGGTAGAATCTATGTGTTGTTTGTATTTGTTGTTTTGTTTGTTTGTTTGTTTGTTTTTTGGAGACAAGGTCTCTCTATATAGCATTGGCTATCCTGGAGCTCTCCTATGTAGACCAGGCTGGCCTGTAACTCACAGAGATGCATCTGCCTCTCTATCCCAAATATTATACAATGCTTGAGAAAAGGTGAATAATTTGTATTTTTCCAGTTTTCTAAAATATTTTTAGACTTGATTTTTTATATTGTAAAACAATCTTTTCTTATTTTACATATCAATTCCAGTTCCCAACCCCTCCCCTCATCCTGCTCTCCCACATTACCCCCATCCCAACCCATCCACTCTTCAGAGAAAGTAAGGTTCCCATGCAGTGTCAATTAAGTCTGGCACATCTCTTTGAGGCAGGACCAAGGCTCTCCTCCCTATATCTAGGCTGAGCAAGGTATCTCTCAAAAAAAGGGGGGGGGCTCACAAAAGCCAGTTCAAGCACTAGGGATAAATCCAGGTCCCTCTGCCACTGTCCCCACAGACTGCCCAAGCCACACAACTGACACCCACATTCAGAGGGCCTGGTTTGATCCTATGCAGGTTCACCTGCTGTCAGTCCAGTGTCAACGAGCTCCCACTAGCTCAGGTTGGCTGTTTCTGTGGGTATCCCCAAAATGGTCTTGACCCCTTTGCTCATATTATTGCTCCTCCCTCTCTTCAAATGGACTCTGGGAGCTCAGCCCTATGTGTATCTGTGAATATCTGAGCTGCCTCCATCAGTTTCTGGATGAATGTTCTATGATGATAATTCAGGTAGACATCAATCTGATTACAGGGGAAGACCAGTTGAGGTACCTTCTCTGCTAATGCTTAGGGTCTTAGTTGGGGTCATCTTTGTAGAATACCAGGAATTTTCTTAGTGCCAGGTTTCTCACTAAACCCATAATGACTCTCTCATTCAAGATATCTCTTTTCTTGCTCTCCCTCTCTGCCCCTCCCCCATCTAGACCATCCAGTTCCCTAATGTTCTCTTCCCAGCTTCCCTTCTCCCTGTTTCTCCTTCTGCTGCCCCTTCTCCCACTTCACTCCCAATATTCTCAGGATATCTTGTCTATTTCCCCTTCCAGGGGACCTATGTAAGTCTCTTTCAGGGGTCTCCTTGTTACTTAGCTTATCTGAGGTCTTGGAATACAGGCTGGTTTTACTTTACATCTATTATCTACTTATGAAGGAGTACATACTGTGTTTGTCTTTCTGGATCTGGGTTACCTCACTCAGGATGGCTTTTTCTACTTCCATCCATTTAACTGCAAATTTCATGATGTCATTTTTTTTTTTTATCACTGAGTAGTTCTCCATTGTATAAATATACCACATTTTCTTTATCTATTCTTCAGTTAAAGGGCATCAAGGTTGTTTCCTGGTTCTGGCTATTAAGATTAATGCTGCTATGTACACAATTGAGTAAATATCCTTGTGATATGAGAGTGTATCCTACGGATATATGCCCAAGAGTAGTATAGCTGGGTCTTGAGGTAGGTTGATTCCCAATTTTCTGGAAAGCTGCCATACTGATTTTCAAAGTATTTGAACAAGCTACACTCCCACCAGCAATGGAGGAGAGTTCTCATTACTCTGCATCCTCTCCAGCATAAGCTATCATTGGTGTTTTTTTATCTTAGCCATTCTGACTGGTGTAAGATGGTATCTCAGAGTTGATTTGATTTGCATTTCCCTGATGGCTAAGGATGTTGAGCAATTCCTTAAGTGTCTTTCAGCCATTTGAGATTTTTCTGTTGAGAACTCTCTGTTTATATCTGTACCCCATTTTTAAATTAGATTATTTGGTAGTTTCGTGTCTAGTTTCTTGAGTTTTTTATATATTTTGGAGGTCAGTCCTCTATCAGATATGGGTTGGTGAAGATCTTTTCCCATTCTGTAGTTTGCCATTTTGTCTTATTGTCTATGTTCTTTTCCTTACAGAAGCTTCTCAGTTTCAGGAGGTCCTATTTATTAATTTTGTTATCAGTGTCTGTGCTTGTGGTGTTATAATTAGGAAGTGTTCTCCTATGCTCATGCATTCAAGGCTACTTGCCACTTTTTTAAATGAGATTTGGTGTAACTAGATTTACATTAAGGTCTTTGATCTATTTAGACTTGAGTTTTGTGCATGGGGATAGATATAGATCTATTTGCATTCTTTTATATGTTGACATCCAATAATTCCAGCACCATTTGTTGAAGATGCTTTCTGTTTTCCACCTTATGATTTTAGCATTTTGTCAAAAATTAGGTGTTCACAGGCATGTGGATTAATATCAAGGTCATCACTTTGATTCCATTGATCTACCTGTATGTTTTTGTGCCAATTTTCATTACTCTAGCTCTATAGTGGACAGATGCCTCTAAAAGTTTATTGTACAGGATTGTTTTGGCTATCCTGAGTTTTTTTGTTTTTCCATATGAAGTTGAGTGTTATTCTTTCCAGGTCTGTGAAGAATTCTGTTAGGATTTTGATGAGAATGGCATTGAATATATAGATTGCTTTTGGTAAGATGCAATTTTTATATTGATCCTCCCTACCCAAGAACATGAGAGATCTTTCCATTTTCTGACATCTTCTTCAATTTCTTTCTTCAAAGTCTTGAAGTTCTTGTCATACAGGTTTTTCACTTGTTAGGTTACTGTTACCTCAAGATACTTTATGTTATTTGTGGCTATTGTAGAGGGTGGTGTTTCTCTGATCTGTTTATCATCCTTTCTATCATTTGAATATAGGAGGGCTACTCATTTATTTTTTAGTTCAACTTCTATCATGCCATTTTATGTATTTATCAGATGTAGGAGTTCCCTGGTATAATTTGTGTGTGGGGGGGTCACTTATGTATACTTTCATATTGACTGCAAATAGTGCAAGTTTGACTTCTTCCTTTCCAATTTGTATTCCTTTGATCTCCCTTTGTTGTCTTATTGCTCTAACTAAAACTTTGAGTATAATATTAAATAAATATCGAGAGAGTGGAGAGCCTTGTCTTATTCCTGATTTTAGTAGAATCACTTTGAGTTTCTCTCCATTTAATTTGATGATGGCTGTCAGTTTGCTGTATACTGCTTTTGTTATGTTTAGATACATTCCTTGTATCCCTCATCTCTAAGAACTTTGTCATGAAGGGGTGTTGGATTTTGTCATGGACATTTTTTAGCATCTAATGAGATGATCATATGCTTTCTTTATTTCTTTCTTTCAGTTTATTTATATGGTGGATTACATTGACAGATTTCCTTATGTTGAACCATCCCTACATCTCTGGGAGGAAGGCTACTTGATCGTGGTAGATGATTTTTTTTGATGTGTTCTTGGATTCAGTTTGCCAGTTTTTATTTTTATTTATTTTTTTTATTTTTTTTATTTTTTTTTTTTTTTGCATCAATGTTCATGAGGGAGATTGGTATGTAATTCTCTTTCTTGGTTCAGTCTTTATGTGGTTTGGGTATCAGGGTAACTGCAGCCTCATAAAAAGAGTTTGGCAATGTTCCTTCTGTTTCTGTTGTGTGGAACAGTTTGAGGAGTATAGGTATTAGTTTTCTTTGAAGTTCTGGTAAAATTCTGTGCTGAAATCACCTGGCCTTGGGCTTTTTTTTTTGGGGGGGGGTTGGGAGTGTTTTAATGACAGCTTCTATTTCCTTAAGGGTAATAAGTCTATTTAATTTGCTTACCTGGTCTTCATTTAGTTATGGTATGTGGTAGCTATCCAGAAAATTGTCCATTTATTTTGTATTTTATAATTCTGTGGAGTATAGATTTTCAAAGTATGACCTGATGGTTCCCTGGATTTTCTCAGTGTCTGTTGTTATGTCTCCCTTTTCCTTTCTAATTTTGTTCATTTAGATATTCTGTCTCTGTATTTTTGTTAGTTTGGATAAGGGTTTTCTATCCTGTTGGTTTTCTTTGTTACATTGATTCTTTGTATTGCTTTCTTTGTTCCTATTTTATTGATTTCAGCCCTCAATTTGATTATTTTCTGGCATGTACTCCTCCTGGGTGAGTCTGCTTCTTTTTGTTCTAGAGCTTTCATGTGTGCCGTTAAATTGCTAGTATGAGATTTCTTCACTTTCTTCATATAGGCACTTAGTGATATGAATTTTCTTCTTAGCACTGCTTTCATAGTGTACCATAGGATTGAGTATGTTGTGCTTTGCTTGAATTTTCATGTATTTCTTGATTTACGAAAATTTCAAGATATTTTAGGAGTTAAATTTTACTTATTTAATGAAAATATAGCACATGCATATTTTAAAGACATCAAATAAATGACCAGTACTTTATACTTTTATTATTTAGTGTATATGGACATTTCACATGTATGCTTGTACAACACATGAAGACCTGGTTCCATAAAATGCTAGAAGGCAACACTGGATCCTCTGAAAGAGCAGCCAGTCTCTTAAGCTCTGAGCCATATCCCCAGCCCCCCAGTGCTTTATATTTATATTTTACTATGATAAACAGTTATGATATAATGAAAGAAAATAAGAAGCTGAAAAAATGCATTAACTGACACAGACAAACAATATGAAATATTAATTTCACATTATTTTGATTACCAGTTACTTCTTTACGAATATAATCAAAATACCCAAGAGAGCAACCTAAAGAGTAAAAGATTTATTTTGCTCATAAATTTAAAAGGTTCAGTACATGCTTGACTGTCAAAAAGGCACAGTAGTGGAAAGGGCTGGATGTGGAGGTCAGTAAGTGTCATCATCCACTGGCAAACAAGAAGCTGAGAAGAATGCAGAGATGAGACCAGAATAGACATAGCCTTTAGGATATGCCCTGTGACCTCCCTAAAGCATCAAGAATCTCCCAAACTAAAACCATGAGTTGGCAATCAATCTTTTAATACATTAATTGTGAGGAACTTTCAGATTTAAACCACAACACTCATTTAAATAAACAAGGCAAGGAACTCAGAACAGAGAAATCATACCTCAATCATTCTATGTGCATATGAAATTACAAGCAATGACAAATACAGAGTATAAAATAATCCCAAATGACAGCTTTAATTGCTACAGAATAACTTCTCAGTTCCTGATTTCAATAATATTCATGTTTAGCTTAAACTCTGTCTTATGCAGATTTTCAGATTCCAAATCTGATTTGAAAATGTTCTACAAGTAAGCAAGGCATTAATAATTGGAAATATAAATCTGGATTATAATGTCTTAAATATTTGAGAAATTAAAATCCTTTAATTCAGATATGTGCTGGATTAAGACCTCAATTAAGTAATTTAGCCTTTCTGGGTCCATTTTGTGAACTTACATTGCTTTCCAGAACATTACAGAAAATACATGTGAATGACCTAGAATGCAACTTCTTCAGTAAGTGGCCTGCTATTATTATATTACTGGCATCATTGTTGAGAGAGATATAGCACCAAATATGTATATTTACCAAAGAGAACAAAGGATTAAGTTCTGTAGAGTATAAGGGAGATTTCAGAAAAAGAAGTCATTTAAAATCCACGAAGAAGGCATTGTGCTTTTTCCTTGAAGTAAACACTGAATACTGTAGCATCCTCTTCTATTATACATGAAAACACCCTCATTATCATTGTATGCAATGCAGTTTTCGCTAAACAGAGACAGAAAACCTATGAATATTTTAATGTATAAAGTTAAGAATGAAAGATTGAATATAATAGTTAAACTTTGCATTTAAAGAAGTATTAATCTTAAATGTTTGTTAGTACATACCTTGATGACATTGGTTCTACAGATTTTTTAAAAAATAACACAGAAAGCAAATATTTAGAAATAAATTATGAGCTTATTTGGGATGATGAGGAAAGATTTGTATCGTTAAATGTAGCATGTACCTAGTGAGATAATGTGATAATTAGATCTTATTTCATACTGATAAATAGGCCTGTTGAGACATCCAGAAATAGATTTTAGAGTAGTGTAGAATTCTGACACTTAAATGGGTTATGCCACTGATGGATGTAACTAAAGCACACTTTGTTTCATTTTTTATGTTGAAAACTACTCCACACACAAGGAATAAGCAACTCATATTGTTAAAAATAAAGAAGTTTGCATCAATAAAAATTGATCCTTATCTAGATCATGTTTCCATTTCACAAACCAAAATAAATAAATAAATAAATTGAATAGGTAACATATTACCTCATTGTGTACATACAGCTAAGGGGGGTCTATCAAAAGGTTCATTTTTATGCTATATTTCCAGGGACTCATAATTCTGGTTAAAGATTACATTTAAGATGAGAAATAGCCTACTAATCACAAATTCTCACCCAAAATAATAGTAATAATAAATCTGAAGTTTCAGCTTGAGAATGTTTTAGGAAAGAAAATATATTCATTGGAGTTAGGTTTTGGAACTTTTGTTTATATTTTAGACATTTTGTTGTTTCTTAGCACTTTTTTTTTTTTTAAGATAGGATCTTACCATGTAGTCCTAACTGGCCTGGCCTGGAACTCACTATATAAAACAGGATTGTCTTGAATTTACAGAGATTTACCTGCCTCTTGTCTCCCTATTCTGGGATTAATGATGTGAGCCACCACATTGGTTATTCTTGACTTTGTGAGACAAGTGCATACTGTATAGCCCAGGCTATCCTTAAATTCTTGATTCTCATGCCTCACCCTCACAAGTACTAGAATAATATTCATGTGTACCAGGCTTTTCCTTTTGGGCCACCAACCAGCTCCCAAATTGTAACACTGAGACTTCTTGTTAGTTATGAATGCTAAGCCTAGTTTAGGCTCATTTCTGGCTAGCTCTTTTAACTTAAGTTAACCTCTTTATCTACCTTTTGCCTCTGGGCTTTTTACCTTTATTCCTGTATATCTTACTTTCACTGCTTCTCACATCTAGTTGGCAGATGCCAGGTTTCTATTCCTTGTTCTCATCTTTTGTTCCTCCTCCTTTTCTTATTTTTATTTTGTAGCCCACCAGCCTTGCCTATCCTTTCTCTGCCTAGCTATTGGCTATTAAGCTTTTTATTAAGATAATCAGGTGCCTTAGGCAGGCAAAGTGAAACAAAGGCAATATATCTTTACATAATTAAATAAGTGCATCATAAACAAAAGTTACACATCTCCATATCATTAACAAAGACAGCAAAAACAAGTGTGACACACCCTCACACTGTTAAAGTAATATTTCAAAGAAAAAAACAAGCGAAATACAACTTTGTCTAGTTATAATACATGCATGTGCTTCTGTACCTAGTTGTGTGGGAGTTTTGATCTCAGTCAAGTAACAGCCACTACACGGCTTCTTCCAAGCATTCTAAAAAGTATATATCAATGTGTTGACACTATAAATAGATTTACAAAGTATAGAGCAGCAATTCACTTCTGAAACAAATTTGTCAAAATAACATGTTCCAATTCTCTCTAGCCATATATATCCACAACACAAACAAGGGATCTAGATTTTTTTTAAGCTGTAGCTAATCACAGGATTCTACAATACAGAATACACAGTACAAATCTAATTTTGTGCATACCATATACTGTGCCTAGAACTAATGGTAATATACATGATGCATAAGCTATAAATCAGTTCTCTACTAAATAAAAGAATGTTAACACTCTTAAAACACTGATCATATAGTAAATGGCTATAATTAATAAAATATGTAAGAAGTAATATTCTATTTCTCCAAGTACAGAAAATATAGTAAGTGCAATAGATGGTGAAGAAATACAGATCTAAGGCTAAATTTTTGCTTGGCTACTTTTTAGCAGTTATGACCATAGATGAGCCAAAATTCACCAAAGCTAAGGTCAAAGACCTCTATTTTACAACATCTCACAGTTGTTTAAAACAAATGGTTGACTAATTTTTCCCTGAAAGAGAAATATGTGTTCAATTTCCCAGTGTTTGATAATAAAGGGCTTTCATACTTTGGTCTTGCACAGGATCATATTACATATTTTTAATTTCAAATTATTTCATATTACACTTAATTCTGTATTCCTTAATTCTCACTCCCCAATAAAGAACTTAAATGTTTTCTACTTATAAACTAGTTATAACGCAAAGAAATAGCTTTTCCTTTAATAGCTATTAATAGAGACACCTACATTCATCACAAAAAAAAAATGAGAAAGCTGCTTCTATGGAATCATGTGGTAGTAACCAGATGAGGTGGTGAGGAAATCTAGAAGAGGCAGGAGTCACACAAGCTTAGAAACTGTTCTTCCACACAGATTGAACTGCTTTAGGAAGGCAATGATGATGGATCAGCCCTTGGAGAATTTACATATGTAATCTTGTCAAACTCTACAACTGCATTCTGGTTCCCAAATTAGACTTGTACTTCCAAATGAAATTTAATTTACAGCCTAAAAACAGAACCCTTAAAAACAACATCTGGCTAGTATTACTAATGTATTCCTGCCAGACTCAATATTCAAAAAGTTCCAGCAATGTTCTGCAAATTGTGAACTATTCAAGATTGTTGGTAGATCTCATTAATCTCTCTCAGCAGCCACAGAGTACTAACTCAGTCCTAGGCGCTCTGCTGCATACTGGACATATGGAAATGAATAAAATTAGTATAATCTTCAGAATGTAGGCAGGAATATGAAGTGAGTATTTTAAAGTGTTCTACCACCCTATAGAACATTCTATAGCTCTATAGCTAATGAATATAAAAGTCATAAATTAAGTCCAGTTCTGATTTCAACAGCACTAACCGTAGTTTGGCACAGTTGGTCATTCAATAAATGAGTTCCTGTTGTCTACCAGGAATAGCTCTAATTGTGGAGACAGTAGCATATGTCATCTGACATTCATTCAATGATCATTGAGTGTCACTAATGTGTGATACAGTGTTGTTAACACTTGATACCTCAAAGGAAGCAAAATGATCAAAAATCTTTTCCTCTTTATAATGTTTATTTGTAGAGACATTAAATGTACAATTGTTATAAATATATTGTGGCAAATATGATACAGTCTTTAAGGATACCCTTTTCTGTTGCTCTCCTTGGCATGTATAACCTGACTTCATTTTGCACACCTCTTCTCAGTTAAGAAAACTGTTATGGTTCTAAGAAACCCAGGACAAGTCATACTCAGTACCTGTAGCTCCTCCCAGCACTTCTCACCTATCTTAACCTAAAACATCAAAAATGGTGGCTTGAAGTTGAAACTGAATGAAATTCCAGAAAGGTGTGTAAAAATTTCTTTGTTGAAGAGGATAAATTAGTTCAAGGTAATGTAATTCTAACAAAATGCCTGCAGAAAAATACAAGGTTATATAGAAACCACAAATGATTAAGGCTAGGGCATATTTATTTAATGTAGATTCTTTTCTCAAACAATATATCCTAATTACAAAGGATATAATATATGTTCTCCCTCTCCTACTCCTCCCAGGCCAAGAACCAGAGACTAGATATCCCAGAGACCTAGGGTAAAACTAAATTATTACTGGTCTTTAAAAAAAAAAAAAGGCGTGTTAAAATGATGACTCCTAATGATATTCTGCTACATTCATAGGTCCTGAGTTTGTGAATGAGCATGTCTTTGATTCTTGTGCCTTGTCTTGGGCTCTTTCCTTTCTGTTGGTTTTCCTTGTACAACATCAATGTGATTGTTCTTGTTTTATCTTATTTTAAAATCTGCACTTTTATTTGTTAAAGCTTTTTTAAAGTTCAGTGATAGAACTCAGTATAAAAGCATTTACCTACCATACATAAAGCCCTAGGTCCAATCCCCAGGGCTGCAAATACTACATGTGGTGATGTATGCTTGTAATCTTAGACCAGACAGAGGTAGGAGACTCAAAAATTTGAGGTCATTCTTAATGACACAGTGAGTTCAAGACCAGACTGAACTACACGAGACTCTGTATGCTTTCCCTCAACAAAAAGAAAAAAAGAGAGAGAGAGAGAGAGAGAGACTCCATAATGAAATTTTAAGTATAACCTTAATAATTCTACTTATTCTCTCTACTGACCACTGTGCTGAATTATTCATTGTGTTGTTTAATATGTTAAATTAACAAACCATAATTTTAAATTCTTCTTGATTTCTTACTCAATATATTTCACTTTCTCTTTTAATGAATAGCTTACCTTTTGCAAAAAACCAGTAACATACAAGTGCACTGGACAATTCAGTACCAGCACAGAAAAGTCAAAATAAAAGAACCACATCAGGTGAGAGAAAGTAGAATGTTTGTTTGTTTGTTTGTTGTTTTGTTTTTTATTTTGCCTATGTATTCTTTATTTAAAATGGAGGCTAATTACAAAGGTTATTATTAAAAATTAATAATTATTTTAAGGGCTAGTTAGCAACGTTGGTTATTTGTTCCTCTTTTAATGTCTCCATCTATGCATATGTTAAAATCAGATTTCTTCAAGATTTTCTTCAAGAAAGCTACCCTTTTAAAGCAAGACCTAATCTCTTATACAAGACAGTGAACAATCACTCTACTTCCAGTGATGAAAAGGCTTGATTTCTACCATGTGAACTACCAGAGGCTGGGCTAATGCCACATTAGGCAGGAGACAAGCCTGGCCACAATGTTTCAAGTGAGAAAAAGTGACACTAAAGATATGATAAAATTAGAGGCTATGGGCTTAGCTTTTGAAAAATTAGATTTCAAGAACAATTTTAAAAAGATAGCGATGTCTATAAGAGATTACTAAAGAAAATATGAGTGTCTAATAAAATATTCAGTTTTCAAAAGGAATTCTGAACTCATTTCATTTTAATAATTAGAAAAAATGAAAGTGGAGGTGGTACAAGGCATCACGATACCACGTTTATGAAATATAATAAATGTTCCTTAAAATACAGTTTTAGAAATCTTCCTTCGAATTGTTCACTGAAATTTTACTAGTAATATTCATCATAAGTAATGACAGAATAAAGACATTTTAATACAAGTATATCATGCACTTTGACCATATGCACCTCCTCACCCTCCACTTTCTCCCTGTTTCCAACCGCTACTATTACCCACTGTCCCTTCATTGTGCATATATACATTTTCTTTATCGACTTATGCTAACTGACACCAAGACTGGTTATCTAACTTGGCTATTAGGAATAATGCTACAGTACACACAGATATGCAAGTATTCCTGGGGCATATTCACAAATGGTCAATTTATATATCTCTATCTTGTAGCATGAAAAATAAATGACCCAGAGACAGATATTGAGATTCAAACTTCAAACTGGAGATCAGAAAAGCAAAGCAGACAACCACTAGCTCTTATTCTATCTCAGACTGAAAGGTGATCCTGGTTCATCAAACCTCAGACTGCTGCCTCTCCTCAGCATTGCTGAAAAATCCTGAGACTTCAATGTCTTCCTATCCTCAATGTAACTAGAGAATGAATTCCAGCTCTGAGACCGTGTTCCTGTCTTAAATACCTCTCATGATTCCTGGGATTAAAGGTGTGCGATCCCAAGTGCTGAGATCATCTTTTTGTGAGCTGTTTCTCCTTAGGCCTGGATCAATTTCATATAGCTCAGTGTGGTCTTGAACTAACAGAGATCCATTTACCTCTTAATCCTAAATCCCAGGATTAAAGGTGTGTGCCTGGCTTCTATGGCTTGTGGCTGACTTTGCTTTTTGAATCCTCAGGCAAGCATTAATAAATCATAAACAATATATCACCACACTAGTTTTATGAGGAACTTGCTTATAAATTCCTTTAGGGTCTGGACTAGTATATATGCCCATCAGCAGTTTATAAGACCTTCTCCACAGTTTTATTGTTTTTGTTCTCTTAAAGATAATCATTCTGTCTGGGCCAAAATGTAATGTTAGTGGTTTGAGTTATATATTCATGAGGATTATAAATGATGAACAATTTTCAATTTTTATTCACTATTTATAACTCACCTTTTGGAAACATCTGTTCATTTCATTGGACAATTAGCTGATAGTGTTGTTTGATTTCTATGTATCGGAATGTTGGAATAAATATACATAACTTACACACACACATACACACACACACACACACACACACATATATATATATATATGTATATATATATATATATATTCTAAACAATAATCTAGTATCTAAAACATAGCTAGAAAAGGTTTCCTTCCATTCTATATGGCAATTAGGTTTTCTTCCATTCCAGTGCTTTCATTCAATTACTTCATTTACTGTGCCACATCTTTTAAAATTAATGTAAGTCCACTTGTCAATTTTCAATTTTTTTCAGAGCTATTAGAACCTTTTCAAAATGTCCTTTCTTATGCCTACATCTTGAAATGTGCTAATTTTCTTCTAATAATTTAAAGTTTGGGGAGCTTGTCCTTGAACTATTTTTAATTTACTTTTTTGTGCAGAGTAAGAGATATAGATCTAGCTGATCAAAAGTTATTAGATATGAAGAAATAATAAAGATCTGAAAGAAAATTAACTAAATGAAAAGGAAAATGAGCAACTCAAGGAATCAATGAAGCAAAGAGTGGATTCTTGGAAAGAATAAACAAGACTGACAGACCATTACCTATTAACAAAAACATTAATAGCTAGGGATGCTAAGAGAGATGATAATTTACAAGAAAGGATTTTTAGAGGAATGATGAGTCTATGTCATTACAAATTTGTTCAATTAAAAGAATATAAAAAATAAATCATAAAGCTTAATGTAAACAAATAACACTTGCTTGATGACAATGATCTATCAGTATAGGTTTACTAGTTCTAATGCATATACTACTTTGATGAAAGATATTAATAATGGAGGATGTTGTACATGTGTGGGTAAGGAATATGTTTTTAAAAAATCTACTCTGAATTTTTCTCTGAAACTAAAACTGTTCCAAAAAGTCTTTAAATTTTTTAAATAGTAATTGTACTGATAATTAAAGAAGTTAATTTCACAGATTTGTCTATTAGGTAGTTGCAATAAATAAAACTTTGTTAAGAAAGTGCCTCAATTGGCTCCATCTTTTATGTTCTCTCTCTCTCTCTCTCTCTCTCTCTCTCTCTCTCTCTCTCTCTCTCTCTTTCTCTCTCTCTCTCTCGTCTTCTATTCCTAACCAGGCTCAATCTTCCTGGTCGCACATGTTTTCCTTTCCTCCCCCTCATTTTCTCCTACTTCTCTCTCCATTCGCTCCCCCCCTACCTTCCCCTGTGCTCTGGGGGACTTGTCCCTTCCCGGTTCTGTGAAGGACTTTATATGAATCTCTTAGAATACACCTTGTATCCTAGTTCCTCTGGTGGTGTGAATTATAGGCTGGTGATCCTTTGCTCTAGGTCTAAAATCCATATATGAGTGAGTACCTACTATGTTCCTCTTTTTGTGACTGGGTTACCTCATTCAGGATGGTTTCTTCAAGTGCCATCCACTTGCCTGCGAATTTCAAGATACCATTATTTTTTTCTGCAGAGTAGTATTCCATTGTGTAGATGTGCCACATCTTCATTATCCATTCTTCAATTGAGGGGCATGTAGGTTGCTTCCAGGTTCTTGCTATTACAAATAGTGCTGCTATGAACATAGTTAAACAGATGTCTTTGTTGCATGGATGTGGATCAATTGGGTATATGCCTAAGAGGGGGATTGCTGGGTCCTGTGATAAACTAATTCCCTTTTCCTGATGAACCGCCATACTGAACATAAAAGAGGTAGCCAATATTGGTTTGAAGAGAAAATTGAACACAAAGAAGGGTCTAGAGAACTACAAGACTGCCGCCACCTAACAATTTGAGCTTCCGTGGAAAGGCTACCATAAATGCCCTTCCCGGATAGTGAGATCAACAACTAACTTATCCATGGAGCCCTCAACTAATGCCTGTTGGAAACAGAAGCAAACACCCATACATAAACACTGAGTCGAAGTAGAACCCAGATGCAGATGGAGAGGACAAGACCAGGTAGCAGAAACACACAGAGACAGCTTACCTGAACAAGGAGGAGCTAACGGGCCACCAGACAGATAGCTGGGAAGCTAGCATGGGACTGACTCAGGCCGCCCTGAATATGGGTCTCAGCCAGAAGGACTGAGCAGTCTAAGGGACCTCAGACAGTGGAGCCAGGATGTATCCTTGGTGCACAAAAAGACCTTGCAAACACATCCCCCATGGAGGGATAACTGCCTTAACCTAGAGACAGGAGAGAAGCCCTAGTCCCTACTTCACATGACCTGTCAGATCTACATGACCCCAACTGGATAGCATTCCCCTACATATGGAATTGGGGAGAGGGGATGGGAGGTTGGTTAGGGGACATGTGAGAGGGCAGACAGGGTAAAAGGGAGGGAAAGAAGGAGAGAGGAAGGGAGGGAGGAAGGAGAAAAGGGAGGGAGGGAGGGAGAGGGAACTGGGATCGACATGTAAAATAATAAAATAAAAAAAAATGTTTTGACTCCAAAATTTAAGTTCAAGGAGAAGTTACTGGGGAAAAGTATTTCTATTTTTGTTTCCACAGAAAATGAAAAGCTGTGGATTCCTTCCAGACTAAAGTGGTTTGAACAAGCCAGACTGCCTGAAACAGAGTACCAGATAATCCTACATTCAAAACAGCTGGACAAAGCAGCCTTACAGACTACAGCCAGGATTTCTGCATCTTCTTAGAATCCCCCATGACAGCGCCCTTTACCAGCAGGAAGTAGTTTGGAAAGAACGACGCCCAAATTCCCAAATATTGTCTATAGATGTTTGTTTTCATTTAAATGGACTTGGTTATATAAAATAAATAAATAAAAGAAAGAAAGAAAGAAAGGGAAGAAAAAAAAAGTGCCTCAAACACATAGTTTCACAATAACACATGTAAAATATGTTTATGTAACATGAATAATTCTGGCAGAATATTTAGTAGAAACAACTTGTCTTATAAGCAACACATTAAATCCAAGTTCTAAAGTTTACTGCCATATGACCTTATATAAATTAATTAATCCAAAAAGTTTAATGCTGTGAAATGATATTAATAAAAAAATTTTCAGTGAGGTAAAGGTGGCACATAAATTGTGGGAGTGGCCAACCAATGACTTGTTTAGCGTGAGACCCATACCATGAGAAAGAACTCACTCATGACACTGCATGGAGGGATAGGATCCAGAAGTGGGATAGCCCAGAGATCTAGGATAGAACCAAACATGACTGGCAAAGAAAGGTCAATGAAATAATCCCTAATGTTATTCTACTATACTCATTAATTGGTGCCTAACCCAATTGTCATCAGAGAGGCTTCATCCAGAAAATGATAGAAACAGATGTAGAGAACCACAGCCAAACATTAGACATACCTCACGGAATCCTGGTAAATGGGGTAGCATGTATTGTAGAATCCAAAGGGGTCAAGGAAACCACAAGAAAACCACAGAGTCAACTAACCTAGGCTCATACAAGATCATAGAGACTGAACTGACAACCAACCAGGGCATCTGCATGGGAAGTGACCTAGGCATTCTGAATACATGTCCCAATTGTATGGCTCCCTTCTCTTGTGGGACTCCTGACAGAGGGAGTAGAGGCTGTCTCTGTCTCCTTTACTGGCATTTGAAACTCTACTCCTCATATTGGGTTGATCCAGCTTAATTCAAGGTGAGGTGCTTAGTCTTGCTACAACTTGATATGCCATTTTTTTTTTTTTGTTGCTATCCATGGGAAGCCTGCCCTTTTCTGAATAGATATGGAGAAGGAGTGAATTGGGAGAGGAACCAGAGGGGAAGGAAGGGGAGGACTTGGTAGAGAAGAGGGAGTGAAAGCTGCAGTGGTATATAAAAAAATAAATAAGTGGACACTTTCTCAACTATGTTCATAGCAATTTTATTCATAATAACACCAACCTGGAAAGAACCTAGATATCCATCCATATACACAATAGAGTATAATACAGCTGTTAAAAACAATGACATCATGAAATTTGCTGGCAAATGGATGAAATTATGGGAATGGCCAACCAATGATTGGTCCAACTTGACATGCCTGTCATGAAAGGGAGTTCATTGCTGGCACTGTCTGGAGTGCCAGGACCCAAAAACTGGATAGTCCAGAGACCTAGGATAGAAGATTAGAATCAAACATGACTAGAAAAAAAAGTCAGTCAAGTGATTCCTAATGATATTCTGCATATAGACAAAGTAAATTGTTATTTATCACAATTGCCATCAGAGATGCTTCACTCAGAAACTGATGGAAACAGATGCACAGACTCATGGCCAAACATTAGGAAGATCTCAGGGAATCTTGTGGAAGAGGCAGAGAAAGGATTGTAGGAGCCAGAGAGGTCAAGGACATCACAAGAAAAGCACAAAATCAATCAACCTGGGTTCATAAGGTCTCTTAGAGACTGAACCACCAACCAGAGGGCTTTCATGAGGCTGACCTAGGTAGGCCCTCTGCATATATGTTAAAATTATGTAGCCTGGTCCTCTTATGGGGTTCCTAAACACAAGAGCAGGAACTATCTCTAACTGTTACATGTTTTGGGGACCCTTACCTCCTATTTTGTTGCTCAGTCCAGCCTAAATAGAAAGAAGGTGCCTAGTCTTACTGCTACTTGATATACCATGGCTGGCTGATAATACATGGGAGGCCTGCCCTTTTCTGAAAAGAAAGGAAGAGTAGTAGATGGGGAGAGAAAATGAAGCTTGGCTGGAATGGACTGGGAGGAGAGGAGGGAAGGAAGGAAAACTGAAACTGTGATTTGGCTGAAATTTTTAATTGGTTAATTAATGTAATTACCACAAAAGAGTCAATAAATTCCAACAAACTAAAATTTAAAGTGCTTTTTGAAAACTAAGTCACTACAAGTACTTCATGTGGGATACAAGAAGAATATTTAGTATGAACATGTAATAAAAATACCTAAGAGCAACAGTCTCATTTTATAGTTACATATACATCAGAGACAATGCTAAGAAATTTTCTATTTCCAAAGAATACTGCTTTGTTTTGATACTTAAAATATTTAAATAACAAAATGATACAGAGGTATGAAGGGCCCCAACAATCAAAACAATATTGGTTTAGTTTATAAATCATTTGGGAATAACTTCTGGATCCCCATCTTTTAGCTTAACCCCACTCTCCATTCAATTAGAATATTAAAATTAACTCAATTGCAAATAACTATAGTAAAGTTACATTACCTATCAAAGCTCTTCCACAGTACGACTCTATATAGTCAAAGTGATCATAAAAAGAAGAGACTATGTGTTTATGGCCAAATCTTGCTCTTCTGTCACCAGAAAAAATATATTGATTCCAGATAAATCTAACCTGAAAGTCATACAACTCAACAGTACCCTGCCACTTTACAGAATATTTTATTGCCTCCTTACTTGATGTGAAAATATTTTATAATGGCTTAGGAACTATATATCCCAATTAGATACTGTCTTTTATGATTCTCATGAGAGTCATATTCAAGTATAGGGTAGTAAATGACACTCTAGACAAATTAATCAAAATGTATTTGCATGTAATTTACTGCATAATAATATATTGCTATAATTTTCAAGGTCAAATGTCATTAATGACTAATTTATTTTCTTATTCAAATTACTGCCATTCATCAGAAAGATGTATCATAAGATAAATATACTTATTCTACATGCTAAAAATATGTGCTGAACATCTAGAATACAGAGATAAAACACCATAGATTGTAACTGCAATGAGATCATAACCTTATAGAACATATCAGAATTGAGGGGAAGATTGGGTAAGATAAGGAAAATATGCTAATAAACATAGGCTTTAAATCTCTGAACCCAACATAATTCAGGGTATACATTTCTATCTACATTCTCCAAGATGTAGATCTACATCATCAATGATACAGGATGCCCTATGATGCCAGGAGTTATAGGGAATAAAATGAAGTAAATGAAGTACAAATAACATAAGTAATGTTTTATTTAAAAAAAACTAGGATTTGTGGATATATTTTTAAGAAGAAGGCATTAAGAGAAATGATCATATCCATCAGAACACAGGTGGAAAACAAACATCCAATCTTTCTTATATAACTTACATACAATAACTACCTTTTCTCAGGTATATTAAGTTGAACCATGACATTCAAAAACTTGAAGCAAGAAAAAAATTCATATAACCAAAACAATAATAATTGGGTTCATTTAATCTTCTATTCTATAGCTCGACAAATCAGTGTAATCAACTCCCCTACTATACAAAGATTAGTGTAAACAGCAAAAGATAACCACAATTTCATATGACTGTGTCAAATGATCAATATCTCTGAAACATCAGAAAACAGCAAATAAATCATGAAATTATTATTATGACAGGCAGTTTAACAAATAAGATGGATTACTTCTGAAACAGCTATGTTCTACTATAAGAAACTTGTATAACTTCAACTTCCAGACATAGTCCCTACTTTTTCATTATGGAATCATGTATTGTCAAAAATGTGATTTGAAAAGCATCCAGAAATCTAATCAAAGACTTAATAGTCTAAAGTCTACTACAATTACTATTAATATTTTGGTATAGTTTCCTTTTATAACATAATTAATTGACAGGACAATCCAAGAATTTCATTAAAAGTTGTGAAAAATTTCTAGCACAGAGGAGCACTCAGTGAGTATTATCTATTATCACAAAGATTCATTATTATTATCATTCTATCATATATTATACCCAGGCCAGAGTTTTCCTTTCCCCAGTGTCTTACCCCATAAAGACTTCTTATTCTGAATATTCTCCTTAAATTGGGTTTTTAGAAGTAGAAATTACTGAGCCAAAGAGTGCAAACAAGTTTAAGATTGCTGATAGAACTGTCAAATTGTTATCTGAAAGCCAATAAATACTGATAATTTATATTAAAACATAGAACTATATAAAATTAATATTGTGAGGTAAATTTATATTTGGGGTTTGTTTATATTACATTTCTCTGGGAAGAAAAGCAAGATTAAAATTTTTCAATAATCTTTCCACAGCAATATCAATTTCAGCAGCTACTCAAATGTGAAAGTGCATTTCATTAAGAGATGAGGAAATCAGATAGGACAACATAGTACCTGGTTTTAGCACAGTAAGATTAAAGTGGGCAGAAAGGGAAAATATGCAAACTCCAAACCAAAGCAGCATGGAGATCTCTGGAGAAGGCTATAGCAGAGATTTTGTCATAATGTTAACAATACACACTTGCTCAGTTATGAATTACTAAATATAGACTTTTAAGGATTTTTCAAAAGCATAATTTATATTGAATTTTATTCCTAAAGGTACACCAGAACTCTCTTGAAGAACTCTTACCATGGAAGAATCTATTTTTATAGAACTAGATATAGAATTAAAAATAGTTTAGAGTCTTGCACGTACATACACATACACCATTACCATCCAGATTGGATTGATCCAATGTATACACACAAAGAGAAAGGAATGACTTTGGACAGTGACATGTTTTTAAATATTATCTATACAGAATTAAAGCCAATTCCTTATTTACTACTTTACTCACAGTACATTTGCAATTTATCCAAAAACTATCAACTCTTTCTAGACATTCTAACAATGTTTTAGTACAACTGAAAACTGTCTTTCAATATTGAGATTTTCTTTTTTAATATCAGTATATTGGAGAGCATACCAACTAAAATATTATATTCCCCAGCTTCTCTTGCAGCTAAATTTCTCCAGATAACTAAGGTCTTGCCAATGACAGGTAAAAAGAACGTTTTTCAAGGAAAGCTAGAAGGCTCCTTATAGGGTAAGGATTAAGAACCCTAATTTACATTTTCTTTTGTCACCTTTTGCTAAGGGACTGTAACAATATGAAAGCAATGGCTTAAGTTCTACCAATCATCTTTATAATATGAAAGGCAACACAGCAGCAGGTGAAGGATCCTAACTCATTGGTGACAGAATAACAGTAAAAAAACTAATTCTGAGCTGCCTAATTCTAGCAGAAAACTAGCAGAAAAACTTTTATAAATTACTGTTATTTTAAGGATTCCATTATAAACAGCTAAACTAATATGATGAGTCAAAATTCACTTAAATTATTTTGGACACCATGGTTGTTCTTTCTAGCAACACATTAATACTCAGAAATGTGACCAGCAGTAGTATTTCAGTTTGGTGAGTATGAGTGCAGTAAACGTTTAAGAAGTAGGATAAGCTGTTTGGGGTAAAATAAAAATTATTCCTTTTAACCTCTTTTTTTTTCTTTCTTTCTTTTTATTTTTTTTTTCTTAATTTTAGATATCTATCCCAGTTTCCTCTCCCTCTCTCCTTCTCTCCCCCTTCACATGCACCCGACCACCCTCCCCTCCCTTCCCCCCCAACTCCACATATAGGGTGATGTCTTCCAGGAGGGGTCATTGAAATCTGTCAAGTCATTTGAAGTAGGGACTAGGACTTCTCTCCTGTCTCTAGGTTAAGGCAGTATCCCTCCATGGGGGATGTGCCCACAAGGTCCTTTTGTGCAACAGGAATACATCCTGGTTCCACTGAGGTCCCTTAGACTGCTCAGGCCTTATAGCTGAGACCCATGTTCAGGGGGACTGAGTCAGTCCCATGCTGGATTCCCAGCTATCAGTCTGGCGGCCCGTTAGCTCCTCCTTGTTCAGGTCAGCTGTCTCTATGTGTTTCTGCAGCCTGGTCTTGTCCTCCCTCTCTGCATCTGGATTCTAGTTCGGCTCAGCATTTAGTTGTGGGTATTTACTTTTGTTTCCAACAGGTACTAGTTTGTAACTCACATACAAAGCTACATTTATGTAATATATACAAATTGGGAGGCATGAAGATAAGTGTATCTTATATCACATTCATACCAATTAGCTCCAAAAGTCTGTTCCCCATTTTATTGTGTGTGTTTGAAAGGGAGAGGGGAGAGAGAGCTAACATGAGTTCAATACTCTCTTAGAAAATTTAATTATAGAACATTGTTTCTAATGTGTATGTGTGTGAGAGAGTGAGTGTGTGTATATACATTTCCCTTTGATCCATTTATCTTGAATAATTCTTTGAACTTTTTCACTATTAACACCCCATTTCTCCCTCTCTCCAGCACCTGGCAGTTATCATCTATCTGCATCTACTGAAGATTCTTCATATTCATAATATTACATGGTTTTGTTTCTCCTGTGTCTATATATTTTACTTAGCATTATACTTTCCAGGTTAAATGATACTGTTAAAATCACATCCTTCCTTCATCTCATATTAAGACTCAACCATATTTCACTGCATGCATACATCACATTTTCTTTTGTCTACTTGTTCTCTAACTGACCTTAAAATTGCTTCCATGACTGGACATTATGAATAATAATGTAATGAATATTGGTTAGGGGAAGATACCTCAGAACTTTATGGTTCTTTACAGACATCTAGACCAATAAAACAAAATCCAGTCTAAAATTAAAAACATTCACATGTCATATACTCATTTTAAAGGGGGCTAAGAAGACAAAATGGTAAACAATAAACAATTGTGAAAAAATTATACCCACAAGAAAAACAATGGAAATGGATATTTTTCTTACAACAAAACAAAAATTAATTTGAAGTAGATTAAATTTTTAGATGTAAGGACTGAAGCTATAAAACTCCTCAATAAAAAGGAAAAAATAACAAAATGTTTAAATGTACAAAGGAATTAAATGGACATTTCCCTAAGGAAGACATTTTAATGGACAAAGGATACTTTAAAAGGTACAACAATTCTCATAATAGAATTCACTTATAACAACACAATGAAATGGGGGAGAAGAGGAGGGGAGAGGTGGGCATGAGGGAATGAGAAGATGGAGACAGGGAAAGAATAGAGGAGAACAAGAAAAGAGATAACATAATAGAGGGAGCCATTATAAATTTAAGGAGAAATCTGGCACTAGGGAAATGCCCAAAATTGAACCCAACTAACAATCTAAGCAATAGTAGAGAGGCTACCTTTAATGCCCTTCCATGATAATGAGATTGACTATTACCTTATATGCCATCTTAGAGCCTTATTCTAGTAGCTGATGGAAGTAGAAGCAGACACCTACAACTAAACACTAGCTGAACTCCTGGAATCCAGTACAGAGAGGGAGGAGTGATGAGCAAAGCGGTCAAGACAAGGCTGAAGAAACACACAGAATCAGCTGACCTGAACAAAGTGGAGCTCATGCATCCCAGTCTGATAGCTGGGAAACCAGCATAGAACTGACCCAGACCCCCTGAATATGAATGTTAGTTAGGAGGACTGGGAAGTCTATGGGGCCTCAGTATTTATACCTAGTATATGAATGGACTTTGGGAGCCCATTCCACATAGAGGGATACTTTCTCAGTCTAGACACATGGGGAAGGGCCTAGGCCCTGCCCCAAATGATATGATAGACTTTGGAAAACCCCTTGGAAGTCCTCACCCTCCTTGGCATGGACTGGGGTTTGGTAGGGATGATAGGGGAGGATGGGAGGGTGAGAAAACTGGCATTGACATATAAAACAACTTTGTTTCAAATTTAAATAAAACAAAAAAACGAAATATCACCTCACAAAACTTGAATGACTATTCTAGAAGGTCTAATGTAAGTGTGTAAGTGTCAGTATGAATATGAAGAGATCCTTGAACCTTCTTGATTAGAATGTAAATTGAAGGGCCATTATGAAAACCAAAGGAAATTCCTCAAAAAAATTAAATATAATTCCTTTATGACCTGGCATTCACATTTCTGTGTGTATATATACAACAGAAGTATTAAACTTGTTTTCAGTGAGGAAGAAAAATAATTGATTTATACAATTTACTAATAATTTAAAGTTCTCTGTGTGTTGGGATAATTATGAATAAAATATATATGAGCTCTGGGTGAAAGGCACATAAAGACTGAAGAGACAAAGGCAAACAGACAAGAATTACAAATGAGTATTTATGCAGAAAACAGTTTCTATAAATATTTAAATATTGATCAAAAAACTAACATGATGCTAGTTAGTAAAGGCTTCCTATTGTTTGGTTAAATAATGGTAAAATTAGCATATTAAGTATTGAGATCAGGCATATTGATTTTTGATTAAGTATCCATATATTTTAGTATATTTTAAATGCAAGATAATTAAAATGATATAACCAACTACCCCCTCGAAAACACAAGTAATAATCTAAAACCAGCAAAACCAAAGGGAGGGAAAAACACAGTCCCAACAACAACAAAATAACAGAAATTAGCAATCATTCATCAGTAATATCTTTCAATATCAATGTGCTCAATTCCATGATGAAAAGACACAGGCTAACAGAATGGATGCAAAACTGTAATCCATTCTTCTGCTGCAAGCAAGAAACATACCTCTACATCAAAGAAAAACATTACTGCAAAGTAAAGGTTTGAAAAAAGATATTCCAAGCAAAGGGACACAATAAGCAAACAGGTGTAGATATTCTAATATCTAACAAAACAGATTTACAACCAAAATTAGTTTTAAAAAGATGGAGAAAAACATTTCATACTCATCAAAGGAAAAATCCCAACAAGATGGTATTTCAATTCTTAACATCTATGCCACAAACACCAGGGCAACCACATTTGTAAAAGCAACATTACTAAAGCTTAAACCATACATCAAACCTCACACATAGAATGGGAGACTTCAATACTACACTCTCACCAATGGGCAGGTCATTCAGACAGAAACTAAACAAAGAAGTAATAGGGCTAACAGACATTATGAATCAAATGGATATCTACACAACATTTCACCCAAACACCAAAGAATTTACCTTCTTCTCAGCACCTAAAGGAACATTCTCCAAAACTGACCACATATGCTGTCATAAAGCCTCAATAGAGTAAAATCAAATTAAATAACCCTCTGTACCTGATCAGACTACCATGAATTAAAGCTGGATATCAAAAACAACAGAAAACCTACAAATATATGGAAGCTAACAACTCCCTACTGAAAGACTACTGTGGCAAGGCACAAAGAAACCAGAGAGACTTCATCCAGCATCCAATGAGACCAGATACACAGCCCCTCAGTCAAACATTAGGCAGAGCTCTGGGAGTCCTGCAAAGGACAGGGAGGGAGGAACCAGAGGGTCGGGACAACAAGAGAACATGTCCCGGAGTATCAATAGACCAGGACTTGTGGGAGGAGAGGGGGGCTCACAAAGATCACAGAGCCTGTAGGGGAAGTGTCCTCAATCCCATGCAAGTATGTTATGGCTGAGTAGCTTGGTGTTCTTGTGAGATTCATTACAGTGGAAGTTGAGGAAGTCACAGACTCTTTTGCCTACTTATGGGATCCTTTTCCTCCAACTTGCTTGCCTTGTCCAGCCTTGATGTGATGGTATACATAGTCTAATTGTAGCATATTATGCCATGTTTGGGTGATGTTCCTGAAAGGCCTGCTCTTTTCTGAGAAGAGACAGAGCCAGTGTGCATCTTTGGAGAGGGAGGTGGGTGGGGACACTGGGGGAAGAGAAAAGAGGGAAAACTGAAGTCAATATGTAATATATGAAAGAATAATGATAATTTTTAAAATTATTTTTTAAAAACATAAAAAAGTGATAAAGCCAATATTAACCAATTATTATCATGTTCTAGAACTACATTAGGTATTAGGAAAACAGTGATAACAAGTTTAAAGCCTTGGTCTTCATTCAGTAGGAAGATCCTAACCTAATGAGAAAATATAAGGAAAAATGGAAAGTTATAGTATATTGTCATAAGTGATGTTAGAGAGATAAACATGGATGAAGTACTAGTAGAACATAAAGAAGTATTACTAGTTTACAGAGAATTCCAAAGAAAAAGTATCACTTAAGATGAGCTCTGAATGGCCTGGCAGTGGTGGCACATGCCTTTAATCCAAGCACAACAACAAATGAACAAAGGATCCCAGTCTCTAGAAAATTCTTAAAAACTTGAAAATGTAATGTCTTATTATAGAAATGATACCCCATGTATACATCCTTTGATAGATGATTGTGCTGAAGAGGTAAGCAAAGAGGGGCAAATACATGTTGTAAAGCAGAATTTGTAAAGAGCTCTGAAAGTTACATTCTTATTATTTATGTAATTGGTAAAGTTAATTTCCAAAAATAGGAAATCAGATACAATAACACATTGAATTATAATTATATTAAGTTGTTTAGCACCATATGTAGCTCACAGTAAATTTTAATAAACAACTGATATCAACTTAAAAAGAAGGGACACATCCTGGAAATACATTCTATGAAATGTTAACCTGAAAAGTCATAGGGAGTTATTTAGAGTTATTAAACAAAAGCAGTATATCTTTTAGAAATATTCTAACTAAAATATGGATTATATATATTCAGAAAAATGATGACTGTATAAACTGGTTCTGCCTACATAGAAATTAGGAGTAAGAAATAATATTTTTTGGTATTTTTTCCCTCTGTTTTTAAATTTAAGTTGATATTAAGCAAGTTTCAAATGAGTAAATGAGTACATAAATATTTTAAAAATCCATGATTTTTTTATTTAAAATATTTTCAGTATATTTCGATCATATTTCTTCTCTGTCACTCCTTCCATGTCTCACCACTTCCCTCCCCACCCAACTTCGTTAATCCTATCTATCTTATCTCTAGGTCTCCCAAAAACACAAACAAAAAGAATCAAAACAAACAAACTAAAAAAATAAAAAGACATAAAATAGCAAAACAAAATGAAATTGAACAATAATAATAATAATAATAATAATAATAATAATAATAATAATAATAATAAAGTCCCATTTGGATTAGCCAAATATGTCTGGACATGGGGCTTCACCAGATTGTGTTGATGTACCAAGTGACACTTCATTGAAAGAAACTGATTTCCTCTTTACAAGCAGCTATCAATTGTAAATAGCTTCTTGGTTAGGGGCGTGATTACCTCCTCTTCTCAGTGCCAGCATTTTATCAGGCCAGTGCAGGTTTTCTGCATGCTGTCACACTTTGAATTCAAATGTGTATCAATCCTCTTGTATATGTAAAACAATTTCTTGGAGTCTCGTAACACCTCTGGTTCTTAACAATATTTCTACCTCCTCTTCTGCATACATTCCTGAGCTTTGAGTGGAGGGGTCTGATGAAGATATCTTATAGAGCTGAATGTTACAAGGTTTTACTCTCTGTGCAGTGTGGATCTCTTTCTTTACCATCAACTGCAAGAAGAAGCTCTTTTAATAAGGACTGAGTAATGCTTTATCTATTGGTATAGCACCATGTCATTAGGATTCGTATTATTGTTCTTCTCCTTTAGCAGGACAATAATAGTGCGTTCCCCCTCCCCCCAGGGCCCATGTAGTTTCAGGCTCTTGGTCACTTGAGCAAAGTCAGGTATGGATGACATTTCATGAAGTGGGCCATAAACCCAATTTCTAAAAACTGATTGGTTATTCCATCAACATTTGTGTCACTATTGCACCAGCATTATCTTGCAATCAGGTCTCTGTTGTAGGTTGTAGTGTTTGTAGCCAAGTGATGCTGATGAATACTTTTTCACCACTGGTAGTGTGCAAAGAGCTTTCTAACAACATGAACACAAGTCAGTAGTGATGAAGCTTCTATCTGGGCACAAATTCAATTCCTCTATATATGTTTAATTACATAGGTAAGTTGTGTCTTCAACAATCGGGCCTGACCATCAGGCTGTGGAAAGCAACCAGTCTTGTCAATAGACTGTGATCTTTAGGGATTGTCTATGGGACCCTTTGGTCAAAACCTCAAAAATATGTATCCGTTCCTAGTACTTCAGATTTTACTTGGTGACATGTCTAGTTGAAGCATCATCTTCCCCCATTACATTCCTTTAATATATATGTATATTTTAGCAAGCTTCTATGGTAATAGGTTTCCTTGTGACTTTCAAAAGGTCTTTAGAATTAGTTGTCTGTACACATACACCCATTTTACTTTGCTCTCCCACTCTTTCCCCAAATACTATATAGTCTATATCCTCTTCCTCTTCGCTGGCCCCTTCATAGCTACCTAACCTTTGTGGTTATTTTGACTGAGACACATAAGTCTAAAGCTTAAAAATTAACACTTGCATATAAGATAAAGCATGTAATGTTTATCTTTGTAGTGTGAATTACCTCATATAGGTAATGAAAAATCACCATCTGATGGTAATTCCAAAAGCTGCCACCAACCCATAAAATGCTTTCATATGAATTGGAAAGGATTCCTTCTTTGAGTAAGTACAGCCCTGTGTCAAGCTACACATTTATAAGAAGTATAGGCTAGATTACACCTGGAAGCAATTCTTGTTGGCATCTCAGGAACCACTATGAGCAGCAGCTGGGGTACACCAGGCCAGAAAGTACACTGATGTCACTACCACTCACTTGGAATTTTACTGCCTGGTGTTAGTGATCAGTAATATAGAAATCAGTTCCTCAGTCACAAAGGTCATTCTCCAAGATCTCATCAGCACTTGGCTAGCCACTATTACCAGACTAGATAATACAAATATACTAGAATATTATCAACATTACAGAAAATTTTTTGGCCAATAATGATTTAGAATATACAAGTAAAGGTATTAAAATGTTAGAATAATATGCTTTACATATAGAAACACACACAATGCTATATTTCCAGATACAGTGTTTTAAACAATTCTAATAACATATAAAAATCTATCTCAATTATCCAAAATTAAATCTCAAATTCCTAAGGATATTATTGACATTACAGAAAATACCTGGACAACACAAGGTTACTTTATGATACTTTAACAAAACTTTATTAAAATTTTAGTGACCTGTCTGGTCTAGGAGAATAAGGCAAAAGATGCAAAAGATACAAAAATAATGGGAAGTAAACAAATAATATTTGTAGCAATATTCAAAATGAGTAGAACAAATTATTTTATTGAAAAAAGACAATTTTCTTGCATCATTATGTTACTAATATTTCTGTATTATATTTCTTTCAAAATTATCTTATGAAGGCATTGAGAATGGACTTTTTAAACTACATTTTTGACATTTCACTAGGGTCTTTAAAAGAATATTTGGTAGGAGAATCATGGAACATTAAAGAAATTTATTGCTTTCAATTTAGTGTTCCACAGTAGCAGAAATATGTACATAAGTTAGAGGAATATCAATGAGAAGAAAGAAAATGGAGTTTGAATGGGAAAGTGACTGATGAGAAAATACTCATATCTATGCTAAAAATCCCTTAAATTTTGTATTCTTCATATATTTGTACTTTTTATTTGACCTTTAATAAGTGACTTGATTTAGCTATACATAGATATTTCAGGATAACATGGACAACTCCAGTTCTTTAAGAGACCTTCAAAAAATATAATTTCAGAAAGCCGAATTTATTTACATGTGTATAGAAATACAGTTCTTACTAGCTATGGTTGTTGCATGCCTATAATCCCAGGATTTGGAAAGTAAAGGAAGAAGGGTCAGAAATTGAAGACTACACTCCACTACAAAGTGAATTTGAAGCCTGGGCTATAAGACCTCTGTCTCAAAACCAAACAAAAACTAACTATTAGAAAAGAAACATATCTTTCTTAGGGAATAAATGGAAAATGAAATGAACATTATTTTATCATTGTGCTTTTTAAAAATCTAAGTATTAATAAACACTTGGAACAGGAATTTGTTACTAACCAAGCATTCTATTTCATTTTGACTCTGTTCTCATGGTGCTATGATATACCATCTTTTTCTGAAAATGGTTGTCGAGACCCTAATAGAATATCTCCTGAGATAAAGTAACAGGTTTCCTCCTAGAAGGGAGTAACATGTGTGCTGATGGAGTTCATTCAGAAAGAAGTTCACACTTACTCCTACTATCCTCTCCAATATCCACCTCCTCATTGAATTCTTTTGACATTTTTATTTTTAAATACATATGCTTTAAAATTTTAAAAGGAAAAATATCGGAAGATGAAAAAAGAATAAAATTCACAAAAAACTAGAAAAATAACTATACAAGAAAAATTATGAACATTTAAACATTCATAGGAGTCTACTTGATATATTGTATATTTTAATAAAAATGTTTCAGATCTTAGAAATTCCAAAGATATCAAATGATGTTGCCGTTGCTATAGAAACTATTCTCTTTTAATGAATCTCAGATTAAATAACTGCATAAAACAAATTCAAATTTTAAATGCAATTATTGTTCTAAAGCATATTTACATATTTGATTTTATAATGGTTACAGAAAATAAGGTAAAATATTAGGAATACCTTTTACATGTGCAAAAACTACTGGCAGTTACAAATTTAATTGCAACACTGTCCTTAAATACAATAGTGTTGGGTATAATAAAATTCTATCTTAGAATAAAAACTTATATATACTCTACCATTTTTTTGCTGTTTGTGAAAGCACTAATTTGTATTCAGTGAAACATTCCTGTTAATTTATCATCTTGCATAAATGGTGACAATTCAGAGCAAGTATAAAAAACTCCCTAAAGGTTTGCACACATCAGATCAATATTCAAAGAAATTGCTAACAAATAACTTACAAAATCCACAGCAAGTGACTTGAAATAATGAGCATGAAAGAGTCTACCTTGTCTAAAAGTATAACACATTCTCCTAGTCTGCATAGCTAAGGTTAAGACTCCCTCCCAAGGGTTGTACATTCCAGTCACATCACTTGCCAAACTTCAAATCCTAGCTCTAACATTACTACACTATCACAAACTATATAATTAACCTCTCTAAGCCTATAAAACGAAGATGACACTTACCTTATAGAAGCAAAACAAAGATTAATAATAATAATGATGTCTTGACATGGTTTCTACATTTATTTGGTGCTCATTATTTGACAGTATCTATTATTATGATGACAACAGTGACTGTTGGGGGCCATTGTTGTTACTGTACTACTACAAGTATCATAACAAAATAAAAAGCCATAAAAACATTTTTATTTTTGTTTATTTTCTTCTATCTGTTAATGGAAACATCTAAGATATATCTAAAAACAAGGGAAGAAGCATCAGATATGCCTCTTTGGTAGAAATGGATGGAATATGGCTTCAAAACTAACCTACCTGGGCTCATTTTAGCCTTTTTATCTTACCTGATGCCACTATTTGATGGAGGAAACAAAAAGGCTTCATTCTGGAAAAGCTTTCAAAACTGAAGCAATTAAAGTAAACACTAGACCTAATATATACACAGATCTTTACTTTTTGTAATTTATAACTTACCTTTATATATATATATGTGTGTGTGTGTGTGTGTGTATATACATATATATTTCTAAGCATTAATACTAGTTATTTTTCAACCTTATACATTGTCAAATAAAGACACTGTCAATATTTTTTCTGTACCTTTCATCCACTTCCCATATTGTATATCTTTAGTTTCAAGTTGTCAGTATTACTTTCTTTTACATTATCTTCTGTAGACATGGTAATTGTGACTACTATATTCTAAAAGTCAATTGTAAGCCAGCTAACACCACTTAACACATAAAATCTATAGTACCAGATGGTCTTGGGATTGCATTTCCTTTTACATCAATCCAGTGCCATGATCTAGAGTCCATCTGAAGAAAATATTCTTTGCATGAAGATAAAATGTGTTATCTTTTCTCACCCTCTGTCAGCTGCTTTAAATCGTATGTTTTATTTTACTTCAATTTCAAAATTTATTGGTGTTACTTTTCCTATTATTTTAATTGGTTTTCTATTTTTCTTACTTGATAAGTAAACAATAAAGCTTCAGACTGCCTAGTTTGGCACTGCTAAAATTGTTAAAGGTTCTGGATTTTCTCCAGAAGTATTCTTCCAATGATGTACTATTTATATCTTACTTTAAACTAGCCAATATCTAAACTTGATGATTGATAGTCACCTTCTGTTTTCCTTAATATCATCTAAAATTGAATCCATTTTCTCTCTCTGAAATATTATCCTCAATTTTGTTGTTTTATATCCCTAAGTAGCTTTTGAAAGAGAAATATACAGAAATATAGATTATGATTTCCTCTGTATCTGAAAGTTACTACAACCCATGCTAATATTCACTGAAAATATTACTGGACATAAAATTACAATGTACAGATAATTTATCTGGGAATTTTAAAGATGTTATTTTACTGCTTTCTAGCCCAAATATGTATGTCTATAATCCCTGAAATACTACACTTACTGAGAAGTTCCCTGTTTCTCACTCTTCAACTCCTAGTACCTACCATTCTCCTTTCATTATGAATTGGACTATTTTACATTCCTCAGATAAATAGAATTATACCAAATTATCACTTATGTCATTTAACATAACTTCTTCAACATCTACCCAAGTTATATAACATGTGATGGAATTATCTTTCAAGACTGAACAACATTCCATGGTGTAAAATAATATTACAATGCCACATTTTGTTTATTCATTCATTGGTTAATGGATTCTCAGGCTTCCACATACTTGCCACTGTATATAATGCTGCTATAAGCATAAGTATAATTCTTTTGTACATATAACTTTCAAAATAGTACCACATAAAACTACTATCTTTGCTGGGCACATATGTATAATCCCAGCACTCAGGAGGCTGAGGCAGAAAGGATGCCATGAATTCAAGACTAACCTGTACTAAAAAATGATACAGTATTTCAAAAAACAATCATGAATACATACACACACACACACACACACACACACACACACACACACACACACACACACACACCAAAACAAAAGCAATAACAAAGAAGAGGGCTCTACCCTTAACTAACCTACAAAATAAACTGGCATTCTTCACGTCTTTTGTAAAATAATCTAGCCAATACCAGGGCACATTAATTGTTCAAAATTAAGGAATTGTTTCAGGTGTTCATTGTATTTATGCTACTATGAGTCAAGTTATAAGGGTTTCCAACGATTCAGTGTTTGTTTAACAGCAGGCCTCTTTATGTCAGCTGTATGTGTTATTGTAATTATTTTAATTAAATATAACACAAGCAATTGTTATATTATAAAAACAAAAAGAGACATTTAACAGGAAAGAAGTTGAATAATGCTGAAAAAATAAACTGACAAAGTAACATAAAATAAAACCATCTTGTTGGTGTAAATACAGGACAGATAACTGTGAAACAATTAAAAACCATAGCAATATCAATTTTGTGTTCATTTTAGGAAAGAAAACAAAAAAACCCACATGGATTTCTAATAATGAGAACAACAAAAAGAAAACTTTTAGCCCCCATCCAAAGATAAGCGAACGAATATATATTCACATTAAATTATGCATTACTATTTTTTCTTTAATTTTTTTTTCATTTTACATGCCAAACCCAGTTCCCGTTCCCTCCCCTCCTTCCACCCACCAATTCACTTCTCAGAGTGGGTTAAGCCCTTTCTTAGGGAGTCAACAAAGTCTGGCATACCAAGTTGAGGCAGGACCAAGCCCCCCTCCACCCTGTTTCAAGGCTGAGAAAGGTATCCCACCATAGGGAATGGGTTCCAAAAAGCCAGTTCATGCACCTGGGATAGGTCCTTGGCCCACTGCCAGTCTCCCACCCAAGATCAAGTCACACAGCTGTCACCCACATTCAGAGTGCCTAGTTCAGTCCCATGCAGGTTCCCCAGCTGCCACTCCAGAGTCTGTGAGCTCTCACCAGCTTAAGTCAGCTGTCTCTGTGGGTTTCCCCATCATGATCTTGAGCCCTCTTGTCTATATGATCCCCCCGCCCTCTCTACAACTGAAATCTACAGTCCAGTGTTTGGCTGTGGGTCACTGCATCTGCTCCCATCAATTTTTGGATGTAGGTTCTATGATGACAATTAGGGTGGTCACTAATCTGATTAAAGGGGAAGGTCTGCTCAGGCACCTTCTCCACTATTGCTAGGAATCCTAAATTGAATCATCCTTGTGGATTCCTGGGAAATTCTCTAGCACCAGGGTTCTCCCTCTATCAAGATATCTCTTTCATTGCTCTCCTGCACCAACCCTCCCCTAACTTGGCCTTGTGGATCCCTCATGTTCCCATCCTCCCTCCCCTCTTCCAGTTTACCCAGGAGATCATAACTATTTTCCCTTCCTGGTACTATTTCTATGGTTTACTATTTTAACTAACCTTTCCAATTTATCTGACTATCTGTTGACTGCTATTATTATAGATAAGAAATATTACTCTATGTCCACTGTAAAATAGTCAAAACAATTTAACCTATATATAGGCAATAAGTGTGTGTGTGTGTGTGTGTGTGTGTGTGTGTGCATCTATCTTTACATATATAGCCACAAATAATAGATTTAGATAGCATGGTTCAATAATAATGACTCAATAATTTGGCTCCATAATAACTGGCTGCCCAGTTATATGTTGAATATTTCTGTGCTTTAGTTTCCTCATAAAGATAATAATACTGTTTGTTTGGGAGGGATTATGCCACCCATGTAATAAGTGTATGCTACTATAATAAAGTAAGCCTTTAAGACCAGCTCCCTAGTCAGGAAAAATTCAGTGTCATAATCATAAATTAAGAAATGGAATCTGTGTTTTGTCTCTTTTATCTATTTTATAATCTTATGTAAAATATTTTTCTTCATGCTTTTCTGAAATTTTCTTCCCTCTATGGTAGAACAGGTTGCAACACAGAGTTTTATATAATTCATGATTCCCTCAAACCTATGAAATAGATAAGGCTGGTCTTGAACTCCTAATCCTACGGCCACTGCTTCCTAAGTAATAGCACTTATAGTTTCTTAAAATAATTTGTTCAATTTTCTTTCAAACATTAACTCACTAGACTTAATAAAGCCTCCAAAGGACACCAACCTCCCCATTAAATATATTATATTTTTGTCTATTGGCATTTATTCATAATATAATTTCCCTTTTATTGGAAATAGATTATTTTATCATACAGTATATCCAGGCAACAGTTTCCCCTCCCTTTACTTCTCCCAACCCTCCCCCCCAACATATATTTCCTTTCTATTTTGAAAATAACAGGCTTCTAAGAGATAACAAAACACAACAAAATAAAGTATAATAAGATAAAATTAAAAACTGTCACATCAAATTTGGACAAAGCAGAGGCAACAGTATCAAAGACCCAATCATTCATACAATTAGGATTCCTATAAAAAACACCAATTTAAATAATATATATGCAGAGGACCTGGTACAGATCAGGCATTGTGCTTGCTGCTCCAGTCTCTGTGAGTTCATATGAGCTCTGCTCAGTTGACTTAAAGGGCCTTGTTCTCCTGGTGTTCTCCATCCCCTCAGGCTCTTCCATTATTCCCACTTCCTCTTCTACAGGATTCCCTGAACTCTGAGGGGAGGTGTTTAATGTATACATACCATTTATATCTGTGGTCCAAGGTATCTCTTTCCCTCCCTCCTTTCTCTCTCTGCCTCTCTCTGTCTCTGTCTCTCTCTGTGTCTCTCTGTCTCTCTCTCTTTTCCTTGTGTAGTATTTGTCTGTGGGTCCCTATATTTGTTTCCATCTGCTACAGGAGGAAGCCTCTCTGTTGATGGCTGATAAGACACTAATCTAAGGGTATAGTGAACTATCATTAGGAGTCATTTAACCATTACTCTTTTTTAAGACCAAAAGATTGAATGAAGATCAGTAACCTACACTAATGCAATGTGATTCCCATGCTTGAATGACAAAATTTATTCTGAAGCAAACAAACAGCAGGTAAAGTTCAAATACTTCTAAAATCATTTTTTAAAAATGCACTTCTTAATAGATTCCTTGACAGTGTTTTTACATTTATAAGTACAAACCTAAATTTTCAATGAGTAATATTATGACTTACAGAATCATTTTTAAAAGATGTGATAATAATAAGTCTCATTGCAAATAACATACTAGGAATGTTTCAATGACAATATTCCAAAGCCATATTCTATAAAACTTAAAGTAATACATAAATGATGTACAAATTAGGAAAATATCTTTAATAAGACAATGCAGCACTAAATATCATTTACTGCAACAAAATATATGAAATATAAAATTCTAGTGAATAAATTAAAATTGTAAAATATGTAATCCATACTTTCAAGATTTTGTAATCTAGTATAAATACTCAATACATTTGTCACTAATGAGGAATGTTTTTTCATATTAATGTCTAAAATTTTTGAGTCAGTCAAAAAATGTTCTTTTATTATCTATAGCTTATAAAATAATCTGGTCAAGAATCTTGCAAATTTTAGGGATAGCCATATATTAGAAATGCTCCAAATAACTCATTAGTAGTGAAATAACATGAGCGAGTTATTACAATGACAATAAAATTTTAAAAGATCATATAAAACCAATGGGAGAGGATAAAGGAAGATGAAGGTAACAAAATTATGAAAACTGGAAAGATATCAAATGGTAACAAAGAAGACTAATTTTCAAACCTGTAGTGGAACAAGGTGACTCCTAGAGACATGAGAATTCTCACCAAATATGTCCAAATGTGCCCCCTGAAAAAATTGAAGTGCAGTTGGAGCCAAAAGGGACAGTAGTACTTAAGAGACTGCCATAGGAAAATGTCATTTCTCCAGATCACCTCCACTGCATAGCACACTGGAGAACTGCCCTCCCATTGTGGCAAAAGACTAGAAATATTCGAGTTGGTCCTCTGCATACTCACATACAAGTTTCACAAAATTGTCATAAACTGAAGTACATATGGGAGCTATGGGTTAGATGTGATTCACATTACTTCCTATGGTATTTCATTAGTCAAGACACATCACATAGAAACTAATTTTAAAATGAAACATTAGGAACAGAGACATTAGTGAAAAGACTTAATATTCAGTGCACTCTATACTAAACTCAAGAATATCAGACAATTATAATTATCTGCAGTTACTGCTGCCAACCACAAATTTGTGAAAGTAATGAGAATAAAACAGTGTTGGATGCTCTGTCATAAATGAGACCTCTATATCACCCCATTCCTGGAACATGGAACATAACAGAACACAGAACAGAAAGAATGTAAGAACCTGCAAAAGAGGTTGAGTGTTGGGAAATGTCTTCTGGGCATGATAGTAGCTGTGAATATCTGCACATGGTTTACACATAATTATGCCCATTGAAATCCTGCTATGAAAGGATGCCCACCTTCATGAGGATCTATGAGCAGTTAATGGTTGCTAAGGGAGGGGAAGACATTTTCTTCAGTGATGCAGATACTGCTAAAGTGGCCATGCTCCTATAAATAACCCTTCACCCACTCCCCTGTAAACATTTCTAAACACACACAACATGAAAATTCAAAAGGGATTAGTTGGAATGAGAAAGAGGATTAGCAAAAAAGATGATAAGAGAGAAAAATGAGAAATAAATATGATCAAAATATATACAGGTATAAAAATGACATAGTGAAAACCCATTACTATTCATAATTAAAATAAGTTAATTAACATTTCATTAAAATCAGGCAGAAAAATTACTAAAACTGGGAATAGCAAAAGAAAATCTATTTAACCCTTCAGTCACTCAACAAGAATTCTTACAATCCAATTTTACCCTACTAGAAAGGATGCTTATCAGAGATAATACTAATATTCAAAAGAAACTATCCATGGATACTGATAGTTAAAGGGCTCCAAGGCAAACAGCTCATCCTGATCACCCTTTCTTCAGTAATAAGCCCTAAAAATGCTTGTACTTCACTAATGAACACAGGAGTAAAGATCACAAGTAAAGATCACACAGATCACAAGATACTTTTAACACAGATAAAAATTAACAAATAATAATGATAAATACATATAATAAAACTTCCATAAGGTAGATAGACAGATGTGTATACATACATATGTATGTGTATGTATAATTAATGGCATCAAGAAATATACATTGACTGATAATTAAAATGAAAACATGAAATTATAAAATGGGTTCAGCAAAGACAAAAGAGTGAAAATAAGTCTGATACTGAAAAGGGAAGTCTCCATAGAGCAATCACTTCAGAGGTAGCAAAAGAAAAGTAAATCCATGGATATATGGAGGTTATTGAAAGAGAGGATATAAACTTTTGGGAGAAATTTAACAGAAGGGTAGGAAAGATAAGTCTTTGGATAAAACAGGAAAATACATATAGACAATTTTGTGGTGAATTAGTATTCATTTTCAATTTGACACAATCTAAAATCACCTTGGAAGAACATCTCAGTAGGGACCCTAGATCTGGTGGACCTGTAGGCATATGTGTAGGGGACTGTCTTGGTTACATTAACTGAGTAGGAATACTCAGCCAAATATGGGAGGCTCCCATCCTTGAGTTTGGATCCTGGACTATAAGACTGAAGAAACTTATCTGAGCTGTAAGGATGAAGGCATTGATTTCTCTCTGCTCTTGGCTTTGATGTGCTATACCTAGATGTTTTAAGTTTCTGCTACCTTGATTTCCCAGATGTGATGGACTGTAACCTGGATTTATGATTGAAAATAACCCCTTTATCCCTAAACTGATTTTTGTTGGGTTATTTTATCAGAGCAACATAAATGGACTGGGCTAGGGTATTACTAAAGAGGATACAAACTTTTAGTAGAGATATAACAGTAGGGTAGAGAAAGAGAAGTCCTTAAGTAAACTAGAAAAGCATACCTAGACAATGTGAGCAAACCACTTGTGCCAGGGGCCATGTCAGAGAATCAGCAGATGGCAACTGACTTCAGGGGATCAGCCCACCAGGAAATGAAACCCTGTTGTGGAATTTTGGACACATAAGACCCTGATAACCTTGGCCCCTGAATGTTTCTTGCTAATGCTCTGTCTTTGCATGTTTTACTGCCATTTTCTCTGTTATCTGGCATGATGTGAACGGGCGTGGGGAGATTCCTACTGCCTTTAATGTAGTGTGATCATCTCTTGGATATATCCTACTCTACTAAACATTTTAACCTGTGGATTATTGTGAAGATGAATTCATCCTAAGCTGTACTGTTTAACTAAAGCAATGTTAATTTAAGTAGGATTTTGATGATACAGGGGTTTTAATAAATATAGGAAGAAATTATAATAGAGGTCAGTTTAGTGCAAAAATCAACACAGACAAAGGTAAGATAAAATGGTGCCCCTGCCTCCAATAAAGCAGAGACTGCAGAGGATAAAAAATAAAACAAGGAAGTGTCACACAGCTAGTACACATGACTTTTATTAAGGAGCCATATAGACAGACTGTGGCTTAGGATAATGATAAGAAAAATAATTGAGTTCCAGAAGCCCAGATAGCTTAAATTCTTTTAATCTTGATGTTGGGAGATATGTTCACAGATTTTTGGGTCCATCATAGGTGAAACAAAGCTTTAGAAATAACTTAAAGTTAGACTAAGATGTTTTAGTCAGATACTCTTGAGGTAAAAAACCCAAAAAGGCAATCTAAAGTTTTAGAAAGGCATGTAGCTGAGTGAGGGACTCCTTAAGGTCAGGAAACAAAAACAAAGCAACCCAATTATTATTACCTGATGTGCCTTTCTTGCTACTATGGGATGATGATTAATTCCATGTGCCCATTTCTGCCCTCAGCTTCCTGATATAAAAACTGTTGATGAATGGGTATACACCCTGAGGATTTAAAATAGAGCTGACTAGTTCTTTTTCATATATAAAAGTTTAGTTTTATGATTCTTCTAAAATTTCTCATAAGATTCCCTTTTGAGATAAATAATAAAATAATTTGTCCTTTCTTTGTCACTGCAAAATGAAGCATGCTGGTAAAAGAAATGACTGAGAAAAAATAACTTTCTTGCTTACATTCTGTTATTCTGAACATGAATGTATGTGGGTTCTTGGGACAACTTGTTTTTCACCTGTAATACGTAAAATATTTAATCATGGAAGGGATATGGGAAAATGCTGGGTTTTTTTTTTTTACTTGTATTCATTTTAGTCATTCACTTAAAAAAATGGAATGTAACCACACTGTTATTTTTATATTTCTTGAAAGAGTTTACTATCATATATAAGCTGTAAAGTTAGAAAAAATATTCAAGAATGAGAGAGAGAAAACACCAGGAAAGATGTAAAGGGAAAAAAGAAAGAAAGAAAAAAGAAAAGAAAACCATCAAGAGAGTGTGTACTTCTTTTCCCTTACTCTCTCAGATAAAAAAAAAAAGTCTTAGTTCACCTACTGCATCGATACCCTGTGTTGATGGAGGCTGGTCCTCACAGCAGTGGTATACTTTGTCTTCAAGTCATTGCATTCTTGTCTACCTTCATTATTACTTACTTAGGAAAGGTGGGGAGTGAGTCAAAAACAGAATAAGTAATAATGATATACAATACAGACAACTCAGGTAACAAAGAGAAACCTACATTTGTCACTTAAACGGTGATTACTGATGTTAGAGTACTTTTCTTATATGGGTATAGGTATAAAATATGAATGGAATCTTCTCAAAAATTACTTCTGTTAAGTTGTGGAATCTCTGTGAGATGTATTCTTAAACACAACAGGGCAAATTATTATAAACAGCAGAATATTATACTATACATTAAAATTATTGATTATTCATGTATTGAGACCAAAGGCCCTCATACAATGTTATTAGAACCAATATAATGTGAATTACCCCTGTAGTATATTACTTTTAGTATATATTAACAAACTAATATATAGATATAGATATAGATATAGATATAGATATAGATATACATATACATATACATATACATATACATATACAGCATACATATATACATACAACTCTAATATGGCAAAATTATTAACAAAGATGAACAAATTGTAATATTTATAATATTCAGACTTTTGTAAAGATTTCTTCATATCTCAATTTTTCAAACTCTTTAAATATATATTGATTTTATATACAACTTAATCTTTAGATAGCATGTATCCATATTTAAATGTTCAACTTCACATACTGTAATTGATTTTATTTCCTCTCTAGGCTTTGAAATTCAGAACTCACATTTCTAGCCAGCACCATCATCATGTCAACACAACTATCTCACTGTTGCCTGAAATTTTAAGTGCCTAAAATAAATCTGTCCTTTCTACAACAAAACCATTTCCACACATGATTCTCCTATTTCTGTCAATGAGAGGTGAAGTTTAATCCTGTGTCATTTCTTATCTTGTTCTTTTGTGTCTCTTGAAAAATATATACAAGGAACAGAAAAGTCCTTTGGGATTAACTAGATCTTGGAGACGCTTGTTGCCACTCATCAGCTGTGTGAGCTTAAGCAATCTGCCATACCATTCTACACCTAAGCCCCATGTCTAAAAACTAGAAATCAAACAAACTAACATAATTTTTTATTTGTTTTTTTATTTTACATGTCGATCCTGTTCCCTCTCCATTCCTCCATCCCTCCCTCACTTCCTCCCTCCCTCCTTCCCTCTTACCCTCACTTCCTCCTCACGTGCACCCTGACCACCCTCCCCTCCCATCCCCCCACCCCAATTCCACATCCAGGTGGGGTCATGTATATCTGTCAAGTCATTTGAAGTAGGGACTAGGACTTCTCTCCTGTCTCTAGGTTAAGGCAGTATCCCTCCATGGGGGATATGTCTGCAAGGTCCTTTTGAGCACCAGGAATACATCCTAGTTCCACTGTCTGAGGTCCCTTAGACTGCTCAGTCCTTCTGGCTGAGACCCATATTCAGGGGGGCCTGAGTCAGTCCCATGCTGGATTCCCAGCTATCAGTCTGGGGGCCTGTTAGCTCCTCCTTATTCAGGTCAGCTGTCTCTATGTGTTTCTGCAACCTGGTCTTGTCCAAAGATGTAGGCAACAGATAATCTCATTACACCAAAAACCAAGGGTAAAGCTAGAATCCTAACAGAAATTTTAAACCCCATACAATGTACTTAGGAAATCATGGATACTCAGAAATACTTTCAAGGCAGCTTCACTCTCTTCATCACAGTTTTCGAAAGCTACAGACACTCCCTTTGAAAATGTCTTTATGATTATTTCCCTATTCTAGGGCCCTCTCATGTAAATCCCTCCATTTCAGATATCATATAATTCCCACCCATTTAAAGCAATGGCCAAAAAGCAGCCAAATGTTCAGAATACTATTCTTACATGGCATAGTAGCCCCCAAAAGCACAGAAACTACATTAATTTCTAATTGCATTAATTTCTAATCCATAAATATCTCATACAAGCTCATGTTGCCTAATTCCACATCCATAAGACCTCTATGGTTCATGTTAAGATTCTTTGAGTGATTTTGATATAAAATCTTCATCAGTCCATCATCCCTATCTACCCATTTAATTATTCTCCTGTCTAGAGGAATGTGTCTTCTTTAAACTCACCTAATGTACTATACTTTTCCATATTACAATATTAATCAAAAATTCTGGCTTTCCCACAGGATACTATTTGCCTTTATATCTTCTATAAAAGTGGCTGCATGTTATTTCTTTTCTCTCTAGTCTAAGATACTTCAAGCCTAGTATTCTCAGTTTCATAGGTCATAGGTCATTACTGTTCTGTTTTAAATATTTTGTTTTGGAGGTCAAGCCATAATACCAACCTACAGCTCCCTGCTTATAATGAACTGCTCTAAAAATCCTTGTGACATGTCTACTGGATGCTGGGAACAACAATAAATAAAACAAATACAACAGGATATTTCAATCAATTGCTCCACCCCTGATCTATACACTAATACAAGAATATTGAATAAGATAGTGAATTTTAAAATATGCATTAAAATTCATTTTATCTGTCATCATATTTCAATGCAGCTGCCAGCAGATTTAAATGATCTATGTAAATTACATTTGTGGTCCATGATGTTTTTTTACTGGATAGCAGTGAGATAGAACTTTCCATCCCAACTTCCTCAGGCCAGAAGTCTATGCCTTCAGTGAAATTGGAAGTTAGCTGAATGTGAGTTGATATCCTCCTTCCTTTAAATTTTTACAATCTCTATTCTACACAGACACTATACTTCTTCTATTTCTGATACTCAAATTCATCCTGTAAATTCATGCTTTTTTATGGTTTTGTGCTACAAGGTTTCCCAGAGGCTTACTCTATTGGCCTCCTCAACATAGTATTTGGATATAGGGCTTTTAGGAAGAAACTGAATCATAAGGTCTCTGATCAAAGTGTTAAAGCATTGATTGATTTATAATTTAGCATCATTACTGAGAAATTGTGGAATCTAGGAAATAGAGTTTTTTATAGCAGTTTCCTCTTGAGATTAAAACCTGTGTTCTAGGGAAACTCATTGAGACACAGGATTGTTACAGGGAGGTAAAATAATCTGATGTTAAGAGGAGAACAACATTCCATTCTGTGAGGAATGCCATGAAGCTCAGAAAGTAAAAAACAAAAAAACAAAACAACAAAAACAAAACAAAAAAAAAAACTCAAAATAGCTTCAGGAAGCACCTGAAACTAACCAGATTCATTAGGCTCCTCCCACTTCCCAAGTCACTAAGAGCTACTCAAAGATGCTCTCACCCATATTCCTGTAAGTAAACGCCCCAAAAAATTCATTGGCTCATCAAGTTGTACTTTGGCAGTATTCTTATGTTGGTCTGTAATCAGATCCTGATCTGGGGCCACTTGAAATTTGTTCACATCTCCTTGGGAATGGTGCCATGCATCAGGGTTTGAGTTGGAAGAAGTTTTTTTCTTTCCCTCTCCACTCCCCAATTGTCATGAGATAAACTATTTCACTCTTCACCACAATAGTCTGCCTCACTGTGCCCCTAGTGATTAAACCTCTGAAACTACAAGTCAAAATGAACCTATGCTATAAGTTGTTCTTCTTGTGTATTTTCTCAGAATGTCAAAAACTGTTTCTCCCCACACAAAATAGCTTTTTACTTTCTTCCCCTGACTTAAGGAAGGACTATATGCTTGATGTTATTGACATTAGCACAACATAAAAATTGGAAAAAAGAAATATGAGATGCAACATGCAATTTTCAAATAGAACTTTAAGAACTATTATCCTGTTCCCAAATTGTCTCTTCTGAGACCAGAAACATTTCAGACAGAAGCTATATTATCAGCCTGACTCTTTACATGGTTATATGTAACAAGACCATAGGATGACCTACAATGGACAAATAAATAATAAGAATAAATAAATCACTGCTGTGGACTATATTTATTATAACTATATAAATTAACCCAAACTGGTTAATGAATCATGTTCTTTTACCAGAATCATTCCTATCCTTTAAAGCCTACCTTTAAAACCCACCTTCTCCATCAAATTCCCTAATAAAATAATTCATGAATTATCATTCTCCCCTAAATTTTTCAAGTTCAGCTGGGTCCTTTTTTCAGTTCTACTTTATTATTTTGAATTATTAATGTTTAAATGTAAATTATATATAAATGCTTAATGATTGCTCAATGGCTTCCAGCATCACAAAAACAGAAACCCAAATGACTACATGCCTTTGGATGGAAGCCCATACTATTCCTGAAATACTCTTGATTTTACAAAAATGTTTAAACACAAGCAAGTTTTTAGATATAGCCAATAATCCATAAAAATAAAGAAAACATGAGAATATGTTATATTACATTAGAAAGAAGCAATCACCAAAATGCCAAAAAAATAAAATAAATAAAAACATTTTCCTTATTTAAACAAGCAAACAAAAAAAATCAAGATTTTAAAAGAAAGATGGAGGGAACAAACCACATAGGAAATAATCAACTTAAACCTGACTAGTTATTTTTAAATTTATTTTAATATTTTTAGTGTGCCTCCCTCTCTCCCTCTCCCTACCTCTCTTCTTCTTCATCTTCTCTCTCTCTCTCTCTCTCTCTCTCTCTCTCTCTCTCTGTGTGTGTGTGTGTGTGTTTACTAAATATTTCGACAAGTGTATGCCACAGCACAAGTATGAAGGTCAGCAGACAATTTGCAGAATTGGTTCTTTCATTCCATGTTTATTTGTGTTCTAGAGATCAAACTTAGGTCTTCAGGTTTCCACCACAAGTGCTTCACCATTAAGCCATCTCAGCCCTTGCATGAAAGAATTTTTGATCTTTTACATGGAAGAATTATTGTTATTGGTCTGATTAAATCTAACTTGTTATGATTTTACATATGTGTAAAAGTATACATATATCTCTAAAACAAGCATTCTTTGCGTATTTTTAAAAGTACAAATGTATATGACATATTTAAAAATTGATAATAAAAATCCTGATAGCTTCAGAGTTCTTTAAGAAAGTGGCTAAGACAGAACAAACCAAGACATAAGTGAAGGTCCTCCCAGCTAGACAGCCCAGTCTCTGGGTCCTAGGTTCCAGGTCAAAACCCCAGTCCCCTCCCGAACCCATTTCAGCTGCACTAGCCAGTCAGCAGGCAAAATTCCTGCAGGAAGGCTGTTCCACCCCCCCCCACCCCATAAGACCCTGTAATCTGCAAGTTCCACTCTGCCCCCAAACCCACCCATTCCCTTGCTATGTCAACAGCTCCTTGAAATGCAGACAGCTACTGCACCTATTGGTCCAAGAGAGGATTCCTGTGACATGAACACCAACTGCAACAATCACACCAAGAGATAAAGACACCTCCTGCACCAATGTAGGCACCAATGTAAGAATACATTCAACAACCTAAAGTGCAATATGGCAACACCAGAACCTAATAGTCCTACAACAGGAGGACCTGAACATCCCAATGCAGAAGAAGCAGAAGACAACAACCTTAAAAATAATTTTATGAAGATGACAGAGATTCTTTAAAAGGAAATGAAGAAAAAATCCTAAAGAAATCAAGGAAGAAACGAACAAAAAATGGAAGAACTCAATAAATCTTAAAGCCAAGAAAAAGCAATCAAACAGGTGAAAGAAACAGTTCAGGAGTTGAAAATTGAAAGGGAGGCAATAAAGAAAACACAAACTGAAAGTGGGGTTTAAATGAGTCCACCAGACCCAAGATAAATGATACATAGGTATTTATTAGGGAAGAACTTATACAGATAATAGTAAATAACTGCCACAATCTTCCTGCTGCAGAAGATGCGGTCTCTATCCTTCCAATGTTCTCCACAACCCAAATGAGCCAGCCCCTCCTCTACCTTACAATGAGCCATGTCTTTACCTGAAGCCACATCCAAAGGGTGTGGCCACCACCACATGTTCACTGGCAAGACAAGATGCCACTACACCAAATCAAAGGAAATCTGGGAATGGAAAATCTGGGTAAACAAACAGGAACTACAGATGCAAGCATAACCAACAGAATGTAAGAGATGGAAAAGAGAGTCTCAAGCATTGAAGATACAACAGAGGAAATAAATACATCGCTCAAAGGAAGCATTAAAGCCAACAAAGTCATAACATAAAATGTACAGGAAATATGAGACACCATGAAAAGACCAAACCTAAGAGTAATAGGGACAGAAGAAGGAGAATACAAGTTCAAAGGCACAGAAAATATATTCAACAAATTCATACTAGAAAACTTTGCCAACCTAAAGAAGGAAATGCCTATGAAGATACAAGAAGCTTACAAAACACCAAATACAGTGGGTCACAAAAAAAAGTTCCTGTGCCACATAATAATAAAAACACAAAACATACAGAACAAGGGAAGAATATGAAGAGCTACAAAGGAAAAAGGCCAAGTAACATATAAACACAGACCCATCAGAATAAATTCCAACTTCTCGATAGAGACTATGAAAGCCAGAAGGTCATGGACAGACATTATGCAGACACTAAGAGACAATGAATTTCAACCCAGACTACTATACCCATCAAAACCCATAGATGGGTAAAACAAGATATTCCATGACAAAACCAGATTTAAACAATACCTATCCACAAATCCAGCCCTACAGAAAGCACTAGAAAGAAAATACCAACCAAGGAAGTTAGCTGTACCCAGTCAACAACAACAATAGATAATACCACACCAGCAAGTCCTAAAGAAGGGAAACACACACAACCACCAAAAAATAATAAGAACTAACAACCATAGGTCATTAACATCCTTAAATATCAATGGATACAACTCACCTATAAATAGACACAGGTTAACAGAATGGATATGAATCAGTAGCCCTCCTTTATACAAATGATAAGTGGGCCAATAAAGAAATCAGAGAAACATCACCATTTACAATGCCACAAATATAAAATATCTTGGGGTAACTCTAACAAAAGAAATTGAAAGACCCATATGACAAGAATTTTAAGTCTCTAAAGTCAGAAACTGAAAAAGATATCAGAAAATGAAAAGATCTCCCATTTTCTTGGATAGGTAAGATCAACCTAATAAAAATGGCAATCTTACCAAAATCAGTATACAGATTCAATGCAATCCCCATTAAAATACCAACACAATTCTTCAGAGACCTTGAAAGAACAATACTGAACCTCATGTGGAAAAAAAAAACCCAGAATAGCTAAAACAATCCTGTACAATAAAGGAACTTCTGGAGGCATTGCCATCCCTGACTTCAAACTCTATTATAGAGCTATAGCATTAAAAACAGCTTGTTATTGGCATAAAAACAAACAGATGGACCAATGGAATCACATTGGAGACCCTGACATTAATCCACATACCTATGAACACCTGATTTTTGACAAAGAGGCTAAAATGCTACAATGGAAAAGGAAAAGCATCTTTAACAAATAGTGGTGGCATAACTGAATGTTAACATGTAGAAGACTATATATATATATATATATATATATATATATATATATATATATATATATCCATGCACAAAGTTCAATTCCAAGTGGATCAAGGACCTCAACATAAATTCAGTTACATTGAACCTGATAGAAGAGAAACTGGGAAGTAGCCTTGAACTCCTTGGCACAGGAGACCACTTCCTAAATATAGCAACAGTAGCACAGACACTGAGATCAACTATCAATAAATAAGACCTCCTGAAACTGAAAAGCGTCTGTAAGACAAAAATAATCCAATTTTAAAATGGGGTTCAGAGCTAAACAAAGAATTAGCTGAATTCTGAATTCTCATCAGAAGAATCTCACATAGCCAATAGACATTTAAGACATTGCTCAACATCCTTAATCATCAGGGAAATGCAAATCAAAATGACTCTGAGATACCAGTTTTTACCTGTCATAATAGCGAAGATCAAAAATACTGAGGACAGCTTATGTTGGAGAGAATGTGGAATCAAGGAAATACTCCTCCACTGCTAGTGGGAGTACAAACTTGTACAGCCACTTTGAAAATCAGTATGATGGGAATCAATCTACCTCAAGAACCAGTGATGCCACTCTTGGGCATATACCCAAAGGATGCTCAACATACCACAAGAACACTTTCTAAACAATGTTCATAGCAGCATTATTTGTAATAGTTAGAACCTGGAAACAATCTAGATGCCCCTCAACTGAAGAATGAATAAAGAAAATGTGGTACATTTACACAATGGTATATTACTCAGCTGTAAAAAAAAAATGACATCATGAAATTTGCAGGCAAATGGATGGAACTAGAAAAGCAAAAACAAACAAACAAACAGAATGCTGAGTGAAGTAACCCAGAATCAGAAAGATAGGCATAGGCACAGTATGAACTCATTCATAAGTGGAAATTAGATGGAAATCAAAGGATAACCAGACTACAATCCACAGCTCCAAAGAAGCTATGTAACAAAGAGGACCCTAAGAGAGACACATGGATCACCCCAGGAAGGGGAATTATATGAGATCTCCTGGCTTAACTTGGGACAATTTGGGTGTTGGTAAAAGGGAGGGGATGGGGGATGAGAACATGAGGGACCAGGATGGTAAACAGGTGGAGGAGAAGGAATGGGAGAGCAATGAAAGAAATATCTTGATAGAGAGAGCCACTATGGGGTTAGGGAGAAACCTGGCACTAGGGAAATTCCCAAGAATACACAAGGATGACTTCTAGCAATAGTGGAGAGGGTGCTGGAACTGGCTTTCCCTTGTAATCAGACTGAATATCCCAACTACCATCATAATTCATCCAGTAATTGTTGGAACAAGTTGCAGAGAACCACAACCAGGCCAAGCTCTGGGAATCCAGTGGGAGAGATGGAGGAGAGAATGCATGATCATGATGGAGAAATCTTCAGAGACAGCTGCACAAAGCTCATGGAAACTCGTGAACTCTAGACCAACAGTTGTGGAGTCTCCATGGGTTCAAACTAGGCCCTCAGTATGTGGGAGACAGTTGTGAAGCTTGTACTATTTGAGGAGTCCCTGGTGTAGGACCAGGTTCTAACCCTGGTGCATAAGCTAGTTTGTTGGAGCCCATTCCCTATGGTGAGATGCCATGCTAAGCCTTAATGTATGGGAGAGGGGCTTTGTTCTGCCCCAACTTAATGTGCCAGACTTTGTTGACTCCCCATGGGATCCTTTATCTCTTGGAAGGAGAGGATGGAGATGTGATAGGGAATGGGAGGTGAGAGTGGTGGGAGGAGGGGTTGGAGGGAGATCTGTGGTTAGAATGTACAATGAAATTTCAAAACATAAATTAACTAAGAAAGAGGAGGTAGATGAAAGAAGAGCATAAATTTAACTCTATAGTGGCTTCATTAATGTGGGCTACCAGGGAAAATATCTTTTCTGAATGTATGTATAAAGAATGATATATAAATATATAATATATTATAAATATATATATACAAAATGTGTATTTTAGAAACCTTATAATCTGGAAATAATATATTCTGAATGGGAATGAAAACTAATGTAGTAGTAAATGGAATACTGACAAGTCCAGTCAATCATTCACTCACCTACCATTACTTTGTGCCAATCATTCTTTGTAATTTCTATTTAAATGAATATGAGTGTGTGTGTGTGTTAGCAATTATGTAGCAAGTGACCTCTTAGAGCTGTGAATCCTGAGTCACCCTCTTACTATGTTACTATGTGCTACTATGTGCAGGAACAAGAGAGATACTTTGGCTAGATTTTCAGTACGAGGCATGGTTTCCCTCTTGATGAGAAAGTATTAAGTCCAACCAGAGAGATGTTGTTTACTGCCAAAGTATGCATGAACTCTTAGGGTTAATTGTGCCACAGTGGTCTTTGTTGCCACAGCTAGATAGGACTATTATTTTCTTCCCTCCTTTTGAGGTTTGCTTTATTCATCAACCAATAAGAGAAACACATATTCATAGTAAAAAGGACATACCCATTCATGTATGTATATGCATGATTTTTAGGTGGACAAATATGACTTTTTCAGAAATTCTCATCATTACTCTCCTCATTTATCTCCCACTCTTATCCTTAATTAGAGCACATAATTTTTTTCTATTCTCCCCACCTGATCACTGTACCCTGTTATTCTTCTCTCTAGTGCTCCCTGGCATCATCCTACTCTGGCAATGGTCCCTTTTTACATTCCATGGGTTTAAAGTTACTCCAGGATTTGTTGTATAATATATTTTGATCATATTCTCTTCTGCTCCCCCAACTTGTCCTAGGGTCACCTCCCCTCGTCTATCCACCAAACTTTGTATTCTTTCCCCTCCCCCATCAAGACAAATTTGTGCTGCTTCCACTGTGGAAAACCTACTACTATTATTTTTCTACTTAAGCATAGTATTAAATCAATTCCTAATGGCATACATGCACACATGATATAGACAATACTTCATGGACACTCCCTCCCCAGATTATTCTAGATTATATGAAATTGACAGTGAAATTTAACCATCACACTTAGAAATATTAATTAATAAAGAAATTAATATTGCAATGACATAATAAACTAGGAGACAGGCTATTCCCTTATGATTTTTCTCATTTTTCTCTCATCTAAGTTACCAATTATCTCACCATTGCTAAATCTAGTTTCTCACTCCTCATTTCACATCACTTGCCAATGTTTAGCCTATTGAGGATTTTGCTTACCTTGAAATGGTCTTTTGGTTGTACTCTTTATGATTATACCTTCTCAGTCTCATTGGAAAATACTGAAATATCTCAGTTCACCTTGGGCCTTTTCTCCCTCTACACAGTTTCATCCATCCATACCTCACTTCCAAAATAATTATATCCATACAGGTTCAGATATAAATTCACTCCTTTGTCAATGCCTCCACTTATTTGGGTTTCTTAAAGATACCTCAAACTTCATACATCAAAAACTGAATTTACAATTTTCACTTTCAAACCTAGCTAAGACCTCTTCTAATACTATCTTTGTAATAGTACCACCAACTACCTTTTGCACAATATAGAAAACTATTAATCTCTAATATCTTATATTTCACTAAGTTCTATTTTATCCACAACATCTCAGTTCTACATCCCCATTATTATCATCTAACAGGTTCTCCATACACATTCATATATTGTCAATACTTTCCACTACAGCTAGAATTTCTCAAGCTATTCTAATGATTCCATGTTACCACTTAAATGTTTTCAGTGGTTTCCCATTATCCTTGGGAATTTGAACAAAAATTACAGTGTAAAAGTAATATAAAATTTGGCTTCAGCTTTCCACCTCTCTCCTCCCACTAGTCCCATGAACTTCCACACACATATTCTCCTTTAGTTCCTTACAAAATATGTTAATACCTGCCTTGAGGTCTTTGCACATGGGTTCTCTCTGCCTATACTTCTTTTTGTTCTCTTCATTTATCCAGTCTCTTTATATTTCAAGTAAACTATCATCACATCCAGTCAACCCAGTCATTGATGTACATGTTATACATCAGATTTAGTTCTAGGCCATGTGAGATTGAAAGGCAAAGTAAGGCCCTCATAGAGTTTATATCTTACTGAAAGGAAAGGGATAATTAATGATACAAATTAATAACTTTATTTATGCAATAAATTCAAGGGGGATAAAAGACAAAAGTATTCAAGAGAATCAACAGCAAGTAGTTTGCAATGCCTAATTTGGTATCTAACAAAGTTAGCATTAAATGAACATTTTAAATGCATGAGAATAAAGGAATGTTCATAGTAAATTATAAAGGAGCAACAACTTTAAAATGAGGAAGAAATAGAGATGCCAATCAAAAAGAAACAATGAGATACCTTAAAAGATAATAGTGCCTCAAATAATTTTACTACTTCAAATAGTTTACTACTTCAAATAGTTTATGTTATGCTTCCTATATTGCATTGCCTTACTAGCGTGCATGCATGTACATACAAGCACACACACACACACACACACACAGAGAGAGTGAGGGGTATCTAGAATAAAGTGAGTTAATGATACCTAACTAGGACATGTATATAAGGTATACATAGCCCACTTTTACAATCCACCATCATACATATCCCAAAGCCATTGATTTTTATGCAAACACTGATATTATTGTCCCTTACATTAAAGTTTCAGCTGTTAGGTCCTCTACCTGTTTTACAGACAAATCTCTTACATACAAAGTACTCTTGCTTTCTTCTATTAGCCTGTAATGCACTTTGGTTACTAATTCTCAGAGTCCAACCAAACCCTCAAGGATACTCTTAGAAACAGAATGCTGAGTTTCCATTTCTGTCAGAGTCCCTAATACTTAAAGGGCATCTTATACTAATAGAGATATGGGCATGTAAGTCTTTGTGATTATGAATGACCTTCAAGATTCCATGTACACTCGTGCCTAGCTTCCAGCCTCCTTTGGTGGACTCCAAACAGACTGGAGTTAGAAGACACTCTTGAAGCCTCTTGTCTTTTTAAGGACTCACAGAAAAATTTTTGTATACTTTCCGTGTGACTCCTTAGGTGGCCCTTAAGACTTTTCTCACAAACACAATTATTCTGTATAAACTCCACTTCTTTGGAACCCATACGTAAGTAATATATCTTCCATAAAACCCTGCTTGTTCTTCCTAGTTCCAAATCATATCTCAGGAGAGATTCCTTGCAAGCTACCACAGGATGTGAGCACCCTCCTTCTCCAGGACCTTGACACTGCTCTCATCACAGGCACCCCTCAGTATTAAGGGTCCTACATCTTCTCTCCAAGTCTTTTCTGAGCCCATGCTCACTCCAGAGTGTGCACACTCCCCCCAAAGCCCTCTGTCAGCAGAACTTTAAGATGCCCTGATGTCCACTCAGAGAGATACACACCCTCCTTGAACCCTGACCCTGAGGAAATAGTCACGACGCCCTAACCCGCAAGGGCACCACCTTCTCAGAGTTAGGGCCACGAAGAGTCACCCCTCACCCCCAGTCCCCTCAGGCCCAAGACAGGCGCTTCAGCCTTCCCCTGTTCCACGGCCCTCACAGACCTGTCTCGGGCGCCGTCTGGCTCCGCTCCGCCATTTTTGTTGTCCGTCAGTCTATGAGCCCACGCAAAAACCACTGGGCAGTGGGGAGCGAGCGGTGGGATCCGGGGGCTGACAGAAGCTCCCTCAGGCAGACGCTGCACGACGGTTGCTAAGGAAACCAGCCGCCCCTGAGCAGCAGGCTGGGAGCAGGGGGCGGGGCAGAAGAGAGCGTGCCGCCCGAGGCTCCGCCCCCGCAGGAGCGCACTGCCTCCAAACTCCCTGGCTGCAGGCTGGGGACTCCACTAATTTACTTCCCTTAAACCCAGCCATAGAGTCCTGGAAACTGAGCATGCTCAGCCACCAGGGTCTTGCCAAGGCTAAGTCTGCAAGGACCAAGGACGACACTTTATTGCCCCTGGTGCCAATCAAAGTACCAAGGTGGGTTGACATTTTTGTGGTTGGTGATCAACTCTACAAACTTGGGACAAGTTTCTTAATTTACCAACGCTTCCTCCCTTAATGTACTTGGTCTTCATGGAGATGCTGAGTGACCTGTATTTAACTTAAATACATTGAGAACTAATTGTATGTCTAGCACAATCAAAGCACACAGACGTCCAAGGCTGCTTGTTCCTCTGCAACTGGGACATATATCTCCTAATTGCCATCTGAATGGCTGTACGTTGCTTTCTGTTGCTTAAATTAGACTCTCTTATTTCCTAGTTCTGTTGTCCTGGGCCTAGCTGACTTAAAGAGTTTGAGAAAATTCCTTGACGCAGAAAAGAGACCACAAAGGTTTTTAGGTAAAATGCTGGCAACATGCATGCATCTCGTTCACCTTCGCTAAGATATGGGACAAGATGGAGCACCACAAGAATCTTTTACCAAAAATTACTTGAAAAATATCAGTAGATATGTGTAAAATCTACCCATCAGAAATGTCTTTAACACCTAAGCAGCTTAAAATTCACAACATATTCATACCAAGAGAATATACACATGCTTTTCACAATCCTAATGACAAGTAAAAGCTGTATGACTGTGAGGATTTTCTCGTGGAAGCAGTCATTTGGGGATGGACAAGACAAAGGAACTTCATTAAGTATAGAGAGATGGGGAAAATAAAAGGAATGAGAAGGATCTGCCATCCATTAACACTGTGACCTTATAACTTTATAGTCTTGAAAAAAAGAAAAACTCACTGAGCCTCAGTTTTTCTTTTTCTACAAACTGTGATAAAGGCATCACCTGCTAGGGAGAGTTGCTCTGAATCACAAATGGGTGATGGTTGAAATTGCATTTGCTTAATATGAATCCAGTAAAATTTAAAAACCTAATACATTTAGGATAATAAATTAAACATCCCCTGATACCTCCCAGGAGCCAGATGCAAATAGAAAAAAAAAGTGGGGGGGGATACAACACAGGACAGAGCTGTACTGTTCAATTTTTATTTTAAATAAAATTTGGAAGCTGGTTATTTAATTGTATTGGCCATATTTCAAATGCCTATTACTTATTTCATGTAGTTAGTGACTACTATATTAGTTGGCATATGTGCAGAACACTTCCATCACCACAGAATGTTCTGTTAGAAACAGTTGATAGAAAAATGTCAGGTGGTCAGGGGTGATAAAATGCCTAGAAAATTAACTAACAGCCAGATTCTTTTCTCCTGCATGTCAGTTAGAGAATTTAAGTGGTTTATGCAAATTCAGAAGGTAGTAAACAAGCAGGCAAGTTTAGTACCAGTACTGTGCTAAGAAATATTAAGTCATACCATGTTTGCACACAAAACAAAACCATGCCTTTTGAAGTTTATAAGCTGTTCCAGTATGGTAAGAACTGACAGACACAATGCTCAGAAACATGTAAGAGCACCAGTTATCATCATCATTATCTTTAGTTCTTCCTTTCTGGAGGCGAAAAAGAAAAAACCCGGTTGAGCAAATAAAAATAATAATAAAATAAAAAAAGGTGTTTATTGCTGAGACCAGAGAAATATAACAACAACGTTTTATAGAAAGGAAGCTTTGTTTTGGTGCACAGTTTCAGAGGTTTTTAACTTATAGTTGTCTAGTTCCACTGCTGTGCACCTGAGGACAGGCTGATCATCATGGTAGAAGATTGTGGTAGAGTAAGTCAGCTCACTTCAAAATATATAGGAAGCATACAAAGAGAGGACTAGTGGAGAAACATAGCATTCTTACTTACTGGTGTACATTCACTAAGCATGGTAATGAATTTCATAAAGATAAATTCTACCCTTTTACAAATCTTCTTACCCCAATCTCCTATATGTTTTCATACATATATATATTTATGTGTACATATGGAAATAAATATCGAATGCATAGTTCATATATATGGTTTTATTTATCTATAAAAACCTAAAGTCTACAAATGAAAGCAAAATAACTACTTGATATTTGTTTTGCTTAGTCAAGATTATTTCACTTAATAAGATGGTCTCCAGTTATATTCATTTTCTTCAAATGTTATGATTTCATTCTTCCTTATGACAAAACCAAATTTTGTTCTGTGAATACACATGTATTCTTGACTCACTTAGTATTTGTTAATAATCACAGGTAATTTCATTTTTGGCTTTCATGAAAAGTGCTGCCATAAACAGGAATGTTCAAGTATGCCTCTGGAGTTCAGTTTTACATACAAGTGATATAGCTGATTGTAGGTGGAATTTTCCCATCCTGGCAGCTAAGTCCAAGTTACCAGAGAATTGTATTAATTGTAAATCCTTGGCCAATAACTCAGGCTTATTACTAACCAGCTCTTACATTTTAAATTAACCCATATTCCTTATTTGGGCTCTGCCATGTGTTACCTTTTTTAGTATAGCATGTTCAACTCCTGCTCCCTCTGTATGTGGCTGGCAACTCCTAAGACTCTGCCCTTCCTTATCCCTTCATTCTGTTTGGCTTTCTTGCCTAACTTTATCCTGTTCAGCTGTTGACCAGTCAGCTTGTTTATTAAACCAATCACAGTGACATATATTCACACAGTATAAAGGAATATTCCACAGCAGCTGATCCATCTGGTAATTAATTCTATTTCTAGATTTTTAAGGATCCTCAATATTTATGATCACAGTAGCTGAACTAATTTATATTTCTTCCCACCAGTAGTATATATGGGCTGTCTTTCACTATACCCTCCAGCATTTATTATTTGTTAACTTTGTGGTTGCTATTCTGACAAGGGTTATAAATAATCAGTTTAATTTTTAATATCCATTCATCTGGAGGCTAAGAATGTTGACATTTTTCTTTATTTATTGAACATGTTTACTTCATCTTTGGGGAAATGTTTTATCATTTCACTAGTCTATTTGTCCACTTGATTAACTCAGTTTCTGATACATAGCTTTTTTAAGTTCTTTATATATTCTAGATACTAAAACTCTGACACATAGACATCTAACAGAGACTTTCTCCCATTTTGTAGACTGTCTCCTTACTCAGTTTATTTGCATTGATGTGCAAAATCTTCTTAGTTCCTCAAAAATGTTTGGTTTTGTTTCCTGAGCTATGAGAACATTTTTCAGAAAGTCCTTGTCCATGACTATATCTCTATTTTCTTCAAATAGTTTGGGTATTACATTAATTTTTTGAACCATTTTCAACTAATTTCTGACAAAGTAAGAGATACGGATCTAGCTTATTCTTCTATACTGGGATATGCAGCTTACCCAGCCCCATATGCTGAAAGAGCTATCTTTTCTCCATTGTATGTAGTTGCAGATATAACCTTCAGAGGTACACCTTCAGTGACCTACTTTCTCCAGCTAGACTCCACTTCCTAAATAATTTTCTACCATCTCTCAAAATATACCACCATCTGGTCACTGAATTTTCAGCACATTAGCTTATGAAGAATTCCATATTCAAACTATAACAAGTATGATCAGACAGGTGAAGAGTAAAATAGGAATAAGAGAAATAAAAACACTTTAAAATACAATTTGTCATTTATATCTGCTTTGGTTTGGCCATATAGAATTGATCTAATTTAGCTTCTCAATTTAGATTTAAAAGAAAAAAACTATTCTAAGGCTGTAAAAATTACTTGATGAATCCTTTATAACACCTTAGAGTTTTATATTTTGTTTTGAGCCAATGAAATTTATGTGGATATAAGTAGGGAAACACGGATCCATTTTTTTTCCATATAGCTGTGCTATTTTCCAAACAAAAGCTATTGAAAGACCAATTAATTTTCCCATTGATTAGAGGTGCCACCTTAATAATTTTGTAAATTATAGTATTTGTGTTGACTGCTTAACTTTCTATTCCATCTCATTAACACATCTATGAATTCATGCACTGATATAAACCCATTTATTAAAGTACTCTGGCATTCCCTAGTATCTTATTTCATTAATCATTTTTCCAGATTTTAATACAGTTTAACATCTTCAAAAGCACAGTAGCTTAGGAGAAACTGACCAACTCAGGTTTAGCTATTTTTTAGAGATAGCAAGGGGTTTTACAATCAGTCTTGACTTTATGGTTACAAACACCTCCTTATCTAAGTCTAATGCACCAATCCAGTATTCCACCTAGCCCACCAGGTAGCAAACAACTAGAACCAGACTCCTATAAGCCATGTACACCAGAATTATTTAAACTAATTATTTGTTATGATTTGAAGAAAATTGTATTGTTATTTAAACAGTTTTAAGAATTATGAGGTGGGTGGATGGTGGTACATGCCTTAAATCCCAGCATTTGGGATACAGAGGCAGGCAGATCTCTGAGTTTGACGTCAGCCTGAACTACAGAGCTAGTTCCATGACAGCCAGGGCTCCACAGAGAAACCCTGTCTCAATAAACAAAAAAAGTATTAGGATTTTTAAGAGGTAAGTAAGAATGGATTAATTCCATTATTGCTCAAGTAAGTTATCACAGTAGTGAGTTCACAATTAAAAGAGATACATTTAGCCCAATTTTCTTTGTCCATTCCAGAATGTTAGCAAGACTGTAGATCACTCTCCATAAACAGAGAAAGTTCCCATTGCTAAATATAGCATCTACACAACTTTATAAAGATGGATATGTCAAGTTGGTGCCTACATAGAGCCTTCAACCCTACATTCCAGTGTCTTTGAACATATTCAAAACACTCTCAAAAAAGAAACATAACCACTGAGCCAGCCACAAACAGTTTATCTACAATAGTTTGCTGCCTATAAGATATACTAGGCAATGGTAGAACAAAGCTTGTGTAACAAACCAATAACTGACTTGACTCAAGGCCTGCTCCACAAGATGGAACCCATACACAATTCTGTTTGGGTGACCAAAAACCTAAGTCTAGATAGCCCAAGGATCTAGGGTAAAATCAAATAATACTGGCCTAAAAGAAGAAGAAGAAGAAAGTTCTTGTCATATAGATCTTTCACCTGTTTGGTTAGAGTTGCCCCCAATATATTTTATGGTGTTTGTGGCTATTGTGAAGGGTGAAGTTTCAAGGATTTCTTTCTCCGCCCATTTATCATATATATATATATATATACATATATATATATATATATATGGACTGCTGATTTTTTTTTTTTAGTTAATCTTGTATCCTGCCACTTTACTGAAGGTGTTTATCAGCTGTAGGAGTTCCCTGGTAGAATTTGGGGGTGAACTATCATATCACCTTCAAATAATTGTATTCCCTTGACCTCCTTTTGTTGTCTTATTGCTCTAGATAGAACTTCAAGTTCAATATTGGATAGATATGAAGAGAGTGTACAGTTAACAGCTGGGGGGCATGCATAAGACTGAACTAGGCCCCCTGAATGTGGATGTCAGTTGAGGGGCTTGGGCAGTCTATGATGATGCCATTGGCAGTGGAACCAGTATTTGTCCCTAGTGCATTAACAGTATTTTTGGAGCCCCTTCCCTATGGAGAGATACTTTCTCAGCCTAAAAATACAGTGGTGAGGGCCTCAGTCCTGCACCAAATGATGTGACAGACTTTGATAATCCCCCATGGGAGGCCTCACCCTCTCTGAGGAGTGGCCTGGAAGTGAGATGTGGAGATGGTGTGAGGAGTGGGAGGACAGGAGGGAGAGGAAACTGGGACTGGTATGGAAAATAAGATTGTTTTTATTTAAATTTAAAAAATAAATAAATGAAGAAGAGGATAAAGAAGAAGACAACTTCTAATGATAGTCTATTATAGTCATAGATCACTGCCTTGTTCAAGCTATCAATAGAGAAGCTTCTTCCCACAGCAGATGTGAACAAATATAGAGACCCACAGCCAGATATTACATAGAAAGTGAGAGACCATGTAACATTCAGCCCTAAATGAGATGTCTCCAACAAATCCCTCCCCTCGGCGCTCAGGGAACCTGCCAGAAGAAGAGGTGGAAAGTGTAAGACCCAGAGGGGATGGAGGAAACCAAGAAAACATGGCTCTTAGAAACAATATGAACAAAGCTCAAATGAACTCACAGAGCATGGAGAAGCATGTACAGGGCTTGCTTGGGTCTGCACCAAGTCCTCTGCATGTATGTTATGGCTTTTTGAGTGTGCAAATTAGTGGATCTCTGATTGTTGTGCCTTCTCTGGCTCTTTTCCTTATGTTGATTTCTCTTGTCTAACTTCAATGTGATAGCTTTTGGTTTACCTTATTATATTTTATATGTATTTTAATGGTAATTATCCTAGTCACTAGGGTTATGGCTAACAACAGAATTGTCACTTCTACCCACTGGTAGTGGGGAAAAAATCAGTTTCCTAGAACAGAGTGGCATTGGGTATATTAACCACTCCAGAACAGGTTTCATGTTCAGGAGTAGTTGACCAACATATAATTGAACTCCACAATTTTTTGTGTGCTTTTATTTGATGACAGTTTGGTGGATTTTTTTTTCTTTTGGGGTGAGATTTTATTTTGTTTTCTTTGTTTGAGAAGTTTTGACATTGTATTGTATTGTTTTATTATTTTTTAAAGAAAGTTTGGTGGATAGGAAGAGAGAAAGGGGGGATCTAGAAAGATTTGAAGTATGGGAAAAATATTCTCAAAATAAATTTTAAAATTATCTTAAATAACACAAAACACAATAATAAAATATTTCCCTTTGTCTTTGTCATATCTTCTTGCTTGATATAGCCCTCAGCAAACTTGGACCCCTTGCTCTTGGAACACTGAGAATCCAGAATGTGAGACAAATGAATTTCTATTGTTTATAATTAATATTCAGTTATACTATAATAACACTGGAAAGCTAAAACATCACTCCTAACCTCTGAAGGACAAAGGGAAGGCAACAGTGGTGGTGGCAGTAATGCAGCATTAACTCATAACAATGAATGACTGACTTTGTGATAAAATCATAAAATTAATATGTATGCTATTTTCACGTCTCGTTTTCAAAGAAGGCAAGGAATAGCCTAACTACAAGTTGTTCTCTACATTCTCCTCTAGCAAATGAGGTCTCCTAGCCAAAATTCATCCTTATCAAACACACTATGTGTAAGGCCTGTTATTGTTTCTCACCCAAGAATTATTCTAGAAAGAAGTTGAATCTTTCTGCAGGAATAAGGGAAGGACAACATTAATTTGAAGCTACAAAATCTATTCCTTACAACTTCTGATTAATTCACAACTTCCCAGAACTATTTGATAGTATCCTAGAAATCTGGAAGTATCCTGAAATGTTTGGTAGCATTTGAGAGTTTTATTTACAATTTATGAACTGAATATGTGTTTCTTCAAAATCCATATGTTGAAAATGTAATTCCAATAAATAGCATTCAGAAGGGAAGACTTTGGAGAAGGATTATATCTTGAATTAAATACTTAATGAATTAAAACACTTAATGAATGGGTGTATTTACAAGAAGCATGAGAGAGCTACTTTGTGAAGGCACAATTAGATCAACATTTTTGCCATCTAAAAAGAGGCCCCTAACTAGAATCAGAGCTTGCTAATAGACTGATTTAAAACTCCCAACTGTAGAACAGCAAAGAAAACTTTTCTATTATTAATAAGTCACTTACAGTATTATATTTTATCATAACTAACATATCTAACATGGGAATATCTAGTAAGCACATACCAAATATCAAAATAAAATATTTGAGGATAGTCAAGTCTGAACGTGGCTGATGAAGTTGATGAGACTACTTCCTTTCCTACACAATAACTAAAAATAAAGGATAAGATACCTAAAAGTATAAGAGTTGGCTAGAGTCAAAAGGATAGAATTTTCTGATGTTAAAGGGAAAAAATAGAGTGAAGGCTTCTGTTTTTGCAGTGTCCCTTTCCAAAAAGTTCCCTTCTTTCAGGTCTCTGCCCAATGTCAGATTATTATGACTTTCTTGAGAATGTTATTGAAAATATAATTCACATTTTATTGCATATTGTTCAGCAGTTTGTCACCTGTTCCAAATTTTTTAACTTATAATCAGATTCTTTGAAAATGGAGAGTTTGAACATCCACTGAAAGGGTTCCCTGCTCAAAAACAGCCACCTAGGAAAGTGTTTTCTCTGGTCCAGCCTCTTGGGTGAACAGAGGCCCCTAAGTCTGTGGTAGAAAGGGGCAGACTAATAATCAGCATGGCAGCAGAACTTGGCAGCACTGTCTACCTGGTGCTAGTTTTACAGGCCCAGACTGGCCACGTATCAAGCTGCAAAAATGAAGCCCGAGTTGTTCTGTAGACTGCTAGAAGTTGGAAAGGCCAATACTGTGAGACACACATAAAGGAGAGATGCACCCATAGAGGGGAAGCTGATTCAATAAAGTGTCTATGTCTTCTACATGTGGCAGACCTTAACGGATGGGCTACCAATGATGTTGGAACCTAGATGAGTTCAAGATGCCACATATGGAACTGCATCCTTTGGTTTTTGCCCCTCCTTAATTTTAGTTTTTCTTTAATTGGTCTTCCCTTGCTATCTGCCCATTCCTCTATTTTAGAATGCCTGTGTTTACTGTGTACCATTGTATATTTAAACTATGCCACTTCTTTTTAAATTGTGTGCTTGTGGGGGGGGTGGAATGTATATTTATGTTCTTGTAAATATTTGTGCTCATGGAAGTTAAAGGAACCAGATACCCTGGATCTTATGTATAGTGAGACACTTAAATATGTGTGCTTGAAACTGGTGAAAGTACAATGTGTGTTCTTGATCCATAAGCCATCTCTACAGCTCAAATATGTAGCCCAAGTTGACCTCAAACTTGAGATTTTCCTGTTTCTACTTGTTCAACATATACTACTGGCATTTGTTGAAGGAGGCTTTGTTATTTATATTTGTTTTGTTTTTTAATTATTTATTTTTCTTATTTTACATATCTATCCCAGTTCCCTCTCCCTCCCTTCCTCCCTCTCTCCCTTCTTCTCTTCCTCCCTCCTATTCTCCCCCACCATCACACTCCCATCCCATTCCCTCCCCCCACTCCACAGGGAGGGTGATGCCTTCCAGGAAGGATCACAAAATCTGTCAATTCATTTGGAGTAGGGACTAGGCCCTCCCTAAAGGAAGCCTTTTAAATAGAGTCTCTCAGTTAAGACTATGGCTAGAAAGAGTATAGACCCTGGATGGGAAACTCTAGTATTATTCTGTTAAGTAGATATGGTATAAAATCAACCCCAATTGTCCTATCATTATGCACGTAGATCAAGACATCTCTCAAACCTCATCAGAAGCCTCTGTTTGCAGTAGATCAGGAACAACACAGTGACCCACAAATGGCCAAGGTGTGGAGGAGAAGAGTCTGGAGAATGGATAGCCCTAAATGGAGCATATATTTCACTGTACCCCCACCAAATCTCTAGGAGTTATTGCAGAAGAAGGAGCAGAAAGTGTGTGATCCAGAGTCAGTAAATGACTACAAGGAAACACAGTATGAATCCACAGTAGTTGTGATACCATGCACAAGACCTGTGCAAAAATAAATCAGAACAAATCCCAGCATGGAGAAGGAAGGGGTTAGGTGCAAAATTCCATCCCTAGAAGAGAAGCTATTAGAAATTCTTAGCTCTTGTCAGAGGAAGGGTCAGTTGACCTACTGTAATAGAAGGCCATTTACCCAAGAATAGTTGGTAGTACAATTGACCTTGATGGAAAAACAAACAAACACAAATAAAAAAGACACAAAGTTGGAAAGGAAGGAAATGGGGGATAATCTGAGAAGAGTCAGGGGTAGGAAGGTAAAAGGATCAAAACACATTGTATGGAATTCTCAAATTAAAAAAAAAATATTGTTATTGAGTATTAGAGATTTGATATTGGTAGCACTATTAAAGTCTATGGATCATTTTGAAGTTGTATTGAACTCATTTTGCTTCATAAAATGAAGTGATAGCTAATCTTTATTCTCTTCTAGAGAATAAAGGAGGGAGACCCTCTCAACATTGGTATCACCTTCCAGCTGGTGATTCAGATACTAGGAATCTGAAGAAAAAGCTGTGTTGCCTGTGTGCCTGCCTGCCTGCCTGCCTGCCTGCCTGCCTGCCTGCCTGCCTGCCTGCCTGCCTGCCTTTGGTGTAGATGAGTATATTTAGAGCTGCTAATACTAATGTTCCTGCTTCCATCCTTTGCTGACATCAAACTCCAGCTTATTCAGCCTTCCAATATAAACTGAAAACCAAAAATTCCATGGGAATAATCTTGCTTTAAGTCACTGATTAGGACTTCTGAGGGCATTAAGCATCACGGACTGAGCAACTATCAGGTTCTCTGCTTGTCCAGAATGCCATTTGGGGGCTACTGAGACTTTCTTATGCAAGGCAATTTACAAATCTCACTTAATAATATAAAAATACTCAACAGAACAATATTAATTGTCTTTTCCCTTCCTGTCTTAGGGCATATTTCTCTTTCCTGTGTTACAGCTTTTCCAGGGCCTCTAGTATTGGATTACATTTTTAAAAATTGGTATTGTTAAAATGTCAATACCACACACATTCAAAACAACATATTCTTAGCAAAATGCCAATGACATTCTTCACAGAACTAGGAAAAAAAATCTAAAATTCAACAAAGTGTAATGGCTCATGCCTGTGATCCCAGGCAGATCACAAATTTGAGTCCAACACAGACTTCATAGAGGACCCTCAAATAAAATCCATATGAAAACACAAAAGACATTAAATGTTCTTGAGCAAAAAGAAATAGAGTTGTGCTCATCACAATATCTATTTTGAAGGTGTACTACCATAAAAACAGACTCAGACATGGAACAAAATAGTGATTTGTGATAGTTAATCTTGACTGTTAACTTCACAGGATCTAGATTCACCTAAGAGACATGCCTCTAGATACACATGTAAAGAAATACCTAGATTATGTTATCCTCTGTGTTTACCTATAAAATTATTTACATTAGGTTAACTGAATAGGAAAACTCATCTTAACAATGGGTGGCAGCATTGTTAGAATTTGTCTCTAGCTAATTCAAGCTTCTAAACCATGAAGATTAGGCTATAGGCATCTTGTTACTCCAGCTTACATAACTTTTAATTTATGGTCACTTTGTGATGCAAGAGTCTACCAATATGAGTTTGTTTCAACCAGAACCAGCAAGAATATTGATTTTTGGTGTTTTTTGTTTGTTTTTGTTTGTTTTTGTTTTGTATTGTCTGGCATATGCATTGCAAACACTCTAACACTAGCTTATATACCAAACCCATGAAAAAATATCTTTTTTTATTTCACAAACTATTTTTATACATTTTATTTTTTTATTCACTTTACATACCAACCAGTTTTCCCCTTCCCCCCAACCCACTCCTATCCACTCCTCAGAAAGGATAAAGCCTCCCATGGGGGTCAACAAAGCCTAACACATTCAGTTGATGCAGGACCAAGCCCCCTCCCCTGCATCAAGGCTGAGCAAGGCATCCCACCATGTAGAATGGGCTTCAAAAATCCAGCTCATTCACTAGGGCTAAGTCCTGGTCCCATTGCCAGGGGTCCCACAAACAGACCAGGTTACAAAACTGTCACCAACATTCAGAGGGCCTGGTTCAGTCTAGAGACTGTAAGTTCCATCAAGTTCATATCAACTGTCTCTGTAGCTTCTCCATCATGATCCTGACCCTGCCTTGCTCATATAATCCCTCTTCCTTCTCTTCGACTGGACTTCCATAGCTCATCCTGGTGCTATCTATTAGGAAGGCAGAACATAGGTAGAATGAATATATATATATATATATATATATATATATATATATATATATATAATTTTTACTACATCTCACCAAGCTTGTTCACCAAAGATGTAGCTAAAGAAGAGATTAGTGAGTAGTGAGTCTATCTGGGATATTTGTGTGCTCAGACAAAGACTGGCTACATAGTTAGTGTGGCCCAGTGCAAAACGAAGATGTAAAAGTTCCTGTGCTAGTTGGCACTCTCAATGTGCTGAAATACCTGAAGAATCAACTTAAAAGAAGAAGTTACTTCAGGTCAGTGACTCAGTTATTTGGTCCTATTATCTTAGGGTGTGGAGTAGCATCATGAGAGGTATCTGTAGAAGGGAGATACCTCATGGCAGCCAGTAAGCTAAGGCAGAGACAGAAAGGGGTCAGATCCCAATATCCACAATAACTCCAATGAGTATTTCCCCAATCACTTAAATTCTTCTATTAGACCCTACCTCCTAAAACTTCTACCACATTCCAATAATGTGGGCCAGAGATAAAGTCTTCAAAATGTAGTAACATTCATGATCCCCAACCTAGTTCAAAACTTATTAGGAATTGAAGGGTAACCATAGCTGAGATTATGTTGTGGTCTTGTGAGTAATATGCCTTTTGACTAGCCAAGTTCTCTAAAATTCAGTACCCTACATTGAATGAAGAAGAGAATGAATGGTTAAGGCAGGAAATCTGACTGATCACAATTTAATAAATTTTGTGTTTCAATCTTTATCTTTGTTATCATTTAATCTGTTCCTCTCTTACAGTTCCTTTAGTTAAAAACTGTAGTGATTGTGTTTTTGAGAAAGTTTTTCTTATTTACTTCAATGTATTTATGATATGTTATTATCATCATCATAATTATCAATATTTCCATCTTACATATAAAGAGTCTGAGCATAAAGAATTTGATAACTCTATTTATACTCTCCAGATCTATAGATTCAATGCAATCCCCATCAAAATCACAGAAAAATTCTTCACTGACCTTGAAAGGATAATACTCAACTTTATATGGGAAAAAAGAAAAAGATCCAGGATAGCCAAAACAATCCTGTACAATAAAGGAACTTCAGGAATCATCACCATCCCTGACTTCAAGCTCTACTATAAAGCTATTGTCCTGAAAACAGCTTGGTACTGGCACAAAAATAGGCAGGTAGACCAACGGAATCGAATAGAAAATCCCGATATTAACCCACACACCTATGAACACCTGGTTTTTGACAAAACAGCTAAAATTATATAATGGAAGGAGAAAAGCATCTTCAACAAATGGTGCTGGCACAACTGGATGATGGCGTGTTGAAGGATTGCAGATAGACACATGTCCACTGCCATGCACAAAACTTAAGTCCAAATGGATTAAAGCGCTCAACATAAATCCAGCCACACTGAACCTCTTAGAAGAGAAAGTGGGAGGCACCCTTTAACAAATTGGTATATGAGACCACTTCTTGAACGTAATACCAGTAGCACAGACACTTGAGATTGACAATTAATAAATGGGACCCTCTGAAACTGAGAAGCTTCTATAAGGCAAAGAACACAATCAACAAGACCAAATGGCAGCCCACAAACTGACAAACCCACATTTGACAGAAGACTGATTGCCAAAGAACTCAAGAAACTAGTCACCAAAACACCAAATAATCCTATTTGAAAATGGGGTACAGAACGGAATAGAGAATTCTCAATAGAGGAGTCCATTAAGAAAGTGCTCAACATCCTTCGTCATCAGGGAAATGCAAATCAAAACAACTCTGAGATATCATCTTACTCCTGTCAGAATGGCTAAAATTAGAAACACTGATGACAACTATTGCTGGAGAGGATGTGGAGAAAGGAGAAAACTCCCCCACCACAAATTTGTACAGCCATTTTGGAGATCAGTATGGTGGTTCCTCAGGAAAATGGGAATCAGTCTACCACAGGACCCAGCAATCCCCCTCTTAGGCATATACCCAAATGATCCACATCCATGCAACAAAGACATGTGCTCAACTATGTTCATAGCAGCATTATTTGTAATAGCAAGAACCTGGAAGCAACCTAGATGCTCCTCAATTGAAGAATGGATAAAGAAGATGTGGTACATTTATACAACGGAATACTACTCTGCAGAAAAAAAAAAAACATTGGAATCTTGAAATTCACAAGCAAATGGATGTAACTTGAAGAAAGTATCCTGATGAGGTAACCCAGTCACTAAAAGAGGAACATGGTATGTTCTCACTCATATATGGATTTTAGACATAGAGTAAAGAAAGGATCACCAGCCTATAATTAACACCGCCAGAGAAACTACGATACAAGAAGATTCTAAGAGATTCATACAAGGTGACTCACAGAAGTGGAAAGGGACAAGATCTCCTGAGCATATTTGGTGTGGGCAGTAGCAGTGAGTGAGTGGAGAGGGAGCTAGGAGAAAGACAAGGGGAGGAGAGGAAAGCATGCGGGACTTGGAAGATTGAGTCAGGGGAGGAATAGACTAGAGAAGAGAGAGAGAACATAAAAGAGGGAGTCATTATAGGTTTGAAGAGAAAACTGACTCTAGAGAAATGTCCAGAAACCTACAAGATTGACACCAACTAACGATTTGAACAACAGTGTATAGGCTACCACAAATGCCCTTCCCTGATAATGAGATTGATGACTTATTTATCCACCAACATAGAGCCCTCATCTAGTAGCTTATGGAAACAGAAGCAGACACCCACAACTAAACACTGAGCTGAACTGGAATCCAGATGCAGAGAAGGGGAACAAGACCAGGCTACAGAAACCCTCAGAGACAGCTGCCCTGAACAAGGATGAGCTAATGGGCCTCCAGGCTGATAGCTGGGAATCCATCATTGGATCCACTCAGACACCCCTGAACATGGGCCTCAGTTAGAAGGCCTGGACAGTCTAAGGGACCTCTGATAGTGAACTAGGATGTATCCCTGGTGCACAAAAGGACTCTGGGAGCACATTTCCCATGGAGGGATACTCCCTTACCTAGAGGCAGGAGAGAGTGCCTAATCCCTACTCCAAATGACTTGACAGATTTAGATGACCCCTCCTGGAAGGCATCACCCTACATGTGGAGTGGGGGGAGTGGGAGAGGGTGGTTTGGGGGACCATGGTGAGAAAGGAAGGGAGAGAGGGAGGGAGAGAGAACTGGGATCAATATGTAAAATAAGAAAAATAAATGAAAAATAAAGAAAATTCATCTAAACAAGCTAAGTAGTATCAGCTATTTAGATTGAAGCTATATTTCATCACTTGATTAAAGCTACCTATCCTTAAAAAAAAACAAAAAATCTGAGCATAGTGGCCAACAGTGGAAAGGCTACCTTAAATACCCTTCCCTGATAATGAGATTGATAACTAACTTATCTGCCATCATAGAGCTCTCAGCTGTTAGCTGATAGAAACAGAAGCAGACACCCACAGCTAAACCCTGAGCCAAACTCCTGGAATCCAGTTGCAGAGAGGGAGGAGTGATAAGAAAAGGGGTCATGACCAGGCTGGAGAAACTCACAGAAACAGCTGACCTGAACAAAGGGGAGCTCATGGACCTCCAGACTGACAGCTGGGAAACCAGCATTGAACCTACTCAGATCCCCTAAACATGGGTCTCAGTTAGAAGGCCTATGCAGACTAAGGGACCTCTGACAGTGGAACCAGAATATATCCCTGGTGCAAAAAAAGACTTTAGGGGCACATTCCCCATGGAGGGATACTCCCTTAGCCTAGAGACAGGAGGGAGGGCCTAGACCCTATTCCAAATGACTTGACAGATTTTGATGATCCCTCCTGGAAGGCCTCACCCTCCCTGTGGAGTGAGGGGGGATGGGATTGGAAGGGGGTCAGGGGACATGGGAGGAAGGGAGGGAGAGACAACTGGGATCAATATGTAAAATAAAAAAGTATATATACATATTTATGTATGTATGTATGTATGTATAAAGCATAAAGAAGGAAGAAACAGAGAAATGAAGACCAGAAGAGCTAGAAAGGAAGATGATAGAGAGAAAAATTGACAGAAATGATGGGGGACAGCAAGTAATGGAGAGACAGAGACAGAGACACAGAGTGAGGTGGAGAGAGAAAGAGACTTTCAAATATCCTTACTAGAAAAGGTTTTACAGCAAGAAAGGAGAACTGAAAAAGTACAGAACTTCAAAAATAACAAAGATGAATGCAGAAATAACTTATTTCTGATACCCATATGCTTCTCCACCTGATCCACAAATGAAGAATGCTGAGTACTATGTTTGATGAACAGCTAAGAGAGTCCTAATGCTGTCCTGTCCATCAAATATAAGTGTAATGATCTATCTCAGTGTGTTTGTGTTTACATGTGTATATAATACCTTCTCTGTATAAATACAATAGAAATATAGACATTTCATGTATTAATTAAATTATTGTTGATTAAAAAATAATTTGATAACATGTGAAAGCTCCAAAAGCTGCTGATTGAGTTAATATTTGTGAACCTAGTTTGCTACTTCTGTGCTTTATGTCTTGGGAGTGTATAACCATTCTACATTTTGTGTATGCTTCATTGAACTTACTGAGTTTTGAATTATTTTCTTTGTCCAATAGTGGGAATATATTAAACTAACATTAAGTAGAACTAGATTCTAGTGTTTGGGGATCTTTAGATAATAAAACCATAAAGAAACACATAGAAAAGATTTCTATAAAATAAAGCAAAGTGGAGCTGCAAAATAGGACACGGCAATACAAAGAAGCTTTGGGGGTTTTAGGACAGTTTTGTTGATCTGGAGGACTATAACAATACTTGCCACCATAAAGGTATACTTTTGTGAATGAATTTTTTTCTATAAAAACAATTTCTCAAGAAATTTTTCTTTTAGTTCATAAACAAGCATAACATCATTCTAATCATTTCATGTTAATGTCAGACTTAGAACAGCTTACCACTTACTATAATAATAAATGGTGTCGATTGATAAAGCTTGCTATGAGTCAAGAACCTTACATGTATTCTCTTATTTCTTGCTCACAACCGTTTCATGGGATTCATCTTATCCTCGTTTACCAATAGAAAACTGTGAGTATAAAAAGAAACAGACTGCCTGAAGTAACATTAAAAAGTAAATTGTAGAACTTATAAAACACACTTGATTCCAATGTTCACATTATTGATAAATTCCATTGCTTTCCTACATCCAGTTCCCAGACAGCATCTATAACATATGAATGAATTTGATTAGTATCTGTATGGGTCTGACTTGACATAGGCTTAAGGACTCATGTCAAAGAGAAGAGACATTGTAGAAGTTTAAACTGAAAAATCTGTTCATTTATTTGATTGCGTTTTTTATGGTAATCCATGCCATGAAAGAAAAATTAATAGGCACTGACATTCTTTTTCATAGTAAGATAGAGGAGTGACCATTGGTAATTAGATGGGAACATGTGAAATACAAGCCATTCTCAGGAGGGTACCAGTGACTTCTTAGCTTAGTAATGCCAGGAGCTACTGTTCTGAAAGGAATGGGAGCATTTCATGAAGCTATAACATAAAAAGTGTCCTTGGTCTATCTTAATCATCTACAAAGAATATGAATGCCTAACTTACACCCTTGGTTAGTTGTGATTATAGCTTAAAAAAACAGTGAGGAAATTAAAAGGGATATCCTTGTGAGTAGGCAATGGTTAAGAAAAGAAGGCTCTGAGGCAAAGGTGACCCAAAATTGATATAGACCAAGGATTGAAGAATGACCATCAGAGATGCAGACTAGAGTTTACACCCCTCACTGAGAAGTAAAAGAGGTCCCAAAGATTGGAATCCCACACTAGTGCACACACTCAAATGCACCATTCATATAGAGGCCAAAGGTATTCTGGCATCTATCCTTCATTTTTCGACGTAAGTTCTTTCACTAAATTCATTGCAATTAGCTAGCTAGACTGTATTGACAATGACCTTCAGGGATCTACCTGTCTTCACACTGTCTCCAGCAATGTTCAGGTACAATCACAAGCCACTGTCCTGGCTTTTTACTTGGATCAAGGAGATCTGAACACAGGTCTTCATGCTTATGTGGCAGATGATTTATCAGCTGAGTCATCCCCCAGTCCATATAACCTTATTTTTAAAATGTGATATCTTATAATATGCACTGTTTTGTCTTAACATCAATAACTAATATTAATTTGTGGAAATTATCTCAGATTATAAAATGTTCTTTGAAAACATCATTCCAGTTGGTATCTATCTTAAAGATGCACCATAACTGAGCCATTCCCTTCTTAAATATGTAGGCTGTCTTCTATTATTTTTCTCAAATAGTGCTGAAGTGAACACCCTTACATACACACCATTCATCAACATTTCTCCTCACTTCCTCAGTTTGGAGTTCTATATACAAGATCTCCAGGTCAGGAGGGTGGTTTCTTTTGCCCAACGCTCTTGAAACATACTGGCAAACTGTTTTCCGAAAGACAGCATCACTTTTTTGCTCCCACTAGCAGAGTGCAAGTACCTGTCACATGATACTCTTGTCAACATTCTGACTGTGATGTTTAGAGAAAAAAAAAAATGTTTTACCCAATTAGCCAGGTCATGTGAACTGATAGACCTTAGCCATCTGCCGAGAAGTAATTTGAGAAGTTTGATTTAAACACACAAAATGTGATTGTGCTAGTCACAGATGGGACGCCTGCAGAAAATGGGGGAAATTGTTTTCAACACATTATTTCCATTGGGAGACAAGACTGCCAGTTCCAAGCCTCTCAGAAAGAGTTTATGGTGTGGGCTGGGTTGCTGGGTTCTCTGTAGCTTAATGGATAAACAAATAAAACATCTTCAATTTTCTTCTCTTTCCCTTGACTTATACTTTATGGAGTATTTAGTAAAGGGTGAAAGATTGATTTGTGCTAAGAAGAATCCATAGGATTTTAGGGAATGCATACAGGGGAATAAACGCAGTTTATTCTCATTAAATAGATGTTTTAATTACTTAAACACTGAGTCAGTAAAATATGAGAGCTAGAGTTAGAGGGCTCTGAGACCCCATTTTGTTATATTGCCCAGTATCATTGAGGTTAGGCTTCCTTACATAACAAAACAGCATAAAACTAATATATAAAACATGGCTGTTGCTGACTTGTTCAAGAAAATAAAAATACTCATATAAAAAAAATAGTCATAGGACTTCATATTCAGTGCACAAGAGAACACAGAACTTCAGAGGTATGGTGACATGGAAGGACTACAGCAGCAGCTTTAGAAGAGATGCACAGAAGCCAATGAATTTGCATTGCTAAATTACTGTTAATTTTCCAAGATGAGTGATATGAAAGTGAACTTGTCAGGTATAGTCACAGTATCCTTCTAATCTTATATACAAGAGCATAAATAATACTATCTGGAAAGTTATAGCTACATAATGAAAGAATAAGACATACTTTTGTCATAATATATCCAAAAACAAATCTTACAATGACAATCAATATCATAAAACTGGAATTAAACTCTAGATGTTCTCTGGTTTTATACATAGCAGTTGTCAAATATAGTTCAACCTGGTAAAAAGCAGTGTTCTTGCAAAAAAAAAATGTGGATCAAACACTAGTTTTAAAGCTTGCTAAGTTCTCCAAAATAAATATAATTATTTTTATAAACATTCATATTAGATATTAATATCAATTAGATTTTTAAAATAGAAATGGGGGTTGATTTGCCATCAAAGTACTAAAAATGTGGTGTGTATAAATGACATAGTATAGGCTCTGGCTTTGGAGATAAATATGCCTAAGTACAAGTTCTGGATCTATCATTCCAAGTAGTCCTCGTCTTGGCCTTTACAGGACTACATGAGCTGTGTGAGCCCATTCTTCCTGATTTCATCCCCTCCTATGTTTCTTCTCACTCATCTTACCTGCATAGGATTCCTTGCCTGCCTGATACATAAACACTTCATGCTATTTCTCCTGTATGACCTTTCTTATTACCTCTGTTTGAACTGTTCTGTGGTTGCTATACAACCTCCTCTCTTGTTTCATCTAGGCCTCTTTTCAAATACCACTCCACAAAGAAAACTTTCCTGACCGCCGAGTCAAGATGCCATTAACCGACAGTCACTCAAAATCATATTACTTAGTTCTTCCCTCTTTACATGCTAAAGTCTATATATTTATCTACCTGCTGATTGTCTGTCTTTTCAAGCGTAAGCTTGATGAGAGTAGTAATCTTATCTATTTTCTGCTCTGTTATGTCTTCAACAACTATTAAAACATCTGGCATATATAAGATATTTCACAAATTTTCCAAATGACTAAATGAAGAGGTAAATGAACAAATGCACAGCATGTAGCTCTGTGAACAGATACCTGGGGGAGTACAGAGAAGGAGTCTCTCACTAAACCTACAGTTGAAATAGAGTGTGATCAAAAGAGGTTACTTAGAAGGATGTGAGCAGAGTTTTGAAAGGCAAGATGGGATAATGAGAAGGTAACTCAAAATAAATAAATGGCAAGAGATGTGATGAGCAGAATGTAAGAGAAAATATATCTTAATTCTCAAAGAACTGGTCATGTGGAATGACAACAGTAAGGTGAATGGGAGAAAATGTCACTCTGTAAGTGGAGTCATTGAGTAGCAGTGTTAAAAAACAATTTAAGTCCTAAAGATGACAATAAATATTCTCTAAAGATGATCAAAGTCACCTAATCTTTCCATCTAGAATGCCCGATAGTAAGGGAAGTTAAAACATTTAATGAGAAAGACTTCATTTTCAAAATTCTCTCACATCAATCCTCAACACAAGAGCTTTAAAATCAAGAAAACGTCCTGCTAGCATATGGAGAAATATCTACATATTATGATTCAGCTTTCCAATATAACACAAACTACATCATATAAGCCAACTTCTCTAATGAAATGAGACATTGATTCTGTATAGTAAGCCACTCTCAGAGTAACTTTAGGAAGTTAGATCTAGTAAATGGTATTGTCACTGCATGTTTATTAGTAGATGTTTTGAGTTATCAGTGTCTTCTTAATTGTAGACTAATAGACTAAATGTCAATAGAATAATTGCCAAAATCCATAATTTCTCACATTGCTATATCTCCCAATTTAAAAGTCATATATTCTCTGTATTTGGAAGAAAAAGAAAGTGTGTGGTAGTTTCAACAGGTAAAATGGGCTAAACAACAAAGGCTATAATGCATGCCCTAAGGAGTCTATAATCCCCAAACACGAGTGGGCACGCTTAGGAATATAGCAGAACAATACTCACACAATGCAAGCAGATGGAGAAGCATATGGCCACCACAGCTGGAACACTTTGTAAACGATCCCAAACCACCACTGGGCTTTGTACACTTTCCCAGTTCAAAGTATAGCAAATCATATATTATCAGCAAATTCTTAGCTATTGAGATGTTTATGGTTCTTGAGTAAAGTCCCAATGTCATATTCCCAAAGTATGCTGACTAGAAAACAATGCTTTCTGATTAGCAATATGCTGCTTTCCATGTACAGAACCATCCACCTTCAATGATAGCATACTATGGACCCTCTTTGTAGGAGGTAATTATTATCCCTTGTCTTTTTCTGATAAGATGCCCCTAGCTAACGCCTCAATAAAAGCCACCACTGCTTGGGGAGATCAATGGTTTAGAAAGTATTTGCATGGTTTATGAAGCCAGTCATTAAAATCTGATGTTGCTATTGCTTATTTTATTGCTGATGTATAGAAACAACAGGTGTATGTGTAAAAGGGATGTGTCAAAAAGATCATTAGAACCAGAGTCATCTTGTGTGACTGCTTGTGGTGGCCTGCTTCACACAAGCAAGTCACCTCACTCTCCTAAGCTCCATTTTCTAGAAGTATAAAATAGGAATGAAGAATTGTATATACTTCATTTAACTATTTAGAATATTTAATGAGGTAGTATACATAAAGGAATTTCCTAAACCAGGAATCAGTGTATAAACATTAGAACTTATGCAACACTGATTGATTCTCTGTTCCCCCTAATTCCTTTGGAAGCACTTCAAATGATCCTACAAACACTATTATTTGTTATTGCTGTTTAAAAATAAAATTAACCTTATTTGCAGACAAAATAGAGAAGGTACTACAGAGATGACCCTTACTTCATGCTCAGCCTTCCCTATTATTAATAGGATATTAACATTTGTGGCAGACAAATGAATAACTTGTTTTACTTAATCTCTGTGTTCTTAAGATCTCATGCAAGGTACTGGATCACATTTAGTTAACAAGTTTTGTTAAATTTGACAGTAACATCTCTCTCTCTCTCTCTGTGTGTGTGTGTGTGTGTGTGTGTGTGTGTGTTTGTGTGTGTGTGTTTGTAGCATTTTGAAGGATACTAAAACATTTGGTAGGATGTTTCTTCATTACATGTCACTTATTCTCATGATTATATTGGAGGTTTGTGCTTTGGAAGGAAAGATAAAGTGTCATTTTTATTAGCATGATCTATAGTTGTTAATATGATGGCAATCACCTGTCTAATGTATGTTTGTCTATTTCCCCCACCCCTGCCTCATTTCCAAACTGCACATTAAGCCAGTCACTAGTTGAAGCCCATACTTAAAGAATGGAGAATTATGCTCCCTTCTTTAGCTTTGTTTTACTTCATCAGCCAGAATTTGGCCTCTGCAGTATAGAATGTTGATGCTAAAAGATATTTCTAAAAAACAATAGAAGCTAACTCCTCCTTTATAGAAGAAAAGCTATAGTCAGAGTAGTTTTCTATTTCTTGCCTTGAAAGTTAGTCAACTCCTATTTTACCTTCAAGATAATTTCACCTTAAAGAAAAGTTTTCTTTGTTCAGTTTACCCTTGAATGCTTGCAGGGGCCTTTTTCACACAGCACTGTTTTTTCCATATTTCTACTTTCTTATCAGCACATTTTACAAAGAATAACTCATGCATTAATTTTTTCTTTTAGAATTTTTACAATGCTATTTCAAATATGTTGGCTGTACAATTTTCTGAGATAAAAAATTAGAATCCAAAGCTTCTCTCTGAGGAAGTATTACCTTTGAAGTTCAGGAAAACATCAGAATCAAAGAGAAATCTACAATTTACTTCTTTACAACAAATTCTGGGGAGATAAAACTAACAAGATACAAAAGAAAAAATCTGTTTCAAACTGATAATAAAGATGCTGTAATGAGAAAAAAGAAAACATGAAGCTATGAAAAAAAAGTTATTTGGTTTACAATTGCATTTCCCTAATCCTCAGCAATGTGGGGCGGTGAACATACTTAAATCTTTCTACATCAAACTTATAATTCAGCCTTTCCTGCCAACTTCCAGCCAAAGGCAACTGTTTGCAGGGACAAACCCAAAACAGAGTAAATATATACAGTGAAATCCAACACAAGGATTTAAACAGATTAAGCTGAGCTCATATTATTTTGTTTTAAAGAAAGCTATATGTAGGTAGGCAACATTTTTTATTTATGTTTTTTTTGGTAGGTGACATTTTTAAAAGATATTCATGTCAATACAATACACTTCTCTATGAAAAAATATTTACACATTGTGTTGAGGATATAATGCAGTGGGAGAAAAATCTGTTTAGCCTGTGCAAGGACCTGAGTTTGATCCCCATTGTTGGAAAGAATAATTCAGATATTCAGGAGCAAAGTTTTTATTTGGCTAATGAATTATTAAAACATCTTGATCTTTCAATAATACAATAACAGAAAAGATTAAATGTTTCCTTAGTAACAGGCAATGAAGTGTAAAGGATAGAATATTACTTTAGGAACAAGTAAAAGTTGTGTAAATTATTTAATCTCTCTAAATATAAGTCCCGTTGTTTGTAAAAAAAAAAATAGACTGACTAGTACATAACTTGTATGTCTTTATGACAGAGATAAGGTAAATTATAAGCATGGCAAAGAGTCTCAAGAAGCATATAAGCAGGGAGGAGGAGGGTGGAGAGAACAGGAGGCATTTCTGTCTTCATATAATTTATAATCCAGTGGAAGAAATTAATCAAGAAATGACCGAAGTGAGATAAGATTATCAAAATAATAAATTGTATAAAGGGACTTAGAAAACCATAGGTGTTCCTTAGAAAATGATTGATTAAACTGAAAAGAAAGTTAGACATTAACTAAACCAAACCCTGAAGAAAGAATTCAAGACAAGAGAAGACGACTACGCATAGTTTCTATGATGCGGGAGAAGATAGTGTTTCCAGAGAACTGAAAGGAAGATGCAGACAAAGCCAGTGAGAAGGGACAGGAAGCAAAAGTCAATCATGAAGATCATAAGAACTTTGACCTTCAGCCTAAGAATAACAAGAAAAAAAAAAAAAGAAGTTAAAAGGATATTACAATTCTAAGGAGTAAGGTTTTTCCTCCCGCCGCTGGTCTGGTCCCGCCGCAGCGCCTGCCCCAATTAACAGAGACTCTGTATTTGATATAATGCTGTTGGCCAGTTACTTGTTTCTTATCAGCTAGCTCTGCCTTAAGTATTAATCCATTTCTGTTAATCTAATATTTCCACTTAGTCTTACCGGATTGCCGGCTGGCGTCCTGTTCTCTCCAGACTCTCCATCTTCACTCCTCCTTACTACTTCCTCTTTCCTCCTTGTCTCCTAGTTCCACCTATCTTGCTTTCCTATTGGCCAACAGTGCTTTATTCTGTCATTTATTTACAGAATGACATCTCCCATCATACAATAATATATTATAGGGACAGAAGTGCTGGAAGGCCAGAAGAAGCCAAGGCAACTGGTTAATCAGATGATGGAGTCACCAGAAGAGTCAATTTGGTCACTTTTAGAATCAGATTGGTCTATCAGTCTTCTCTCTAAATTTTGTGTATCTTAACCCTCACATACTACAATGAAATATTAAAAGCCTGAAATAAGTAAATAGAGACAGTAAATGATTTGGTATAACCTAGCTAGTAAAATAATTTCCCCATTATCAAGCATTTAGTTTTATTCCCATCAACAAAGTTATATAGAAAACATGAGTGATAAGGATGGAAGCAGTCACAAGCAACTGAAAAATTAACTACATATAGGAAGACAGGCTGATTGGTGGGAAAGAACCAGATGGGAAGTTGAGTGCCCAAGTTCTAGACAAGTTGCTCCCAATACCAATGTACAATGGCTGGATTTAACTAGCAATTCCTCAGTTTCCATTCAGCTCAAATATTTCAGTGTAAAAAGCACATCTATGAACTGTAAAGGCAGCAGAATGCAGTGTTTTGTAGTGCAGATTCTGAAGCCATAATAATAACCTTAAACACTTAATAAGTGCTTGCTATGTGCAGGCATTATTTTAAGCATTGTATACTTAATCTTCCCAACATATCTTTTAAGTAGTAACTGTTATTATTATCACAGCTTCCTATTATAGCAGAGAAAACATAAACACAGAGACAGGAAATTTGTTCAAGAGTTTACAGTCACTAAGAGGCAGGAGCAAGACTTGAGCATAGCTGTCTGGCTTAGCTGTGTGTGCCAACTTAGGATGCCTGCATTCAAACACTGGCTTTGTTGTTACTGGAGTAGAAACTTTCTGTGTCACAGAATTCTTACTTATAAAACAGGTATGAAAAAATTTCTTATCTGAATGAGGTGGGTTTTCTGTGAGTTTTTTTTTTTTTTTAGGGTATACATATAAATAATTACTTTGACTATTTGATTTTTTTTTTTTTTTTTTTTTTTTTTTTTTTTGCTTCCATGTGAATTTCAAAGTATCTTTTTCCACTCCTGTGAAGAAAGTCACTGGAATCTGGCAATTGCATTGAAAATGTAGTTATCTTTGGATAGCATTGTTCTTTGTATAATGTTTATTCTGTGAACTCATGAGCATGAAGAGGTCCTTCACAAGTCTAGTGTCTTCTATTTCTTTCTTCGGTGTCTTAACATTTTCATTATAGAGATCTTCCAACACATTCATTTTTATTCTGTGTGTGTATGTGTGTATGCTATTCTGAATAATTTTCTTTCTTGGCTTCTTTCTTGACAAGTTCATTATTGGCACATAGAACTACTGATTTTGCATGTTGATATTGTGATCTGTTACTTTTATTCTAAAGTGTTTATTAGATTGAGAGTTTTCTAGTGAAGTCTCCAGGGTCTTTTAAGAGTATTGGACCATACTATAAGCAAATAAAAATATTATGACTTTTCCTTTCTGATTTGTATCTATTGTATTTCTTTGCCTTATCATATTAGCCAAGCTAGACTTCATTATTGAATAAAGATGAAGAAAGTAGATAGCTTTATCTTGTTCCAGATTATACAAGAAATGCTCTCTATTATTTGCTGTTATCATACTGGTTATAGGCTTGTCATACATTGTTTTTACTATGTTGATGTATATTCCTCCTATACCTGGTTTCTTTGGATCTTCTAGCATGAACAGATACTGAACTTTGTTGAAGGTCTTTTCTGCATTGACTAGGTTGGCCATGTGAATTATATCCTTAAAATTGTAAATGTGCTATCTCACATTTATTTATTTGAATGTTAATTCAATTTCTAATTGTATTTCTATTGATGTGATAAAATATTGTAACAAAAATAAAAATAATGGAGGAAAGTGTTTGTTTTGCTTACTATTCCAGGTTATAGCCCATCATTTTGGTGCATTCTAGGCAGGAATTCAAGAAGCTAGTATTTCACATCCATAGTTAAGAACATAAAAGAATTAATGCCCCCATGCTTTCCCCTTTCCTACTACTCATTTATCCCTCTCTTCTCTTACACAGTCCAGGGCCCAAACTAGGTAATTGCTGCCCACAATGGGCTTGGTTTTCCTACATTAGTTAACAATCAATCAAGAATATTTCCTTTCAGACATACCCACAGGGTAACTTGATCTAGAAAATTCAAACAAACAAAACAAAACAAACAACAACAAAAAAAGTAGTCTTATCCATCAAAACAGTCCCAGTCCTGACACTACAATCTGAATGTCAGGATTTTCTGAAGAAGCAAAAGTAGAATTAATGTAAATTAAAAGAGTATTTATTAGATTGGTTTACACTTACTGTCTGAGTAGTCCAACAATGACCTTCTCATATTGTAGAGGCCAAGAACCCAATGCTTTCTCAGTCCACAAGACCATATGCAGCAGTCCCAATCTGTCAATGAGGCCTGCAGGATTTTTGGAGAGCCTCTAGTCTTCAGTCTACACAGAAAGAACAAAGAAGCTGGTTCTAATATAGTCAAATGAATCAGCAGTATCTTCAGTGTAAATGAAAGATTGAAAAAGTTGGTTCTGATATGATTGAAGGAATCAGCTGCAATTGCAGCAAAGGGTGGATGAACTCATAAGTAAGAATGAAAGCCAAGCAAGCAAAAATGCAAAGCTCTCTTTCTTCCACACTACCAGAGTGTGCCACTCATCTTTAAAACTAGTCTCCCTACATCTATTAAAGAAGTCAAGACAAGCCCACACAACCCACAGACCAACCTGATATAGACAATCACTGAGACTCTCTCCAGAGATTCTAGATTGTGTCAAGCCTACAATTCAAGCTAAGCATTATGATACATAACCTTAATTATGCTGGAGAAAGATAGTAACAAAAACAATATGGTACTGGGAGAGAAACAGACATGTAAAGTAATTAAAAAATAAAAGATTCAAGAAAAAAAAAAAAAAACTTCCACAACTACAATCAACTAAGTTTTGATGATTTGTGTGGTGGTGGTGGTGGTGGTGGTGGTGGTGTGTGTGTGTGTGTGTGTGTGTGTGTGTGTGTGTGTTTGAGAGAGAGAGAGAGAGATGAAAGTAGAGCAGGGGCAATGAGAGAAGAGGATGGAATCTTCAGAAAAAAAAGAGGGTAATGAAATATAACTGTTGTAAAAGCAAAAACTGGGAATGCTTAGTGGAGATCAGAAATATGGGTAAGGTTGGATGGGAAATGTTAATTAGGGGACAGGAATAAATAAAAATAACTTATTCTAGTATATATGTATAGAGATGCTATAATGAAATCTATTACTTTTTATATTAACTTCAAAATTAATAAAATAGTTTTAAAAAATAAAGTGGTTTGAAGAACAGTAGCCAGGAATTAATAAGTGATCAGGATTTGTCACTTGTTAATATTATTATAGATACAGGAATGATGAACAAATGAATTTTGGGAAACATTATTAGTAAGTATGATTCATTACAACTTCAGGCTTTCATGGTGTATCCAAGGCAAAGAGACAAACTTTAAATACTCTGTGACCCTAAAGAAAATACCTAGGGTCTATTCTTTGCAAAGTATGTCTTCAAATATACTTATTTCCTCACTTAACACATGAAAAAAAGATAAAAATAGAAAAAAATAATAGTGAACAAATTAGCAGATGCATAAATATAGTTCCAATCCGATATGCTTCAAATTAGATTTGAAGTGCTTTTGTGTTGTGGAGAATCACTTTAGCAAGATGCTTGGCTGGTAAAATACAATCCTACAAACTCAAATATAGGTGGAAAAAGAGAGCCACCTCCATAGAGTTGTCCTCTGATGTTCATATGTTCACTGTGGCACGAGTAGCTATGCACACGCTGATGGGAGATGTCATTCTGTAAATATGTTTCTCTTACTGGTTAATGAATAAAACATTGTTGGCCAATAGGAAAGGAAGATAAGTGGGACCAAGAGACAAAGGGGATTCCGGAAGTAGTAGGAAGGAGATCCAAGATGGAGGACAGAGAGAAAAGAATGTAAGCCACTCTCTCCGGTAAGATGAGACCATGTGGAAATACTTAGATGGATAGAAATGGGTTAATATTTAAGACAGAGCTAGCAGGTAAGAAACTAGTAACTGGCCAACAGAATTATATCCAATACAGCGTCTCTGTGTGTTATTTGGTGCTGGCGCAGCTGCAGGACCTGACCAGTGGGAGAAAACATACTCATAACAACACGCATTATTCACTCTCACACAATAACAATATTTTTTACAAAGAAATATTTTATTGTGTGAAAAGATTTAAAATAAATGAAATAATAGATAGTGTTTGCTTACATAGAAAACTTCTAAGTGGAATAGAAATAATTAAGCATCATTTTGTAAAATTTCTATTCCAATGAAAGACAAAGAAGGAAGAAATAGTAATAGTATTTTCATTTTGGCTAAGAGTTTTTTGAATGTTGAATGATACTGAGTGAGCTAGGTTATTCATTCCGCATTCACTCTATCTGATCTGTATTAAACATTTAATACAAAAGAGTGGGGTTCACTAGAAATGCTATTTTCATCTTTAAGAAGTCCAAATTGGAATGGAAAATAACTGACAGTAAACAAAACCAAACTAAATGTCATAGCCCTTCTACCATCTAGGAGAAGAGTGGCATTAAGGAATGAAGAAATGTAGAACTATTGAGATATCATGGGAAACACAGGGCTGGCTGGAGAAAAAGAAGCCTGTAGTACTTGGCATGTTTTCATGTTTTATATTTACCTTGATCTTTAAAACTATAATATGTACACAGAGGAAAGAAACCAATAAACTGCAAGACACAACTCAGTTTCACTAACTTAATGTGTTTTCCTGCTTCCTTAGTTTCATTTTCTTAGGAACACTAGAGAGAGTGGCATTGGACATCACTAGATTACCATCTGTGCCTCCTCCTAGATCCCACCATGATGGGTTAAAAAGATAAGCTGTTGAATTGCTGAACTGTATGTAGCTGAAGTCCCACTGTAATTAGTGCAGGAGCCCCACCGATTGTTAATGAGTCTGTTTGAATTAGCACCTGCTCCTTCCAGGACCTGTTGTGAGCCCATTGGCAGCTGGGTCCCTTGATTCAGGGGGAGAGAAGTGGGAGTGGAGAAGAGTCCAAGAGCTGACTTGTGAGAGTTTACTGAGAGTTTTACAGCAAGTATTTTATGCTGTGTTTATTTGTTACATCCATTATATGTAAGAGACTGAGTTAGATGTAAGAGGAGGCATGAAGGTTAGAATCATAGTTCTTGACCTACAAGAACTTATCAACAGGAGTAAGATATTCACACAAGGAAAGAAAATCCAAATGTATTCATTCGTTCATTATTAGATACAGATTTTTGACTACTACTCTCTAACACCTGATTGTCTGCCTCGGCCTTCCAGGTGTTGGGATTATAGGAAAATGACTCTATGCTTGGCACCAAAACATTTATAAAGTAATTTAATCTAGCATGAGAACTCAGACCTAGGTCTGATTCATGATCCTCCCACATTTTAGCAATGTGGTTTGTTTCAAAATCTTTTCATCTTTGAAAGCCTTGGCTTCTAATATGCAAAAATACAGATTTTTAGATGTTCATGAGAAGTGATCAGTGACATATACAATATCAATATAAATTGATTTCTTAAATCTTGCTAAATGTTAATGGACTAAATATGTTAACTGTGATTCTTATTTAATAACTGTTGTGTTATATATTTTTCTATGTTAAGCTTAAAACCCTTCTTTTTATTTAGACAGAAAAGAGGAGATGATGGGAGATGCCATTATGTATATATGTTTCTCATACTGGTTAATAATAAAGCAATGTTGGCCAATAGGAAAGGAAGATAGGAGGGACTAGGAGACAAGGAGGAAGAGGAAGTAGTAAGGAGGAGTCAAGATGGAGGGTCTGGAGAGAGCAGTATGCAGCAGCCGGCTCCCGGTAAGAAGAACACGTGGACATACATAGATTAACACAAATGGGTAAATAACTAAGGCAGAGCTAGCCGATAAGAAACTAGTACCTGGCCAATAGCATAATATCAAATACAGAGTCTCTGTGTGTTATTTGGGGCTGGCGCGGCAGCGGGACAAGACCAGGCGGCGGCAGGAGGAAAAACCCATACTCCTTACAAAAAAGCCCTCATTATTTGCTGTTGAGGACCTGCGTATACTAGGCCATTTTAATCCATTATACTATTTCTTTTCTTTTTTCCAAGAAAGGGCTTCTCTGTGTAACCATCCTGGCTATTCAGGAACATGATTTGTAAACAAGACTGACCTTGTATTCACAGAGATCTTTCTGCCTCTGCCAACAGAGTGCTAAGGTTAAAGGCATGTGTCACTACCAGCTATTTTATTATACAATTTTTAAGCGTAAGTGTATTGGTTGCAGTATTTGTTGGGTGGCTATGACAAAAAAAAAAAAATAAAAGATCCAAAAAGCCATAAAATAAATGATGGACTTTATTCTTCTGTCATGTGAAAAACCTAGCTATGCACTCCATGGCTGTTCTGACAACATATATAACCATCAGGGTTTCAAACTGGCCCTGCTGCTTTCTCCTGCCAATTTCTGCCCAGCTCCCCATGAAGCTCCTGCCATGGCACCAGTGCATTTCTTTCTGTCAGCTGGAATGGGCAGTAAATATACATAGCAGGATTCACAGTCACCAAGATAGAAATACTGTATTCTGTTCTTGCTGAGGGAGTGGCAAGGTCACATTGCAGAAGAGCAATTTCATCAGAAAAACATTTTTGTGGTAATTTTTAGAAAGTACATATAACACAATGGCTGCTGAGACAGGGGGAATCAGTTTTCTCTAGAGATGAGCCCTGATAGAGGATCCAATCCTAAGTGGTCAGCCCTAGACATATGTACCTACAAGCAATGCAAAAAGGACTCAATAGGTTATATTTAGCACACATGCACACACTCACGCCTGCATGCATACACTAACTAAAGAAGAGGTTATCGATTTGAAAGAGTGGAAAGAGCATGGGAGAAGCTGGAAGGGAAGAATGAGAGAGAGTGGGGATGCTGTAAATATAATGCATTTGAAATTCTCACAAAAAAATAATTTAGATAGACAAGAAAATACACATAATAATAAGTGACCTTAAATAAAATGCTGCTCTAATGAACATAAGTGATCTCAAAACCAAATGATCTGTGCATCCAGAGAGTAACTCTCAAAGGTGGGTTCAAATTACAACCTGATTTTACAATAAGGGAAGCAAGGAAATTGCTTACTCTCCCCCATGACAGCTGCTGGGCTGAGATTTGAACCTGCAGCTGTTTGACACTTAAGCTTGCACTCTTTCTCAGCATGATGAAAACACTCTTGAAGCCTATCATTCAAAAAGCAACAGGGTGTGGAGGGGGGAGATTCACCTTGACTATCCCTAGAATTCAATACATATTTGTTGACTCTATCTGAATTAAATCTGGCTCCTGGAGGAGAATCTTAGAAACAAGATCTGAAAGATGCATATTAAAGTTAGCTTTTAAAGAAATACACTAATCAGCAAATGATTCGAGTTATCTGTGAACACTGTTTCTTCACTTATTGGTACAAAATGAAATTCCCAGTATATGGGGGCGGGCACATCGATATGAAAAGTTCCACAAGGCTAATTGATTTAAACTGTGATTTGGAGAGGACTATAACAGGGCAGATCCAGAGCAAAATTATCTTGGGCCACCTTAGTTAGTTAGCCCTCTTAATAGCCACCCATTGCCAACTCTGTTCTGGCCTAACATGGTAATCCCATAAAGCCTCTTGGGATGTTTTAACAGACCAATAACTTCCACTAACTGGAAAACTAAGACTGTCATAAGACAGCATCTGAAATGCACAGTAGAGCTTAATCTGCTTTGTTGTAACACAGCTACTTGTTATTTCTGCCAATATATTTGAAAACTGCCTTGATTTATGACTGTCTTTTGTCCTGAAACTATAAACACTTCATGAAACTGTCATTATAATGGGGCATGGAAACAAACTTAATCACTCATATGTAGCTTCATAATAAACCACCTCTTAGTCCTTTTGAGGTGAAAGCTGTATTTTGCATCAACACTGCTAGCCACACAACAATTACTTAATTTTTTTAGAAAGTGTTTTCTGTTCCATTCTAAAAGTATTCAAGGGACAAATCTTACACTTAGAATGCCAATAAATGAAACAACATTTAGAAGCTTTAGTTATTTCTCAGGTAGTTGAAAATGGCTACTGGATGGGAACCATTGCCAAATGTGATCTACCCCTGGGTTAGTTTCTTATTAGCTATTTGAACTCAAGCCTCCCCTAGACCTGACTTGCTTGTGATTAAGATGATATGATTAAAATAATAAACTAAGATGATATCAACAACCTTCAAGGTTATTTCTGGTACTAAAACACTACATGAAATCTGAGTATTCTTCTATAATTCAATGTATAATCATGATTGGCCAAGTTACTTTTTTTCTGCTAAGAAATTAATTATCTATTAAGTGTAAACTGCAACTGTTAAGGAGCAATTGAGAACAGTTAAAACTGTTAGAGTAAAGGCTGTTTCTGAGCATATGCTACCAGGCTTACTTGAAAATAGCACTTATTCATTGTTCACATTAAAATCTCATGTGATAAAACATTAGAATGCACAAATTCTCTTATAGAAACAATAGTCCACAAAAGTACAATGAAGCTTTACTCTGACAGTAGGAGGGGGAAGAAAAAGAACATTTGCTTCACAGCTACATAGAGTAGGCACTGTTCCCAGGCTTTGATAATGCCTTTCTAACCCCAGCTATTCACTTACCAAATCAGGAGACAATCGCCACACCCCAAACTCTCTTAGACCCTGCATCACTCTGTTCTCTAGCATTTTTAAGCTGATTTGGACACAGATAGCCTGAGCTCTAGAAAACCCCGTGTTTCTTTGATTGAATTGACTGCAAATTGTTGTCATTGTCATTATCCTTGCCCTGTCCACTGTTCCTCAAGGCTGGGATTATCCCCAAAACAGAAGACAACTCTACCATTAGCAACATATGGGCTCAATGAACACTTGCAGGGGGTGCTGGTAATGAAAAAGACTGATGGATGTTCTGTCTACCATTGAATTCCCCAAGCTCTGGGTATCTATCACTCCGTGCACACCTGTTGTTCTATTGCATATCTAAAGCCTGTTTCAAATGTGCCCAAGCAGATGTGAAAGAAAAAAAGAGAAGCAATTTTAATACTTTCCCCAAGAACACTGAAAATCACCATCTTCACAAAGAAGCCTAAGTACTCTGATCTCTATTTTACAGAAATTGGGGCTCAAAGACAAGACAGAAAGGAGCTTGCTAAAGAGCACACAACTTCTGAAAAACAATCGTGGAAGCAAGGCACTGATGAGTTCCCATGCTCTGAAATATTTCCTGTTTTCAGACTTATCTATTCCTCAAGTTTCCCTGTGCCTATGAAGCTTGAGTTTTAGCCGCTCACATGTGGACTCAGTAACAAGTGCCGAGTGTGACCCCTGATAGCTGTTTCTCACCATTCGTTATTTTAGCTGGGGAGGCTGTGAGGATACTATTGTTAAGTTGTTCTCATTAAGAGAGAAGGGGGCAGGACAGAAGGGGGTGTGGCAAATCAAATCCTCTGGTCCAACCAACCAGATAAACAAAGACACACAGGTGCCCTTATAATTAAGGTGCACGATGATCTTGTGTTGCCTTTGTCTCAGGATTCTGGATTTGTAAAGGAAAATAACATTGTCCTTAATATAGGAGTTATCTTTCAGAGGAAGAAAGTAAGTTTCTATGCTCTTATTAATTGTTTTGTTGTATTGAGTCTTCTAAAGAAACATGAGTAATGGTAAATTCTAAAATTAAAACAGGTGCTACTTAGGGTCTGTGTTTGAAAGAAATACAAATTAACATTAGAAATATAAATTAAATTTGGAAATTTTGATGTAATACCAAAACTTTAATGTTAATCTAGTGATACTGTGCCGTTTAATGTTTTAAGGATGGATGTATATAGTCGTGTGTGTGTGTGGGGGGGGGGGGGGTTTAGCCAAAAAGACATTTTTAATTTATGAAAAATGTTTTCCTATTGCAAATTTCTTTATTCTATAATAATTTGTTCTTTCTGATGAAATTTTCAATGAGCCATTCTCTTATATTTGATTCTTAGATATTCTTCAGGTACTTTTGAGAAACAAATTATAAAACTGGAGATGTAGTTTTAATGTCTGTGTGATTTTTCAACTTTTCTTGAAAGACAATATAAGATTAGAAACTAAATTAGCTCATTTAAATGCAACAGATAAAATTCACAATTACTTCCTAATCAGTATCTTTGTATGACCTATGTCTTGGTTTAACTGCTGGTTAGTAACAGCAGCCCATGTAAATGCCATGATTTTTTTTAAGTGGAACCTGCTTCCTATTATGACTTCTGACAGGTCATGATTTACATAACCTGTTGGTTAACATATCCATATAAAAATATGCATGGAATTTTTTTGTGTTAGAGAATGACAAGTTTACAATTCTAATCCTGAAATCACCTTAAAACTCTAAGTATACTAAGAACTTTTTCTTCCTGTTTTCTGAGTATTACTCATTAAATCCTCAGAACCCATTTTGATATCATTTTATAGAGAAAACTTAGGCACAAGAAAAGTTTATATAATTTACTCCAAATCAGACATATAAGAGCCAGAATTTCAACTCAAACCAAGACAACTTTAGAGCCCAGGCTCTCATATCCCACATCAAATGGCCAAATCAGATTCCTGGGGCAGTAATAAAATGGATACCCACAGTACTTACTACAAGGCTTGTGTCCAAATCATGAGAAATATGCAGCTGTTTCTTATATATACCCGGCTGTTTGGAAGCACTTGAAATAATCCCCTTGTGTCTAATCCTCACAGTCACACAGATGTATTTTATCTAGATGTGAAAACTTAGGTAAGTTATTAAACTTCCTTCCTTGAGACCATTTTCTCATCAACTGTTGGTGGAGGAGATGGTACAGAGTGTTTAGCCTCATCACTGGCACAAAAAGAATTCTCAGTTAATGTTCACTATTACTATTAATATTGGGCTTTAAAAGCAACTTGTTCAAAAAAAAAAAAAAAGCAACTTGTTCAAGATGACATATTCTAAAGATAAATAGCTCAGATTTGGACCTATGTTTCATTGATGTTCTAGCCACAGTATCCACCTGAGGCCATGTTCTTTACTGTGTTAACCACACTAAGACTTTGCCTGTAGCTTGCCAAGAGACTTTGTTCATTATAGTCATTTTTATAATAATAACTCAACATTACAAGACAAATTTGTTTTAATTCAAAATAAATACTTAACATTTACAATTGTTTCTTTAAAGCTAATATAGATAAGTAAAAAGGAGAAAATTCCCCCCTTCCAAAATAGTCAATTCCTCTTTCAAATAAGGAATGCTTCTAAGTACATAGTTTTGCCTTCTGTATTTCAAACTATAAAATAAATTGCAAACATGATGGTAAATATTCATTGACTACATCTTTAATGTCTCTAGAATATTCCATTGTGTGAATGATCAATGTCCTTTGATGACTATTCACTCTTTCATAGTTTTCTTTTGATATTTCAAAGGCTATGGCAGTAAGCAATCACAAGGCCAAATCATTTGGTACATTAATGTTTATTTCCTCAAATTTATAAGAATAAAATTGTGAGTCAAAATTATATTTGCTAGCAGAGTTCTGAGTTGGTAAATCCCCATTTGCTTAAAGAACAATGCTCTTGTATTACAAGACAGCTCTTAAAAATAGTGGTTGTTCAGCTTAGATGTAATCATGTAAAACTTGAACTGAATATGATGGAAAATACAGTTAATATGTATTTTAATAATAAGTGTCATTATAATGAAACCAACTTAAAATGTGTTTCGTTGTTATTCCTTTCACAACATAATAACTTGACTTTAGTTTTGGGGGAGGGGTCATTTTAAAGCTACACTCCTTGAAATGGGGCAAGTATGAGAATGCTGAGAACTATAAAGCAAAGCAATAAATTAGAATCCCCCCCCACAAAGATCCCTTGTGACTCATAGTGAGTATTTCAGCTTCAGGTCTTCATCTATAAATGCCAGTGTTCTGTTCTAACTTCACATGAAACTTACATCAGTCCAGACCTTCCACCTCCTACCTGACTTTCTCTGTATTTTAATTTGTGTCCGACTAAGAATTGGGGTCTTTTGTTTTGTTGTGTTGTACTTTCCTGTGTTTTTCTTCATGCAATAGTGGGCATTCTCAACAGTCCAAATGTGAGGGTCTGAATTCTGGGAGTGATAATTTTAAAATAACAAGGAGGGACTAAACAAACTCCTTTCACATATTTGATGTTCATCCTCTTTCCTATCACAAGGCTAGTAATAATGGATTATTCAAACCTCTGTTATGGTATAGGAGTCCATAGAATAACTGAAGGGTTGGTTGTTAACAACCACCTTTACCTGAAACTGCAGTGCACAAAAGTCTTGGTCATTTACTGGTGGGGGGGGGGGGGATACGGAAGGTACTGGGTTTCTCACGTCAGTGGTTTCTATTCCTCACTTCACTTGGACAGACATTATCTTAACACAGCAAACAGACTAACATAGCTTAAAGCATCCACTTAATATATCTTCAGTCGTTGTCACTGAGAAGATTTTGTTTTGTTTTTCCTAAGCATCGCAATTAAGTCACATATACACAGTGCCTGTCACAGTGTCTTGCCAAAGTTTGTCTAAATGGTGTTGATATACTTAAGCCGTGAAGAAGCTACCACACTTAAAATTCAAGCACAGCATAAGCCGCTGTATTGAAAACTTGTTCATTTATCTTTCTAAGCATACACACTCCAAGCCCAACCCCTTAACCTTGAAGGGAACCAGTCTCTGGGTGGGTGTCCTCCGCCTCCTCGTCCAGCGCCCCCTAGAGGCGGCGACAGGGATTGCGTAGCGGGCGGACGAGTGAGCGGCGCGGGACCCAGCACGAAGTGACTCGGCCTTGGTCTTTGGCCCGCCGCGCCCGCCTGGCCTCCACCGCCGCCCTCCGGACCCCGCCCCCACGAAGATGCGGCTCCAGAACCAGGTAGCAGAGCCCCAGCGCCCGCAGCGCGTCCCCAACGCCCCGCCCACCCGCCGTCACCACCGCCGGCGCCCGCTGGCCACGTGGTCGCCGCCGGCCTGGGGACCGCGCATCCCTGACCCCACCACCCGGCCTGGAGTCTCTTCCACCAACTCCGTTCCAAGGGCTTCGGGCCACGCCCCACTGTCCCCCTCGACTTCCGCCAGAGAGGACCAGTGTGTCCCCTCACCTGGTCCCTAGACAGGCGACCCGGCAGCGACTAGCGCCGCTCCCCGACACCGGGTGGCTTTGCTAAGCTGGTGGCGCCAAAAAGTCCGGCCCCAAGGTGCAGGCAGCTTGAGTGCGGGTTCTCAGGGGGACCGCAGCCTTTGTGACTCGTTAATTGTCACAGGGGAAGGCATGCACCCTCTGAGTGCCCTTCCAGATTACTGCCACTACAGCCCTACAGCCCGGGGCTTGTGTTTCTAGATAAGACGGTGTGGGCACTAAGCAGTGCTCCGGTTAAGGGGGAAGGAAAGAGGCTCAGTTGTGGGGCAGGGTATCAGTGTGTTGTTAATTGCCTCTCTTTGGGCTGGAGGTTGTCAGACATTTAAGATTTAGTAAATGTACGCTCTGAAGTCAAGAACCTACTAAAGCCACACAGCTTCCCCCCTCCCCCAACATATGTTAAAGGACTTGGGAAGGCCACAGGCGAGGGGGTGGTAGAAAGCTTCTAGAAAGCAGCTCCAGGTTTGGGGGTAAATGAGTCATATTGATTCCCAAGCTGTTAGCTGATACTGCTCATGGGCAATGATTTTCATAAAATCTTCCCTCTGAGGGCTTAAATGCCCGCCTCCACAATGGTTTGTCGTGAGCATGATGGATTCCTGAAAGCCCCTCCTATTCCTTCCCCTAGCTGCCTTGAATTTGGAAAGCAATGCCCTCACATTACCCTCCTGCATTCATGAGCCTGCTTTTTCATATTTTATAATACTTGCAAATTGACACTGAACAAGCTTTAACCTCAGTCATTTCAGAATAAGTTTGATGTTTTAGGTGAGATCTGAATGGAGCTCCCTCCATTCATGAGGAAGTAGTCTGTGTGAAGTGTTTTGTAAATGTGAGTGGGATGAATTTAAAACACTGAATAAAATTAATGTAATGAGGAATCAAAAGGTTCAATCCAGATGTTTCCCTTTTTGCCTCCTTAACAAAATGACAGCACAGCTCACAGCACCTTACCTGGTAGTTCTCTGGCAGGTTGGCCAGTGGCACTGTTTATGAACTCCTCAGTTTTCAAAGCACTTAACAAAATCCCTTGGGACTGATAAGGTTGTGACCCACCTACTTCTATAGAGGATTTCCCCCATCTCCTAACTACTCAAGAAATATACCAGGGATTTACATGCAGGCTTTCATTTAGGGAACTCTTAAGTAATCCTCTTTAGTTACCTTTTGTATTAGCCTGGATTGCTTGCTTGTTAAGATAAGGTACTCTGGTGTGGGGATTTTAGTCAAGGTGGGGTTATGAGTTATATCAGTCGGCCTGTAATTCCTCTTCTTAGTGTGTGTTTAGGGTTAACAGAGAACCCCTTAGGAGTTTTTATGTGTTTGTTTGAAGTACTGGGGTTTGAAGCTATTGCCTCATTCATTCAATGCTAGACAAGAACTCCACTAACCACTCAGCTACTACATTTAACCCCAGCTCTCTTTATAGTCTGATTGTCTGGTTTTGAGACAGGTATCTTCACCCAGTATGGCCCGCAATCTGGTGTGTGTTTGTAATCTCCAGATTACAAGTACCAGGCTGTTTCCTAGCATATTTGTAGAAGAGAAGCTATACATTTGAATAAGGGATTCTGACTCATATTCCTGGTGCAAATCTGATATCATCCATCAATCAGTAGTTATAGGACTTTGCATAAGTAATACCTAGGTCCTTATTGGTCCATTCAAAAACTGGGGCATAAGGTTGAGTATAATACAAATCTTACAAAGTTGGCCTGGGAATGAATTGGAATACTGGACATTAAATCTTAAGTAGAAGCAATAAATAAAAAACACTAAGAAGTTACTGCCAATTAAGTTGAAAATGTCTGCTCTGTTGTTAAAAAATGGATAAATTGTGATAGAAACTATCTAAAGGGGAACATATTGAATAGCAGTGTGTTTTAGAAAAAGTCTATCTTATAGGATTAAAATATGAATATTGGTTTGTTAAAAAGCAAGTCTCCATGTCTGGAAATTTTACTCACTGTAGAATTATTTATTCACTCATATTATTTCATAAGTGAGGTAGCCACTATCATTGATACTTGTGATTTAGAATTATGAATTAAAGTTTTAAGACAGTGTTCATAATTTTATGAATGGACTAAGATCTCTAGGTGCCATAACAAACACCAAAAATGGGTGGTTTAAAAAAGCAGTTCATCCCCACATAGTTCTGATTGCCATAAGTTTAAGATTGTGGTGTTAGCAGAGTTTTCCTAGGACTATGGATGGCCATCTCTTTGTCTTTCAGTAAGTCTCTCTTCTACCTGTATCTAATGTCCAGATTTTAAAAGAAATACATCTTAGTTGATTGGGACCCATGTATATGCCTCATTTCATCTTTTGATTTCTTTAAAGGCTATTATTTCAAAACCCAGTCACATTCTGAGCGATTGGAAGTTATGTTCATTTGGCATGTGAATTACATGATACAAGTATTTATTAAAAAGCTAATTTGGCTCTTTGGAAATAGTTCAGCAAGTAATATATGAAATAGGTCACATATTGATTCTAGTTTTGGAGCAGTTAAATTTTAATTTAAATGTTGTAGTTTGTTGCTGCACAGAGAAACCCTAAAACATTTATCATGTACCAAAATGTGCCTATAGCAAACACGCAAGCAAACACATTCAAGCGTGCGCATGCACACACACACACTTTTATGTATGACACTAATTACAACTGAAGCAGAGGTAGGGTCATTGTCCAAATTAAGTTCAATCTGTGACAAAGTCCATTAACAATCATGTCCTTCATTGATAAAGATGGCCATGCAGTGACTTCATAATCTTTCTAGCCATGTAATAACAAGCAGAGGTTTGATTTTCTAGAAAGAAACCATTTGCCATTTAATAGTTTCATATCAAGTTGTCATGTGAGCTACTAATTTGACTTTCCATTTATCTGTACAACAAAATGTCAGCCCTTTGGTGCTTTTTTTTCCCTACAGTCCAAGCCATGAGTTTATGAACCGTTTTGGAACACAAGCAACCTTTGTTCATTCCAAGCAGCCTCACAGTGGCTTATGCAGAGGCTCCCTAAACTACCTACAGTTTAAAACCCATCTTTACTCAACATATTTTTCCATCAGAATATAATACTTTGTCGAAGAAAATCATGTAAAATAACTCTGTACTTGTGTGTGGCTTTTGCAAAAAAAAAAAAAAAGCCCCAAAATGCATTTATATGTGTTATAACCAGTTTGGACTCACTGACACAGCGGCTAGTGTTGACGTTTACATTGTAGCTGCCACATAGTACCCAGTTGCTTGAGGAATTTTTGCATTTTATTTATATAATTCTAGGGTTTACAGTCATCTACTATATGATAATTGCAAACCCTTATTCTTTTTTAAGTTTATTATTTTATGTGCATTGGAGTTTTACCTGCATGTATGTCTGTGAAACACCTGAATACTCTGGTACCTTTGAAGGCCAGAAGAGGGTGTCAGCTCCTCTGAAACCAGAGTTACAAAGAGTTATGGGCTGCCAGGTGAGTACAGGGACTCAATCCCTAGTCCTCTGGAAAAGCAGAAAATGCTCTTTATTTCTGAGCCATCTCCCCAGTCCCAATTGCAAAGTCTTATGGTCTACAGTACTGATTTATGCTTAATTTCATATTTCCTTTAATAGAAAGGTGGTGCTTTTACATGTAATTATAATGAAGATTAGTTATCACATGAAGTTTCACCTATAAGTAAAAATTTATGAAGTTCAGATGAGCTTTAAATATAACATCAAAATAGCATGCCTTTTGGTATCTTTAATTTCACATTGACACAAACGTGCTAAAGTTTTTGAGCCTTCTGAAACCATTTTCATACATCTGACTAGATGATGAATTAATTGAACCAATGAGTATTTATTGAGTTCCTAGTGTGGGCCAGGCCTGGCTGTAGGGACTTACCCCAAGTTCAACTATCCATCTAAGCAAGAGAGCAAAGGGAGAGAGACATTATAAATAACTATAATAATGAAGTACGGTACATAACATGTTAGAGCATCACAAACTATGGAGGAAAAAGGAACACTAAAACAGGGAAGTCAAGGACTCAAATGGGAGCCTGAAATCCTGAACAGAGTGGACCTCATTGAGATAATGACATTTAAACAGAATTTGGTGAGAATGATAAAGTTAGCTATGCGACTGGATCTCTGAAAAATGAGCCAAAGCCTACCTTTTCAGGCAGCAATGGTTCCAGGAATAGCAAGAAAGTCAGTATAGCTGAAAAATAGTGAGCAAAAGGCTGACTTTAGCAAAAGGTTAAAAAGTGATTGTGAATTTGATTATAAGGATTGTGTGCTAAATAAAATTTTACCAAGAATATGGTCTACCAATGACTAAATCGATACTTAGCTTATTTACATGATAAGAATGCAATGTTTCTCTGCCAATAATTGTTAATTTTTTTAAAATTAACTTTTTTAAAAAAGTAAATTGGTGTTTATAGTACAACCTGATTCTGGACCACAAAAGAAAAACTTCTCATTCCTGCCTGGCCTCTGTTACTTCTTCCACATTGGTGAACTACTTTTTCACTTAGACTCAAACTCAGAAAATTCCCTTTTCTGTTTGACTATTGTCCTTATATTTTAAGTTTTGACTAAAAATGAAAAACAATTACCCTTAAAGACTAAAATCTGTCAACCTTAAAAAGTCTTGGCTTATTACTCATTGTCTATTATAGCTCTCAAAATGGTTGTATGTGCACACTTTGCTTAAAAATTTACAGTGTATTTTCACATAAATAATTTCATTTGACCCTCAAAACAAGTCTATATGAGAGAAAGGTGTCCAACCATTAAGTTTGAGGCATAGTATATTCCATTTGCCTACAAGATCTTGCTCAGTTTTTCTTTATCATAGACCTTCATGGATGGCCATTGAGTTCCTTGTGTTCTCCTCTTTTTGGATTCAGCCTATCCACTATTGGGATATCTGAAATATGTTTGTGGAAAGATGTGGGGAGAACTCCCTGCCTCGATGGCTTCTGCTTTGGTAAATAGGCCATACAGAGGCCACACACTGCATCTAATCTATAGCTATAGCTTTTCTCTTTGTATTTGCTCAAGGTCTAGGGCTGGAAATCTGCCCTGTTGTCAGCCCCAATGTCTTTCATCATCCCTTCTTGGTTTCATCTTCACTAAATATTGTCCAAAGTTGCTTTTGGAATGTGCCTCCTGTTTATTGTTGAAATCCTAACACATAACTTCTTAAAAATAACAACTTGGAGAAGTTGGGTAATTTGTCCAAGAATAGGCATATAGTTAATGTCAGGGTAGGCACTTGAATCCTGTTTTGGTGACTCATAGGTATATTCAATTTTGATTAGTCCACAAAGAAACCTGTCCCAACTGGTACCCACCCTTGCTTCCCTGCCCTCAAAAGTACATTACTTTATATCCTATATTAAAGTGTGCTTCATGAAATAATGTTTATTTGTAGTTTTTAAGTATAGAAGCTTTCTTTGTAAAGAGTAGGGCTCTTTACAGATGTCATTTACCACCCTACCCCAAATGAAGCATGACATCTCTCCAAAAGAGAAATAGGGAAGCACAATTAGGATCCATTTAGACTACTGCTTTGAGTTATTCACTGAACGAATAGTAGATATATTGAATAGTTAGTAATCTGTGAGTTCCTTTTTAAATCTCGTTGCTGGTCTCCTACAAAATCCTCTTTACTCTGTACTACTTTCAAGTCCTTTTCCTTTAGTTTGATCACCAGTAGTAAATACTATCTCTAAAACAAGCATCCGACCTCCTTATTTGCCTGGACCCCACTACCCACAGTATGATGCCGAAGCTTATTTATTTGCCTTCTTTCATTTACCTTCATCCTTACACTAACCCTACTGCATGTCATTTTCTTCCATTCAAATCCTATATTTGTTCCAGTGTTCAATTATTTGCAGTTTTCAAAACATGCTTTTTATCTGCTTTTGTCTTTTTAAAATTTCCACTCTTTATACCTATAATAGCTTCATCCTTGGTCCTAGCACCATCATCTGAAAAACAAACATGAAAACCTACTTATCTACAATGGTTCTGCTGAAAAATGTCACATGAAGCCTTTTTGACCCCATAGGCAGAGTTGACAGAGATGGAGAAAGGCATTGAGCTCCTTGAGGACAGAAACTGGGTCTTATTAGTCATTGAATCCCCTAGAATCCCAGGCCCCGAGTCCTGTACTAGATCCTGGGCTCTGTAGTTAGTGAATAATTAATAAATTATTTATTGATCAAAGATATCAGTAAGAGTCGAACAGAGCCTACACTAGAAGTGCTAAAGTTACTGATTTTGATTAAAACCAAGGAAGGCTAGCTGGAGAAGAGAGTTTTAAAACGTAATAATTCTGAGTATCCATCAGCTACTGAATCGTCTACATAGGGAGTCTGTGCCATGGAGACATACATGTGTTTGTTGCTGAAGACCAGAACAGGACTCTGTACAGTTCTGACCTCCTGCCTACCCTGTAGTTTATTTGTGCTTGCTTGCTCTGCTGCTATTGTAGAAGGGATTTTTATGTTCTTTCAGGACCCACAGCATGCGTGTTTAGACAAAGATCACCCAGAAAGCTGTTTTTGAGAGTCTTAATTGGATCATTGTAGTTAACATTCTGGAAATCCCTGGTTCGTGACTATACCAACAAAACTCATACTCCAAGTTTGTATCTGCAAGTTTCTCTATTCGGATGATCACCTTTGAGAAGAGCATGAGTAGCAACCACAATAATGCTTGCTTTAGTTAGTGTTTCTATTGCTGTGATAGAATCCTGTAAATGGAGTTCTTAATTGATCTAGATAATAAAAAGCTGGACTCAGATATAGAGGGAAATGCTGAAAGAGAGCTCAAATAGAAGGAGCAAGCCACAGCACACCTTACCTCCTTAGCATCTCAGCAGACAAGAGAGTGATTTTCTGTTTCTCCCTGCATATATCCTATTTCTGCCCAGCTACCATACTATTTGTGAGGTCTGTACAGACCTCCAGACCTCTATGGTTATCTACTGGTAATCTCCAATATATGACCCCAAAGACAGGCTTTATTTGTATAAGCAAGATATCACCACAGAATACCATAACCAAAACCAACTTGGAGAGGAAAGGGTTTATTTGATGTATATAATCTGGGTCTCAGTCCATTGGTGGAAGACCAGATTGGAGCTCAAGGCAGAAACCTGGAGGCTGGAGCTGAGCTTAGAACCAAAGAGGAGTGCTGCTTCCTGTCTTGCTCCACTTAACTCATTGAGTTTACATTCTTATTACCCCAGGACCATGTGCCAGGAGTGTTCGGTAGGGTTACTGTTTGTTTAAGGGTATATGGCAGAAGAACAGAGGTTAAGAAACCTGTGAATTTGTGGGGCAAACTCATACATTGAAATAGTTCTCTCACTTTCAGAAATGTTGCTTATTTTCAGAGGTATAAATTATGAAAAAGTATAGTGTTTATATAATTAATTAAAAGAGTTGAGTAGGACCAACAAACACATTTTTACCAAATTGAAGTAAGCTTAATTTTCTTAGCTAACGTCCCCTAATCACAAAGGTCTGTTAAATAGAGGTCACTGTGTACCACAGTCTGCTTCCATAGCTGATTCTGCTCAGTAGACAGCATGCTCTAATTCATAAGCCAGAGTATGAGCTTAACAAAATTGACAACCATATTAAGGTAAGCAGCATTGTAGGCACAGAAAACCAGACGGTACTGGACTGACATTCATCAGAGATAAGGGCAAAACAGGACTTAAGAGAAGAGCCAAAACACTGAGACTTAAGAAATGCTTGTAAGTAGCAACTTTATTACTTTTAATTTGCTTATCACCTTTTTATCCTTTCTCTTGCAAGGGTGTTACAAAAGAAGCATAAAAGCGAACGTTAAAAAAAAGTAAAAATGGACCTCTGAATTAATAATGATTCTGAGTCAATTCCTTTATTACTGTGTTCTTGTTCCTGAGTTCAATATCCTAGCTAATCTCATCACCATTCATCCAGCCCTAGGCAGAAGAATCTTGAAGAATTATCCTAGATCCAATATTCTGCCTTCCTGTCTGCAGTTCTTTTTTCTGGGTCCATATAGTGAAACCTATTCCTGTAGTTATTGGCCTTGCCCTTATGGAACTTATATTTTCTTATGTAGCATATTTCTCTGATTCTCAGAAAAATAAAACAAATTGAGTAAAACTTAGGAATAACTAACTGCCTTATGTGTATGGATATAGTGAAGTTTATGAAAAGTATTGGTCCAGCTGCCATATTAGTTATTTGTATTTGGAAGCTTAACTGAATTTTATCTTAAATTTGGATCTCTGCTTGTTATTTAAAATGTCTTTTCAAATAAATTTTATTTAAATTAAAAACAATTTATTTTACATACCAATCCCAGTTCCCTCTCCCTCCCATCCTCCCATGTCCCCCATCCCACCCCCATCCACTCCCTAGGGAGGGTGAGGCCTCCCATGAGGGATCATCAAAGTCTTAAAATGTCTTTTTAATGTATTTTTTAAATAAACAAAAAAGACTTTAGAAAATATTTAATGCCATTAATTGTAGAGAAATACAACTTCATACCCACTAGCACAGCTGTAATGATTTTTTAAAATAAATAAATAAAAATAAAATAAAATAAATAAATAAAAGCAAGTATTAGTGAAGATGTAGAAACAAACCCTCATGTGAGAATTGGAGTATATAGTCGTGCAGTCATTGTAGTACGTTTTCCAGTTCCTCACAGCATAAAACAGTATTATCCTATGACATTCATAATACTACTCATAGGTATATAGCCAGAAGAATTCACAACAGTTATTTGAGTGCAGGTACAACATGTTCACCACAGCTCTGCTTCCAAAAACTCAAATTGGAAACAGCCCAAATGACTATCAATGGATAAATAGATAAACAAATTGTGGTATTATTCACTGACAGAAAATGAATGGAGTTCTGATGTGTCCTATAGAATGGATGGATCTCCAAGACATGTGAAGTGACAGAAGGTAGATATAAAGGGTCATAGATTATTATATGTGTCCATTTATGAGGCAACTGGTACCTGGATCAATTAAATCTACACAGCCAGAAGGCAGACTAATGTTTGTCATGGAGAGAATTGGGAGAAACTGCTTAGTGAATAAATGGTTTTACTTTGGAGTGAAGCAAGTATTTTGGAACTAGATAAATATAGTGACTATGCAATGATGTGAACATACTAACTGACATTGAATTATTCACTTTAAAAGGGTTAATTTTATGCAATATAAGTGTTACCTCAATTTTTAAAAGATTACACTGTGTCAGTTAAAAATGGAATAAGTTTTCAAATCTCCTTTTATAGATCCTAGAATTTTGGAGTTCTGAGGAGCGTTTGGTTTGCCCTTTTCATGTGTCACCAAAGAATGCCATTTAAGTCACCTGACCCCCTTATATGTCAAAAACTTGACTTATAGTAGAAACTGTACTGCTTTATCAATATACATAATTAAGAGGAACAGGTGTGACCACATTTCCCCTCATCAGCTCAGGGTATGCCGGCATATCCTGCTCATCTTGAGAGGGGTTGCTCTTTACAACTAAGCCAGGATTTGCTCATGAGTGGATACAGAACCATGGTCCAGAGCAATGACTAAGGACTTCGTAAAGCAGGAGCTGCTGCTGTTACGATGTGGAGGTGGGCCTGGCCAGTCTTCCACTGAGAATCACAAGATGGGGTCCTAATTACTGTACTGCCACCTTCTGATTCACTTGCCAGAGTAGTCCCCCTAATGTTAGCAGCTGCATCTCAGACCACAGAAATCGGTGACAAAGGGAACTCCTGTTAACTATATGAGTCCAGAGCCCAACTTCCCCATACTTGCTCTCTCACTTGAAGAGTTATTGTATCAAGCTCTCTTGGAGACTGTAAGTGTCTTTGGGTACTCACACAGGATTTTTATTCCTTAGCCAAGGTCACATTTCCTGTTTCTCTTATTGGAGAAGGGAAATATAAACACAAGTTTAATTACCAGCAGGAAATAGCTCTATGCATTAAATTATGCATCGCGTACAGAAGAAACCCCAGTCTTCCTTGGTATCTCTTGAGATTGTACTATAAGTCCTCAAATGGAAAGGCCAAATTAAGCAGCATTAATTGTTTAGAGCAGAGCCTAAATCTAAGGAACTGAACGTGCTGGAGAAGATGTTTTAAAGAATAGTTTATTGTTATTCATTTAGTTATGCTTCAAAATATTAAGTTTCAAAATTTGAATTTTGGCCAGACTTGAACAGTGACTAATTTCTTCCCTAATTTTTGTTTATTTGGGGTATCTTCAATAGCATCTAGACTCCTCTCTAGTCAGGCTACATTTATTGGGCAGCTATAGTCAATGACTGAGTAGGGTTTGTGTGTGATATACTATGCCCTGGCTATTTCTGCCAGGGACACTTCTCATGAGAAATCTTTGTTCCAGAACTCTCCACGGGGTTGGCCATGCTTTTATATGACCTGTGTTGTTGTCTGTGACTACTACTCTCAATTCTATTTCTCTTTCCTTGTATTTTCTCAATCAAATAATAAATATTTTTGACTACTGGTTGTCCCAGGGTCTGCTTCTGGGAAGATTCAACTGCCAAAGGTAAAGACCATTAACCATTAATATCTGATTTTGTAAATGTGGAAACCATGGCTTAGAACAGTAGTTAGAGACATTTTAACCAAATCAGATTCTATATTCTTTGTCATGCTCTTAACTGTAATGTAAAATTATTTTTCATCCAATTAGGTATTCTTTTTATTACAGGAACCCTGCTTGAATCCATATAATAATTTATAGCTTCTGATCTCAAAGATCCAAGTCTGGAGAAGCCAAGGAGTTACTGGAGATAGTTTCAGTTGGTGCTCTAAGCAATATTAAGGAAGATGTCCTGAAAGCTTAAAGGGGTTGGCTAATAATTACTTATCCCCTCCTTTCCTAGCATGGACTCCTGCCCCACCCCCACCCCAGTGATTTCATCACACCCCTATGGGCTGCCTGCTATATGCTCTGGCCTCTTGGAAAGGTAGCTGGGAATAACTGCTCTATATTTCCATAGAGATCTCTGAACTTACCATAACACATCTCCTTAGTGGATGTTTGTCCAGCTATCCCTTGGTTATCTGTGAGCCAGGTGCCTGTTTCACGATGGCTAACTAAAGTAGTCTAGGAAGTGTTTTTGAATTGGTGAAGAGAAACAATTTAATTAGCCTGTTTATATACTAACTTAGAAGTCTCCGAAGTATGAACAGAAAAAAGATTTAGAAGTAAAGGCATAGAAGGGGGGTGATGACTGCAGATAAATTTTACCTTTTTCTTAAGAACATCTGACCTTATTTATCACTATCATTGGAAAACTTGGGTTCAGGGATGTTTCCTGCCCCCTTTAAAAGCTTGGTTCAAATAGGAGCAAATGCTTTTCACTTTATTTTCAGTGTGTGTGTGTGTGTGTGTGTGTGTGTGTGTGTGTGTGTGTGTACGTGTGTGTGCGTGCATGCACACATGTGCAGGTGTGCTTGTGTGTGATTGTTGAACTGATATTTTTGTCCATACATACACACATCTATTTATTAAGTCTACTAACATATTTATAGGATGCCTTCCATGTATCATGCACAGTGCTGAGTAATAGTCACATAGCGATACACAGAAAGTTCAGTGTGTTTAATATGGAGCATTCATTCTGGAAGGATTATTGGGTCTTAAACAAATAGATTCTCAAGACCCCTCTAGTTCTTGCATCTTAGGCCTGGGCTTTTAGATGGTTGCCATTAACTCCACTGTGCATACGTTCAGCTCTTTACCAAAAGGCATTCTGTCAGCTCCGCTCCTTTCCTAGATTTCCCTGGGTATCCTCAAAGGCATCTCTTTTTGTTCTTGAAACAAAACATATCATTAGCATATGATTAATACTTCAATAAACCATTTGTACATGGTGAGTATGATTATTAATATAATATGTGTCCCTTTGCTTACATCTTTGCTTTTTTGTTTATCATAATATCCAGCTCTCATCTGCTGTTGTTCTGTTTGCTTCTTTAAAGCTATACATACCTTTCCAGTGTGAGACCGTCTGTGTTGGAAACACCAACATGATGTGACTGCTGGTTTGTTAATGTTCCCTGCCCACTGTCTCCAGATGGGTGTGTGGATAACAGCATCCAAACTGACACACTGCTGAGCTCGTTTCTCTGGATAACCATCCTATTACCAAAAGCATCGATTCTTTTTTCTCCCTGCTACTTGGGGTTTGCTGGCATCTTTCCTACCTCCTGATGTCAGATGCTTTCTTCTTCAAAGTCATTGGTTAGCCTTGGCCTTATGCATCTGCTGCCATGAGGATCCCATAGCATTGTGAGTCAGAGTCTTAGTGAAATAATTATTTTATTCCTTATCACATAACCTTTTTTTCTCAGACTTCTCAGTGTGGGTTTCAATTGGAACCCTGTATTGTAGCTAGGATAATAGATCCCTTTCAATTCAGGCCACCAACCATGTTCCTTGGTTATGGTGATATTCACCTTCCAGGATTCTTGTTTTTCCTCTTTTCAACTTGAAATGACTTTTACACTGAAAAGTGAAGAAAAAGTAGTAGATGATTGAGTGGGAATTCGCAGGTTTGAGCACACTACTGAGAGAAGATGAGAGGTCCAGTAGAAAGAACACCCCATGCAGAGTTGCGGAGGTCAGCAGGAACGGGATATATGAAAATGATGCATCTAGGAACTGCAGACCCTGCATGCTGTATTTGGTGCATAGTGAGGTGCAGATTTAGGTGACAAGAGGTACTTGGGAAGTTAGGTCTTATCAGATCAATGAGATCTTTCCTGAATATTGAACATGGAAAATTAGGCAGAAATGAAGCTGATTGAATTTTTACAAGTGCAATCACACTGGTTTCCCCTTGGCCTCCAAAGTGCACATTACCAGTCTCCAATATTTTGTTGGCATTTTGCATAGCTTGCCTTTCTTCCTTTTTTCCTTCCTTTTTCTTGTGCTCACCCTATGGAACTAGTATGAGACTGTTTTCTGGATTTGTTGATTGGCATGACCTAGTGGATATGTCAAAATTTTAGGATGTAATTATCAACTCTTGCCAGTTTTTAGATATGTTAGAACTTTCAGATGAATCCTTTTTGCCTATATATAAGAAATTGGCCTTGTCCAAATATGTTAGATTTAAATAGTTACTGCATGGATGTCTTTAAGATACAATCACCATGACAACCTATAACAAAATCATATACCTATAACAACAGAAGACTATTCCCATAGGAAATCTCCTACCCTATACATCCCTCATATCTCTTCCCGTATAAAGCCTTACCAGGCAGATCCAAACCCATGTTTCTCTCACTTCTCCTTCAAATTCAGGAATGTAACTACTTATTCCATTTATTTGACAATTAGTAATAACCTCCTAGATTTCATTTCTTTTTTTGGATATGTGTTGACTGATGATCGAGATATACTTAGAGGACTGTGTTGTTAAATGGCTTCACCACTGTCAACATCAAGTATACTTATACATCAAACCTAGCTGGTATATGTCAATCACTCAGTGTGGCATCCAGATACAACCAAGGAATGTAGTAAGCATCAACCTGCCTCTAGTGTAACATGGCATAATGTTTGGCAGTAAGCATTTTCTTCTAAGAGTGTCTTTAAAATAACAAGAGAAAAGATACTATAGGTTTAAAAAAAGGGTCATTTCATCACTATCAACTATTATATACTACACATAAATGTACCCCTGTTTTGTATGACTAGCAACCTGCTAGATTTATTTACACTACAGACACATGAGTCCTGTCTTAGTAAGGTTTCTATTTCTGTGAAGAGACACCATGACCACAGAAACTCTATGAAGAAAATATTTAATTGAGAGTGGCTAGCTTCCACTTTCAGAGGTTCAGTCCATTTATATCAATGGCAGGCAGTATGGTGGCATGCAGACAAATGTGGTGCTGGAGCTGAGAGTCCTACATCTTGACTCAGAGGTAACAGGAAGTCTACTGACTGTCACACTGAGTGAAACTTGAGAAAAATACCTCAAAACCCGCCGCCACAGTGATACACTTCCAACTGAAGGTATGACCCAGATTAAAGGTGTGCCCTCTGGCACTTAGAGGAGTGTGTCATCCAGCCTCCTCCAACAAGGCCATACCGCCCAATAGTGCCACTCCCTATGAGTTTATGGGAGCCAAATACATTCAAACTACCACAAATATGTGGTGTGTGTAGTGAGATAGTCCTTCTGTGGCACTGACCACGCCCATTTGGGGGGTGGAGCCATGGGCGGAAGTGACCTGTGGAAGGAGGTCAGAGAGAGAGCCGGGAAAGCTCTCTTGCTGGCGTGACTCGGACAGGAGAGCATCGGGTTGAATTTCCTGGTGTTCCTCTGTCTAGGTTGTAAGTTATTTCTCCCTGAATAAACATCTATTCGGCCTATTTGTTTATCCTGATCCTTATTTAACCACGATAAGTGTGTGTGTGTGTGTGTTACACTGTCACTAAGCTATAGGTAATCTTCATCTCTACTGCAGTCATAGAAGTCTACAAAAACATCACTGTGTGGTACAAGTCTATATGCTCTTTACTTTTTTGTGTGTATTTTAGTCCTATATCCTCAATAGCTTAAGTTATTTAATGGCAGATAATTTTAATTTAACTCCTTTGAAACCTTAGGGGCTAGTTCCAAACTTAGAGACCAAAAGGGTATTTGTTATATGTTTGCTGAGTAGGGCATTTGATTGACAATTAAGCTGGAAGAAGGTGTGGGGAACTTCAACTTGGGAGTAGATGAAAATAGGTGTTGTAATATTCCTGTACAAAATATGAACTGGTCAACTCTGTGTGTAGCCTCTCGAGTTAGCAGATGTGACACCAAGCACAGAGAGACTCCTTACTCCCAGGCTAGGGACATAGTCTCCCTAAGATTCACTCTCCTTTTTTTTTTTTTTTTTTTTTTTTTTTTTTTTTTCTGTCAGAGGCAGGTCATGTTGTAACATTTGAGATTATTGTAAGTATCAAATGACATAATGTATCAACAAATGAAGTCAAGGTTGCTCTTATTACTATTTACAAAAGTGGTCCTATAAGTTGAAAAAACTTGAAGTATAGGCAAGGTTAAAAGAAAGTCTCTATCCTAGAGAAGGAAGGAAATGATCCTTATTTGTTGGGTTAAACTAGCTGCCCCTGGAAGGTTGAAACGTCTGATTTCAACTTTGGCCCATTGTCTGTTACCTAACACTGGAACACTGAAACACTGTAACGGGTTAACCTTTATGCACATCAGAATGGAGATTAGATGAAGATAATAAGATTTACTGCATCAATATTATTGTTAGAAGAGAATGTAGTAATTCCTGTAAAGGGCTAATTAGCATAGTTTCAGATTCATGAGTAAGTGCAAGGCAGCCAGGTGCTGTGTAACTAACCCCTCTAAAATGTGCTTTAAAACAGCATATTTCTTATTCCTCGTGAGTATACACATCAGCAGAACTATTCACTTATTTTCATTAAGCTTTGGGACATATAGACAACTCTGCCAAAACTCTGCCAATCTTGAATGAGTTGTCAAATGTATGAGTATTTCCTGCCTTTTTTTTCCTTCCTTCCATCTTTCCTTCTTTTCTCCCTCCTCCCCTTCCTTCTTCCCTGTCTTTCTTCTGCCTTTCATTCCTTCCATCCAACTCCACTACTTGTTTACATGAAAGCTCCTGGGCAGAGCTTCAAGGGACAGTGAAAATAAAAAAGAACAGACTCTGAGATTTCCACACCAACCATTGCTCAGGGGACACACAAGGTCAGTCCTGAAGTAAGAATGAAGTAAAAGATTACATCTTTTGGAGAAAGAAAATGCAGTCACATTGCAGAGGGGCATGAACACAAGGCCGTGTGAAGGTCATGGCCACAACACTCTTACAGTCCCTCAAAAAAACAATAGAAACTGGTATCTGTAATTTGGATTTCAGATGACAAAGTTGTTTGGCTTGTAACTATCAAGTCCTACAAGATATTGTAAGTTATTATGGCCTTTATAATGTGCTAGATGCTACAGTAGGCATATCTCTAAGCTTGTATTGATTGGAAGGTTTCCTCCCAAGCCTGCTATTCTTCTGATCCTTCAAGGGACATACTATTTACTTCCCTGCTCTATGATATGCAGGAGCATTGATATTGCAGTCTAAAGTCACTGAAGCTTTGTTCTTTTACATCTAACAGCTTCTTGGCTTCATAGTTACCACATAGCTGCTTTGACTTTGGTATGTTCAGATGTTTAGCCAGATGTATAATTATTCATTTGAAATACAATTTTCTTGAATTTATAGAAATTATTATGTAAGCTGATAATTAGCATCCTGAAATACTTAAAAAATACAAGGAGTAGTCATTTGACTGGTCTGTGTCCGTTAGTCCCTAAAATTTTAGAGACACTGAAAATGCCTTGCTATTAGTAAGATTCTCGTGAAAATACTCTTGGAACAAAGGCTTTTCCCATTTGCCTTAATTGTGGACTGGTAAATAGGGTCCTGAATATAAATTGGGCAGCCAGGGAGCTTAGGAGATTTCAGAGTTTTTTATTTAGGGTTTTAGTGATGCTACTAAATATAGCTTGTCCCATTTTTCCTTTTCCCTCAAACTGTCTCATTGATGTAACATGAGACCAAATAGAACAGTGCGGAACAGCTTGAAAGAGTGAATATCATGTGTTGAAAAGGAATATCACAGTATCACCTGATAAAAATAGCTGGTACCCACAGCAAGCAGAGATTGATGCACTATGGAAGAGTGTACTGTTTTGTTTTGCTGTTGTTTTTTAAAGGTAGTATTCATTCTCTATTTCTCATGAAGAAACTGGTAAGTTTTTTGGAGTTTTTGTTTTGTTTTGTTTTTTTTGTAAAAACAAAAAACCTTTACCAAGTAAAAGATTGATGGCTGTGAAGAAAAAGAACCTTAGCTTGGTGACCAAGTAACTAGTTCTTTTTTAAAAAGCAACAATAATGTAGTTAAACTGGCATTTTTCTTTTTCATGTTGTTGGTCAAATATGGTTGTGTTCTTGAGGATCGAGACAGGGTGCTGATACAGTCAAAATTAAGAAGGGCTAAGGAACTAGTAAGGATAATTTTTTTATCATTTATTAAACAAGTTTTAACCAAGAGACCACACTACTTATTCATTCAATAGATATTAACCAAGAAATGCTTTCCCTTAGGTATCTGAGGATATGAAGGTGAAATGTAGATAAGTCCTCAAAGACTTCCCAACCATGTTGAGACACCATGCTTATCTACATAAATGTTACCACTTTTAAAGGGAAAATACTGTCAAAGGGTTATAAAATGGTATGAAGTTTGTGTGTTGTCATTCTGGAGATGAGGCTTCCATTCCTGGAAAGAGCAGAAATGGCAAACTAATTGGTCATTATATGAAATGGTGCAGTCTGCAGTCATTACTAAGTGCTGTAGTAAAAGTACAATAGCGTAAGTGGGAATAGACTAGAGGAGATTATTTTAGCTGGGTAGTCAGGGATATGTGAAGATGATGGGTGAGAAACAAAGGCCTTCCTGGAAATAAAGAGTACACATGGCTGCACATCTGAGAGCAAGCAGGGTGTTTGGTGAAAATCAGTAATTGCTTCAGAGATAGGCGATGGGATAATATGACTCTGGATAACTGGTAAATGTTATTGTTCTTTTCCTATTAAAGATATACAGAAGGACAAAGCTGGAGCAGCCTGGAATAAATGGCTGGAGGTTTCATGGAAAAAGTTTGAAAGTCTGTACTATTTAATAGCATGGTTAAAAGGACTTGTGACACTGTTTAACAAGCATGGTTAACTACCTGTGAAATAATAGTTGTCGTCCCTGCTGCCTGTCTGGGATGTCTGGGATGTAGTCACTGATCATGAGTTAAGTTTTGAGTTCCATTTCTGAATGTCTGGTTGCATGAAATTCTTGGATCTTTTGTGAAACTACACAGCTGAGATAGCTATGGATTTAAGTTTCCCTCAAAGGATGACCTATTCTGTTTTGCCATCATTGGGTGAAATGGATTAATAATGGCAACCCTTCTATTATTTTGTAGGCATTTTCTTTTTCTGGGATCAGATTGTTAGTGAAAGACCTATAACTAATTTAAACAGGATATAGCACTCTAATTTCTATTTCTTTCACTTACAACCATTTATTTGTTTTAGAGTAAGTAATCTATCCATGGTTTCACAGATAGTAATCACAGGGCCTTGTGCCCCTAAATCCATCCTGTTCCCACTACTCTGCCCTGTTTTATATGAAACAGATTTCATTTCATGCTAGCTTTGTTTACATATCTCTGTGTCATATTTTAATTTCTTGAACAGCAGCATCATTTTTACTAGATAAGAGAACTGCCTGCCCTGAATGGATGGAGACCTAGCTGCTGTGATGATTGGAATATCTTACCAGAAATCTCCGGGTACTGTAGCCCTTCTGGATCTCTTTGGCCACTGCCCCCTCACTGTTCCTATCTCTGGTTACTTACAGCATTTGTGCACTGACCAGTACTTTTCACAGTTCCCTTATTGCTTCTGGAATAGTCTTATTCCCCCAAATGGGTTGTATATTACTCTAATCCAAAGGCTATATAAAACCAGAAGTTGTATGAGTATTTTATCCAACACTAGACGTGACTAAAAGGAAACTCCTTCAGAACTGTGACCAACCATGTCATAAACCTTGCTTGCATTCCTAGATACCAGCTTCTAATCCAGAGTTGTTGCTCAGTTAAGATTTTTTTTTAGGTACATGCTCTTGATTCTCCTACACACCTTGAATTTGTTCTTGACATCTTTGTTCACTAGTATTACTCTGAATAGTTGCTTACCTCCCCATCAGTGAGGTAAGTTCTGGAGCATTATTTCTATAATAATGGCACTAGTGATAGTAATAGCTTTATTTTAGGGTAGAGAATTATGCTATGCTAAGTACTTCTGTGAATTCACAGAATCTGAACGCAGATAATCTAACTCCCTAGCACACCTTCCTCACCTAACTACTAGACTGCTTTTATAGCTCCCCTACATTCAATAAATTTACAGAGTTCATTCCTTACAAGCTTTTTGATAAAGATGGTTTGTATGGATTGCCTTGGCATTTTAAATATTTCGAAGTTCTTTCTGTTTGGGGTCAGTTACTAATATCATTATGAATTTTTGCAATTTCTTTTTCTTCCTAGGTAGATTTGCTAAGTACAGAATTCTTTCTTAGAATGACTAGACTCTGCTGGAATCGATATATTTACCTTCGTTGTGTTTGCCAGGCAATAGGAGCCCCTGTTTTCCTGAGCTTTCTTAGCATGCCTAATGGTGTTGGATACAGAATATGTGAGTTCTACATCATCATTACTGCAATGGAGGAGACAGCAGCTCTTGAGCAGTGTCTCTGGGTTTCAGGAGAAGCAATGAAATTACAAAGGCCAAAGAGGGCTAAAGACTGCATTTACTTCCCTGAATTCTCCTTTGGCTTCTACTCATTTACTACTATCTGAAAGTCAATTCTAGAATATGGTTAAAAGGCCCATGGACTCCTCTATGGGACTCCCTTGCCCATCATTTTAACTTTCCTTTTAATTAGCCTGTGCTTTCATTTGATATTAAGACTGTGGAGCATGAAAACCCCACTGTTAAATTGTGAGGTTTTGGAGGACAGAGAAAATTATATAACCTTTTATGCCTCCAATGTCTTTCTCTATAAATACTGAAAACTCCATAGGACAGTTAGTGGAATAACTAAGGCTTAAATTCCTAACATGGTTTATAACATCCTGCACTATCTGGGTCAGCTTGACCCTCACACCTAACCTGGGATCACCATCAACTCTTGCTCATCACCTCCAGCATAGCTGGCCCTCTTGCTGTTCTTCTTAGATCCCTAGCAGAATCCTTGACATTCTCTACTCAACCTGCACCTCCAGGCCATCCTGATGGTTTCCTCCTTCACTAGGTTCAGGCATTGACCTCCCAGACATCTCCTCTCATTTCCTTATTCTGTGTATACCTCCATCCTGACGCAGTTTCCTTATACTACTTACCATTATCTGCAAGTGTTTAGTTCTTTATTATTTGTTTGTTCTCACTTGAAATTGAAGTCCATGAGGAAAGGGACCTCATCTCTCTAGTTTCTTCACACCCCTAACCTTGCAATGGCACTTGCAAATGGCACAATCCATTCTACAAAAGATGGATAGAGTACTTAATATTAGCTTTGCATCAACCTTTTCTTCCTGGGTTATACACCTCTTATTTTTACTAATTTAGCTGATTAAAGTTTATTGGATAATGTGGCTACAGAAACTTTGAGTCAAATTTAGGTCCACTGTGAATATAGCGTCCTAGAAGACTAGAAATTGTCTATGTAGGAATTGTTAGGTGCAAGCTTATCACTGGCTAAATATCTTGATAAAAGTAGAAAATAAAAATAAAATGAGAGCTGAGTCTGAGTATCCCAAGAGATCACCATGAGCTTTGTTTGGGGCCTCATGGGGCCCATTACCCAAGAGACACAATGAGTATCAAATGACCTGTTATTGATGTAGCTCATCAAGTTCCTCCTCTGCACTTCAGTTTTTTTGTCTGTAGAGTGAGGTCCATAAGTGGAGAAGGGTGATGAAGAAGGAGTTGCTTCGCACATAAGAGTTGTTGTAAAACTGTTGAGAGAATGTATGCAGTAACAGTTTGCATCAAGTGGCATTCACATGAATTGATATAAATGCATATGAAGTGTTTGTCACCCAGTAAATAGTCAACAAGTGGTACCTATTTTATATTAACACTATTAAATCACTTGGAAATCATTTGAAACACTTGTAAAGATTTGGTTGTTTCGGTAAATGTTAATGATTAATTTTCCTTGTCTTCTACTCCCATTTTCCATTTATAAGCATGGGAAGGCCCTGGAGTATAGTGATTAAGAATATAGACTCTGGCAAGAGACAGGAATGAGTTGATGTTCTGAAGTGAATGAATAAATGAATAAGCAAATTGAGTAAGGACAAAGTCTAGTCTCAGCCCTAGTAAGCTTCAGTTTCCTTTCTCCATCAAAAGCTATGTCAGCACTCTGAAGGAAGCACTGTGGCAAAAATGCCAGTGGTGAGAGAAAAGAAACTGTGGCTTGAATGGGTAAATACTTCTCATACCCTCTGTGTGAATGTGAGCCTCCTTGTGTTTCTTCCCTTGCAGAAGTGGGCATATTTGGTCCAGACAGTCTCCCTGGCTCTTCCCTCCATGTTATAAAACTGAAAGATGCCCATCTTTCTCAAAGCCCTTCACCATTCTTATTATTAATGATTTACAAGCTCCACACATACCACTCAACCCAATTAGCTAATACAGAAGGTGGTTAGGAGACAGACCCTTGTCTCACTGGTTAGATTGATGTACCTTGAAGGTCCTTCACATCTGAGGCTTTTGCATCTGTCAGCATTTATGTAAGTAACATTGTTGCTACAGAGATCGATCACTTGCTAAATGCCAAGCATGATACCCAATCTTTCCACAGTTCTAGTAGAGGCAGGTATTCTGCTTATCCCTCCTTTATATATATATATATGGATACTGAAGTTTTGAGAGAGAACCTCCCCCGACGTAACATAGCTAGAGAGTTGAGGAGTTGGGACATTAGCTGAGGTCATCTAACTCTAGAGCCTATCCTGGGTTGACAGTGTGAATTTTCATGGCTCTGCCAGTCATGAATTCTTTAGAAAAGAAAGGACAGCTCTCATTCTCCTGTGTTAGGCTCTATACCTGCTCAGTCAGTACAGTGGTGACATTTTGAAATCTATTCTGAATGGTTGATTGACACTCTAACCTGCTTCTTGAGTTGTGAGGTAGAAAAAAAAAATGCCTTTGCCTGTGCACTCTACTCAGCCTGTGCCCAGACATAATCTTCCATGAGCCTCACCTCACGGTGCCTAACAGTGGCATTAGCTCATATCTACAGAGGAAGGGACGTTCTTCTAGACCTTCTAGACCTATAAGTAGACAGTCAAATTAGAATATACATTCAAGCTTTCAAATTGATTTTTTGGCTATTTTTCTTCCTATATATATTTAAACTTTTAAGAAATTTGTAAGTTATATGCATAGAAGCAATGATATTTGACATAGTCTCCTTTATTATTAAAAAAGACACCTTAAGTATGAGACAAGAACTATTTTATTCTTTAGCACAGGCACAAATGCTCTATTGATCTTCTTAAAACAAAGTAACAACAACAACAAAAAAAAAACTTATGTTCCCCTTTTTGTGAAAAATCATTATTACTGAATGTTGTGGTCTGCAAGAAAGTAAATAGGGAGGCTACCTAAAATTATTTGCAGAACCATTTCAGTGCAGAGTCAATAACATGCATAAAATATTTATGAAAACAATGAATTAAGGACAAAACAACACCTTATAGTTCAGTGCTCATATAGACACAAAACACACACATTGAAATATTAACATGGAGTGTTAACATGTATTTGTCTGCTAGTTTGAGATGTAGTGGTTATTAACATAGACTAGACAACCACTGAGAGTCTCGTCTAGATATAAAGGGTGCCATAAATAACTCGAGGGGCGAGGGAGTTTAAAGAAGTGAAAGTCTCACATGAGAACCTGTAAATGCTACCAGCTCGGGAGTTATAGGTAAGATGTCTGCCTATGCCTCCAGTAGCTGTTTGTACACCTTTCGTGAACCATTTAAACAAGACTGAGGGTTAGCATTTTGGTTAGGCATGACTGTAAGGCATGCTGGGTCAGCAGCTTGGTAGGTAAAGCAGGGTGAGTTAATTTCATGGTCTGCAGTCCAGTTAACATGAAAAGTTTTACTGGTAGAGTTAAAAACCAAAGGTTTTAGGGTCATGGCCAAAGTAATGTTTGACCAGATATCTAGACACTCAGTGGTCCAGGCAGGTTGGCATATAAATTAACCACCATATCTGCCATGTTGTTGCAGAAGAGCTAGATTAGTTGTAAAGTGGTGTACAAACTGAAGGGCACATCACCATTCATTTGAAGGGGAAGGCTGTTCCTGGGTGACAGCATCTTACAGCATCCAGTATTTCTTGTTTTCCAGATGTTACTGTCATTTCGCTTACTGTATCCTACCAACCCTCACAGTAATCTTGTCCCTTCCTCCAGGCTGCCACCATTTGAATCCTAGAACTGTCCCTAGCTTTCCTCAACTTAGAGGCAAATTACTGAGTCAATTTCTCCAGTTTCTGTTGCCTCAGATTCCTCTTCTAGGACATGGAATTCTAATTGTAAAGTTAGAACACCACCTGACTATATATATATAAATAATGTCTTAGTTACTTTTCTATTGCTATGATAAGAAATCTTGACCAAGGCAACTTATAGAAGAAGGAGTTTATTTGGGGCTTACAATTTCAGAGGGTTAGAATCCATGACTATCATTTCAGGGAGCATGGAAGATGGCAGGCAGGCAGGCAGGCAAGGTGCTGGAGCAATAGTCGAAAGTGCACTTCTTGGAACACAACCATGAGGCTGACTGTAATGGCGTGGACTTTTGAAACCTCAAAGCCTGCCCCAAGTGACACATTCCTTCCAGCAAGGCCATACCTTATAATCCTTCCCAAACAACGGTTCTACCAACTGAGGACCAAATATTCAAACATATGAATCTATGTGGAGCATTCTCATTCAAATCACCACATTGTACTCCCTGGAACCCTCAAAGTACTTAGAACACACACACACACACACACACACACACACACACACACACACACACAATTTGTATGTCTGTGTACATTCTGTTGTAATGGTGGTAGTAGTAGTCATGATGGTAATTTCACACAAAAAAACACAAATGGAGTGAGGGATGAAGAACCATTAAGCATTCTCTTAATGTTAAGACATTATAAGCTAAAATTTACAAAGCACTGCTTTTATCACAGAATGCTGTATTTTGTTTAACATCTGGTCTGTCATATGCAAAGCTGTATAATAATGGGTGTTTTATAAGTAGTTCTCTTAACAAGCATGCTCACCTAGCAATCTATCTTATAGATGCCAGAATCCAAGTTCACTTATGAGGTAAGCTCTCCAGAGGAAACTGGGGAAAGGGGTAGAGGCATTTTCTTAAAGCCAGGATGCTCCTTTGACTCTATCAAACAACCTCAAGAATGGAACAGCCCATCAGCACTGACCCCTTGTGGATGAAATTGCTCACTCATCTGTAGCACAGGTCAAGCATGTAAAGGGACAGGTTCTGGTGTTCCTTGAAATCTTCAGGAATATCTTCTTCAGGGACCTCCTTATGCAAAGAATACATCCTAGTGATTTCATTATCTCCTTCTTCCTCCACCTTCATGTCTATAATCTGTGCTCCTGAGGGTAGCCATTCTTGTTATGACTGCATTTATGTCTGTGTTGCTCACTCCATTGTGAGCTCAGACAAGTTAGGCCTTGTTCCTTTTTTCATTGCCTGATACCCTAAAATACTGGCTTCCACTGAGTGATATCCCAGTAGTCTAGTTATTGTTCATCTAACACCAAATAATGAATTCTGGGCAGTTAAGATGGTTAGTATCCCACCTTTTAAATGAGATAAATGGCAGGAGATGGAGCACAGGGGGCAAGGCTCTGGGTTCAATCATTGGCATAAATACACGTGAACTAATAATGTCACAGATTGCATGTCTTGATAAGTAGATTCTTTAATGTGGATCACCAGGAGAAAGGATGGGATTCACAAGGAGGGAATGAAACAGAGGCAGAAGTGGGCTGCTGCCCATCCTCAGTGAATGCTCAGATGCTCTGAACTGCTGCTCCTGGGAGGAGTGCTGAGCCTGCCATACCCATACAAAATGGTCCTGACCCCAACACTCTATTGACTAGTCACTGGATGTGAGTATCTCACAGGGGCCCATGACCTTGTAAGAGAAAACTCTCAGTTAAGGCAATTCCAAAGATGAGTAACTATAAAGGGCCAAGTCCTTCATCTCTGAGTGATAGTCTGGGGCCACATCAACAGCTTCCACTGAAATGACTTCAGAATGTTATGAGAAAGCAGGTACACACAACAGCATAAAACGCTATGCTAAACATGTCTAAGGTTCTAGAACATATTTGTTATTATTCATATTAACAGCAGTATCATAGGCTCAGTAAAAATGTCTTCAACTGAGTCCGATCTGTTTTCTTAGAGAAACTCCTTAGTGAGAATCATGAAGTCAGTATATACCCTTGATTTTATTCTGCTCACTTCCCTGCAGACACCCTTTCCCCTCTCTCTTTTGTTATTAATCTCGTCTTAAAAGTGCTTATGCTGTCCTATTTTAAAACCTCTAGGGTTGGTTTGATTTGATTTCCTTTGCACTGAAATGACTATTCTGAACTCTGACCTTAATCCGAGATGGTTAGAGTAGCTGAAAGCACTTTCCTGACTATCTATCTATCTTCACACTTTCTATTCTGTAGAAGCTTAGAGAAATTCTAAGTCTAAAGGCAGTCTTTAAACACTGCTAACATTAACAGTTCCTATCCATGGGGTTAATTAAATGTAAATGAGTGCTAGCTCTAGCATTCCCAACATTGTAATGACCCTGGGGTCAGTTCTGTGGGCTTGTAGAGCACAGACATCAGAATGCCTTGGCAAAAGCTGTCAATGGAAAAGATAAATGTTCTAGAGATCAAGAATATTGAGCAAGTCAGAGTCAATTCCAGTAACCAGCTGCTTATAGACAAGAGCTATGTGTGGGAGTTCAAAGGTGTAATATGTTGTTGATTTCACACTTACACACACACACACAGAGAGAGAGAGAGAGAGAGAGAGAGAGAGAGAGAGAGAGAGAGAGAGAGAGAGAAATGGGCAGAAGCTAAACTGCTTTATTAATTCATATGATATATCTCAATTGTATGTATATGTACATACATATTTCTAACTCATAAATCTTTTTGTGTCACTTCTCTGTAGAGCCAAAAGGCTTAGTGGAGCCTTTCTACATCCATAAATATGCCAGGAATTGTATGTTCCTGTCTACTTCTTTTTCAGTATTGGAGATCAAACCCAGGGCTTATACATGCTAGACATTCTGCCACTGAACCATGTTCCCAGCTGTTCCTTTCTTTGTGCACATCATTTCTGTTCTTCAGAAAGCCTTCCTATTGCTGATGCATCCTTCAAGTTTTAGTTCAAATACCACCTGCTCCAAACAGCCTTCTCTGGCTTGCCCACAACATTGCTGCTCTGAACTGCCTGCTTTCCTCCTAGACAGTGACTCACAGGGTGGAGGAAAATAAATTTGGGGACCTTATGGAGAGGGTCTAGTTATAGAGAAAAGAGGAAAAGTTATGTGTAAAACCTTCATTGTTAAACTTAGTGTTACAGAGACCATGTGTCCTGTGTGTGTGTGTGTGTGTATGTGTGCGTGAGAGAGAGAGAGAGAGAGAGAGAGAGAGAGAGAGATTATTTCTCTGAATTTAAGAACCAAGAGTCATTGTTTGATGCCAGGATTGGAAGCTCCTAAGGTTGGCTTTCTGAAAGGAGGAAAATTTCCCCTGACTGTGCTCTTGTGGGAGTGCTGAAAGAGCCCAAAGATTACAAAAATATAAACAGAAACCTTCCCCAGCCTGAGAATGGTGTTCTAGACCATCCTTTATCCTGGATAGTCAAGCTGGCGTATGAAGCAAGACATGCCCCAAATGAGTTTGTATCTGGTAAATCAGATGGCTCTTTAAGGATACAGAACACCCAGAGTGAAGGCTATGAACAGCGAACACATGAAGAAAGGGTGTGTTTGTAAGAGGTCTGTAGTGGATAAGTGCCACAGGCACACTAGCTTTCCCTTAGTTATGGCAACTTTTGAGTAACCTTAGCCAAGACAATGATTTTTTAAATATAAATCATGATTTCAATATTCTAGTTCTTCATCCCTGTGAGATGATCTTTTGAGACCTCAGTCCCTTGTTTTTGACCAGGAAGATGTGGTCTTCATTTTTATCCATTGTAACTACTGCTTAGAACTATTAGAACCATAATTATGGAACAGGCTTTCCTTTCTCCTTCTGTCCATCTTCACCTTGTGTTGTACTTACCTACTTGTCTGCCTATCTACCTACCATCTCCCACCTCTATTTCTGAGCTGGCTATCTTTGTGTTCTGTGGACTGCCCTGGAATTTGGGCTTTCTTGAGCATACAAATGACCTTGTGCCTGTGCCAGGGTGTATTCACTTTTGTGTATGTACACAGCAGAGGCTGACATTGTGTGTCTTCCTCAATTACTCTTTTGTTTTGTTTTTTCTTTTGAGACAGGGTCTCTCAATGAACTGGTAGCTTGCCCAGTTGTATATACTCTGTATCCCCAATGCCAGAATTACAGGTGTGTGTCATTATGCCTGCATGGTTAAGTTTGGTGTGCTAGAGATATACCTTGGGTCCTCCTGATTGTGTGGCAAGCACATTACACGATGAACTATTGCCTCAGCAATAGTTTTTTGAGAAGGAAAGCTGGGAGGCATTAGCCATAATTCTAGCAAGGTAGTACAAATCATAGGAGAGGAAACTAGAGCTTAAAGAGGTTATATGCCATTTATCTCCAAACCTGAACCCAAGTGGCTTCAACACTCCCCACTACCTTCTAACAAGCTGAGCATATTGAACTACTTGCAGGTAGGCTCCAGAGCTCATCAGCCTTCTCTAAGTCTCTGGTCAGTGTTGTTGTCAATAAAAAACATTTTAGGAGAAAACTCCATGTTTCAGAAAGTATGTTATCAAAATTGAAAACTACTTCTACATATCACTAACACCTTCCTGGATCCTGAGAAATAAAAGTTATTTTAGGGCTGAACTGAGCAACTATATGCCTCCGTTTGTTTTTTGTTTGTTTGTTTTGTTTTTGTTTTTTGTTTTGAGGTTGTTTTTGTTTGTTTGTTTGTTTTGTTTTGTTTCAAGACCAGGTTTCTCTAGCTTTGGAGCCTGTCCTGGAACTCGCTCAGTGGACCAGGCTGGCCTTGAACTCACAGATAATCTGCCCACTTCTGCCTCCCAAGTGCTGGGATTAAAGGTATGTGCCACCACTGCCCTGCCCTCATTTTGAGTTTTGTAGAGAACTTGTGGCATTGTTGACATTCCTAAAAAGTCAATAACAACTTGTTATTAATTGTGTTTGTCTAGTTTCACCATTGTTGTTAAAGGTCCCTTACAAATGTTGCATTGCCCTCTATGCTTTAAACTACCTCAAATGTCTTGTGTTCAAATGGCAGCGCATTTGCTGTATTGGAAAGACACTCAGTATATAGTAATTCACTTTCCTTTAGCCATGAGAATGTTTTTTAAATAAAGTACATGTTTCGTTGATGATGAAAGAAACACGTGTACACTGTTAAAAATTAGGAAAATTAAAAAATAGTATAAATACGATTCATCTCTTATGTTCTTCGTCCAAAGTTAACAGTCATAGTAAAAGAAAGTACTCTGGAAGTACAGCATGCTTGGTGTGTGTCTGTCACTGTTATCAAATCTAATTTTATAGGTTTTTGTAACTAAGGCTTGAGAAAATTGAATAAGTAACAGATGAGGCCTGGCATAGGATACTCTGGTTATTCCTAATTCCAAAGCCTGAGGCTTCCCATATATATAACCACTGTGAACACTAAAGTATACTTCTACCCAGTCTCTTTCAGTGAATTTTTTTTCATTGCTGAGATTATGCTGTGAACACAGTTTCCAACCCTCACATTTGATTTAACATAACGGCTAAGCACATTCTTGTCTGACCTGGCTCTACCTCACTTCTTACCTCTCCATCTGTTACCTTCTTCTGACTTGCATGTCATACCAGCCACACTAGCCTTCTATCTGTTCCTGGAGCAAGCAAGCCAAGAACATTCTTGTACTGGATGGACCCTTACTCTAGCTGTTTCCTCTGTTTCAACTATTCTTAATTCTTAAAAGGTAAAGGTTTCTTTGGGGGGTTGTTTTGTTTTGTTTTGTTTTTAATTCTTTAGATTTCACTTTAAATGTATAGGTTTCCTCTGAACATTTCAAATTTGATCTCAGCCTCCTGAGAAATATATAATGTCAAGTAGGCATAAGGGTGCCAAACTTAGTCCATCTTTGCCAGCATGATCAGATTTTAAAGGTATTTGCTATTTCAATAAATGTATCAAATTATGCTTGAAAGCTATAGATAATCTATGAGGCACATGTTTTCACAATGTAGAAACTAAGTTTCATTTGATAAAGGAATGATGACACAAAATTGATGTCTGACCAGAGTTCCAGTAACACACATGTCTATTTCTAGGCTTGCAAATTCCTCTAAGATCATAAAACCTAAGCAAAGAACAATGGTAGATAGTGTCACAGACTGACTCCATCTTTAGCTGACATAATTTGGACTAGACCTTGTGACTAATTCATTTTGCTGAGACTCACAAATAACAAGAGTGAAAAAAATAGGATTGTCCTTTGCCCCTTTCCCTTTGTATCAGTCTTGAAGTACAGAAAGACCATTGAGAACAAAATAAGAGGGTTACCTTGTCATACCTGATACATGCATTCCAAATGCCATTTTAATATCATCTCCTGGGTCTGGGAGGATGACTCAATAGTTAAGAGCATTTGTTATTCTTGCAGAGGACCCAGGTTCAATTCCAAGGCCCACATGGTGGCTCACAATCATCCAATACTTCCAGTTTCAATAGACAAATGGTACACAGACATACATGGGAGCAAAACACCTATACACAGAAAATAAACTAATCTCTTTTTTTAATCTCCTTAAGGCAAAAATACTATTTTATTTACATATCAAATTAAAAGACACCCTAAAATAGATAGCAGTTAATGCATAGCATGGTTATAACCTTTACCCTCTGAGACCAAGATCCAGTAGAAAGTTGTTGAATCGAACCATAGTAAGGAACTGCAAGCCTCCTCCTGAGACAGGTGATGAAAGGAGATATAAAGATTCTGAGACCTTTTTGGTCAATGTTTTTTAACTATTTGTGAGGGGAGATGTCTCCATGTGTGTTTGTAAGTAGCTAGAAGTCTTCTTTGTAGTAACTTTTCATGCATTTTATCCTAGTCCACAGGTGTCCATGTCTTTTGTAATATAACATGCCTGTGGTAAAAAGCACTTTCCCCTTTATGTTTTACTATTTTGAACTCACTGAAGACTGCAATTTACATGTGGTCCATTCTATCAATATTTCTCCCTTTTAATTTTCATTTAAGCTTCCAAAACTCCAAGATTGAATAAATGGTTACTTACATCCTTGCAAAATTATTTTATGGCTTGATAAGTAGGGTTTGTTTGGAAAGGAGCTTGTTAATTGCATAAAGGAACATCAAAGTCATGAATTGTAAATATGTAACTCTATCCTTGTCTACAAAATTGGCATGAAGGTTTTTTTTTCCAATTTAGCTTTGAAAACAAGTTTCAAAAGAAAATGTACAGGTATTTCTTTATTTTCCTGGAATCATTCAGCTTTTTTCCTCTTTCTTTTTTTCTTTTTTCTTTTTTTCCATTCACACTCTCCCTACTGTCTCCTGGATGAGCATGCAAAGGACCCCTTTAGTATACTAATAAAATAAGGATGTTTTCTATGGCTTAAAAGATCTTGGGAATTCTTGGGAAACTGGTGACTTTGCAATGAAATTAATGGTTTAAAGTCAGAGCATGAATTCTATATAAGGTGTATTTTCTCTGACCCCTGTTTCCTATCATCCTGAGAATGTTGCATCCCCACCCCAGATAATTGGATTGTAGCCAGTGTTCCTTTGCTGTTTGCTTTTCAGAGAAGGGGGGCTGAGTGTAATATTCTGAAAAGGCAGTGTGGAGGGGGAACTATAGTGCAAGAGCATTGTCTCAGAGGATCTGAGAATCCAAGGCCAGTTCTTCATTCTGGGCTTTCAAGTCACTCTTTGGCCTCTTTTGTTTCTCAGCAAAAGAGAGATACCCCCATTGTTCCCCCTTCGTTTTTCCAGGAGAGAATGTCATGCCAGAACCAAGAAAGAGGATGAGCTTAGAGGATCAGTCAGTTACCTTTTGGGATCAAAATTAAAGAAAAGAATCCCAGAGTTTAAGAATATTTGTTTTCTCATTGATATATCATTTTCTCTAGAAAAATGATTTTAGAGCAGGGGATTCTTTTCTTAATCACTGTACTGATTTGTATCTCCTAAATAGCCTACCATAAGTGGAATTCTAAAACATGGCTTGTTTTAAATGAATGTTTTTTCTCATTTAAACCAGCTTAGAATAATGGAGAAACAGAGATACAGAAGGAGGGGGGAGCTCAGCCAGGGTAATGAACTAGCTAGTGATAAATCAACCACACTTCCCACTCATGCTCTGTACTCTGGTGCCTTCCACCCCCTCTTCCCACAGTCTCCAGCACCACATATTTTACAGCTTGAACTATAAACAACAGATCACACCCCCATTATAGCTTTTAAAATCTTGGCTAGAATAACCCATTGATGATAAATATACTTTTATCTTTAGAATTTCACCTTATTGATATGATTTTAAAATGTAACCATATGAAATAGATACTGAACTTTCTTTACAAAAAGTTGATATGGATGGAATTGTGCACTCAAAACACACATATTGGACCTCTAAGTTCTAATACAACTGTATTTGTAATATAGAGATTCAGAAGGTAGTTAAATTTAACTGGGATCTTAAGGATGGGTCCTATCTAAAATGATTTATGGCTATATAAATAGAGTGGAGTCTTTCTGTCATGTGAGCATACAGGAAGTGGACAAGTATCTGTAAGAGTCTCCTTACAGGCATCTGGCCATGCTAAACTCTAGTCTCATACTTCCAGCTTGCACAATTGCAAGAAAATAAATTTCTCTTGTGTAAGCCACCCTTTCTATATCATTTTATCATGGCAATCCAAGTTAACTAATACAAAAGTTTTATTGTCTTATTAAAGTTTTATTCCTAGACTGGCACAGTAGTACACTCCAATAATCTCAACATGGGAGACAGAGGCTTGAGGATTGTGAGCCTCATCATCCCCAGTCTTGTCTCAAGTCAGAAGAAAAAAAAATGGTTCCTAGATCTGCATATTAGAAAAATTGTTCTGACCAGGTGTGGTGGTGCATGCCTGCAGTTGTAGGACTTGAGAGATGAAGTCAGAAGGATCAGGAATTCCAGCTACAATGCCAGATCCTGTCTCAAAATACCAAACCAAAAAAAAAAAAAAAAAAAAAAAAGAAGAAGAAGAAAATTTGCTTCAATGATTCTCTTACTGTTTCATGAACTTGTTGTGAATGCTTGAGAACATTTTCTTTAATTGTAAGAAAGAGCCTGTGTCTAGAACCCTGGCTCATAAACAGACCTAGTGGAAGGAAACTGATCTATCACCTTTTGAATCAGAAATGAAGACTATACCAGCATCATAATGTTACTGTGGCCAGAGCCTTTGCTGAACTGGGAACCCATTCCTGAATTCCAGAAATCACTTAGTTATACGTGCACACTCATGACATGTTTGAAAAGCATCTGAGTCATCCTTTAAGAGGTTTTCTAACTCCTGCTTTCTATCTGTAAACCAACTCTTCCCCCAGAAAACCTACAAAGAGCTCTGAGCCTCTCATCTCACCCCCCTTCAGTGTTGGTGTCCTTGCACTAATGGATTCAGCTGATGTCAAAACTGGAAACAAATATTTAACAATGCAACCTTGAACCAAGTAAAAGATCTAAAAATGTGCAGCCTCAAGCCTCATAAAGTTCTCTTAAAAAGAAAAAGCCAACTGTTGACCTGTGGATCTTAGTAGAGTGGTTATGCTGCGTCCACGACATTAACCACCAAATGCCCTCCACCTTCAAGGACAGACTGGTATCAAGGAAGAAGAAAGAACAACCACTCACATAGACAGCCAACACCCCTGGAATTCTTCCCACAGACCCTGCTCTCTACACGCTAGACAGAAGAATAATCCATTAAACCTTAGCAAGTGGCCACAATGCTTCAGATTATTCTTGTAACTATTTCTACTTGTGTTTAGAAGTTATTCTGTGAAGCAGGCAGAATGCAGCCATAGCTCCATTTCACAGCAAATGATGCTGACTCTAAGCAAGTATTGGAATCTCTGTGACAAAGGAATTGAGCATCCTCATGAGAATGAGGCACCCTGAAAATCAATGAACCCCTCAAATAGTATCTGCCATAGAGATAAGTAAAAAGAACTAGACATGGTCTCCAGCCTTGTAGAATTCTTAACATAGCAGAAAGTAAAGTCATGTAAACTATTCATAATGATGTGAAAAATTCTGTTATGGTTGGAAAGAAATGGAAGAGAGTATGGAAGAAGGGTACCTAAATTAGAGTCTTAAAAACTAAAGTTTGATGGAAGAGAGTATTGTTTACTTACAAAATTTTTGATTATGATATCCAAGATAATCTCCATAGTTTCAGTGATTTTATATAATATTTTTATTATTATTTTGGGAACTCCATGCATATATACAGTGTGAATTTTGATCATAGTCGCCTCCCTACAATTCCTCCTAACTCCTCCCAGACCCACCAACTTCTAACTCTGTGTCCTCTTTTGTTTTTTTAAATAACCCACCCACCAAATCCAATTTGTGCTGCCCTTGCATATGGTGTCATCCACTGGAGCATAGTAAAACTACCAGGAATCACACCCTTAAAGAAAACTGGCTCACCCTCCCCCAAGAATCCATCAACTGTCCATAGAACCTCAGTTATGGGTTACTTACTTGATCCTGTGCAGGTCTTCAGCAGGCAGCCATGAGTTCAAAGAGAGCCATGGTCCTGTCGTGTCTAGAAGACAAAGTTTCTCTATGGTCTTCCCAACCTCTACCTCTTACAGTCTTTCTGCTCCCTCTTCTTCGGTGGTCCCTGGTAATGGACAGAGAAGAATAATATAAATGTCCCATCAGTGGTTAAGCACTCCACAGTCACTTATTCTCTGTACTTTAACTAGTTATAAGCTAATGCATTAATTATCATCTACTGCACAAAGAAACTTTTCTGATAAGGTCTGCAAGATGCACTATGGATATAGAGATATGAACTTAGGAGGCAGTTTTGTTTACTCCTGGGACCTATGAGCTGCTCCCCAACCATGAGTACTTACCAGATTTATAGTACCAAGAATGTGTTCTTTCTATAGAGTAGACATTAAATTACATCAGAAAATGGATTGTTATCCCCCCCATAACACCCATGTCGGTATTGCACCATGAGCATATCTTGCCATGCTATTCATTATTGTACTTTACGTGGTTCACAACCGGATAGGACTAATGATGATTGTTCTCCCAGAAGCCTACATAGCACCTTCTGGCATTGTAAAAGTTAATCGACAAGGGGTAAGCTTCCCAGTCAGTACCAACTTGATTTCTCTATGTCCTATGGCCAAACTATATGGTGTCTTCAGCAACAGGGCCTTACTATCAATTTCTGGTTGACAACTAAGAGCAAGAGCAATAGTCTGTATTTTTTGGGTGTGTGTGTAGGGGTCTCCAGTATACCTCTGACCAATGAATGACTTGAGAAGAGTTCCGGCACCCCTGGCACTAGGCTTATTATTTGGCAACCTATGGCTTCTTGGAGGAGCACTATTCTCCAAATAAGACAGGGTAACAATAATTAGACTCTTTTTATATGAAAAAAGATTTAGATAACATAAACATCCTTATTATTATTTATTCCTTCTTACTTCCTCTTCTGCCCTACCTACCATCCATGTCCTCGCTTAACACTCTCTTCCTTAATTCCCCATTTTCTTTCATATCACCTGATTTCTACTACCCTCTCTCCTTTAAGATCATCCTTCTCCTACCAGTCTTTTGGTATACTTTTTAAACTTTGGTTTAATTTCAGCGTTCTCTTGAGTGTTTGTTTTTTTTTTAAACTGTCTCATCTTTTCATTTGCTAGAATGGCTATAAAAGGGTGTTTTCTCCAAGTATGCCACAGGAGTGACAAGAAGGGTGCCAGGTGCAAGGAGAATGCAGCTGATTGCTGAAACCACCTGTGGAAAACCAGCCCAGTGGGAAAATTCAATAGCCAAGGGCTCTATGTGTTTAAGCATTATGCAAACTCTGGCATTTGAAGTTTACCATGTAAAGTACAACAATCCTTAGTTGATGTGTGGGCATTGGAGAGACAGGTGAGGATTGTGAAAACTGCCCACAGGAGGCAGTTAGAAGGTATGAAGCCAAATGAGTGCAGAACGACAAGGGCTAATCAGGTCCCAACCAGGGTTATGTACATCATTCTGGATGTCTTGTCTCTTCCTTTTAATAATAGGGCATCTACATGTCTCTGTCCAAATTGTCGAAAGGATTAAGTGACTCGTCGTAAATAAGAAGTCAAACCTTTGAAAACATGTCAGTTTCCCCACCACTCCTTCCTTCCCATACCACTCCCCCTATTCTTCCACGCCTGTCCATCTTACTTTCCAAGAGCCAGAAGTGCAAAAACAGAGAAATTCTTAAATGCTTTATACAGATTTGTGCCACTGTGACTTCTTCAGAGGAGGGTGACTCAGAAACTCCTAAAACATTTAGTCCAGTGGTGCTGTTATTTAATTGGATCAACAATCAATATTGGTCAAAATGAGCTAATAGCTATAACAAATCTCAGAGGTATAACACAGTCAATCTCTCAACAGTGGGTCTTCAGGAGACTATTCTCCACACAGTCTTTCAGGGCCCAGGGTCTTTGTTAGCTGGTGAATCCCTTGGTGTTCTTCCTCATATAGTCTATATCTACTCAGAAGCAGAGTGAAAGAAAGGGTGGCACATCACACAGAAGGTTAAGGGCCAAGCTTAAGAATGATGTATCCCACTTTCATTTCCCTGCTGAACACTCAGTCTATTCAGCTCCACTGCTGTATAGCCTGGTTGCCAAATAGAAAACCAAACTGAATTTGGTGGGTGCTGGCAGTACCTACTCCATGGTAAGAGCTAGCTCTAAATTGGGCAAATAATTGGAAAATGGTGATTTCACTCACAAACAATCAAAAGGGATGTGAGAAGAACTGTGGCCCCTTGTTTGAAAGTCTGTTTTAGAGTAGGTAGTAGTGGGAGGAGGGACTCAGGGTAGAAGGATGCAATCATTTTTTGGTCTCTGAGGTCCTCTGTTTCAATGAAGTAGCAGTCTCAGAGCCAAATTTCCTGTGCCTTAAACTGAGTTCCTGGAGTAGAAATAGAATGTTGAATTTCATTTTTTAAATTGTTCTTCCAGCTTGACGTATTGAAGATTTTTAGCACGCACGCTCACACCTGGCTGCCCGCCACCTTCTGCCATTGCAGATATGCTTACAGGAAACCGTAAGTGGATCTGCTTTTGATGCTGGCAGCATCTTACTAAAATGCTTTTGCTGGCATCATGGAACAGGAGCAGAATTCAGCTGGGACCAATAATGAGGCTATTTAGAAAGTTCTTTCTTCCACCCCCTGACAAGGCAGATGTGATGGGGATTTTTCCACTCCCATTCTGTCGATGGTGGCCGAAATTAGTTCAAGGCCATCAAAAATGTTTAGACCTTGAGAGTTGAAACCTAAGTCTCATAAAGAAGACAAATACTCTTTCTCCTATCTAGCAAGAGAAAAAGAAACTCATCCCAGAGACTCCCAACACAGTAGTGTGTCACCTAGTGTTCTATCACAAACCTAGAAAAATCACAGTCCTGACTCAGTTTGGAATGGGGAAAAGTATTGGCTTCCATTAAAAATGTTTCTAGATAACATTTACAATGGTCTCTGCTTTCTTTTCTCCCTTGAGATCATGTTATAGTGAAACGTTTTATTTAAGACCTCACTTCTATCATCACATTTTAAAGTTCACAGCTATTGTCATATGAGATGGGTATTTCAGGCTATGTCCCTGTTTAATAGATAAGGCTGCTGGAGTTCCACAGAGATTATATGATACAAATGAAAGATTAGCAACCAAACCTCTGTACTAATGGTATGCTGCCCACAAGGCTGTATCAACTTGGGGGATAGGGATGGGAAGGCTCTCTGGTTCATTTTAATGAACTTTATCCATCTGTTGATCTATTATTTATGTGTCTGTCCACAAATTTTGCACCAACCACAGATACAGAGAAGAGGTAGAATTTGCCTTTTACAAGTTCATAGCCTTGTAGGATATATGAAAATAGTGAATACAAATAAGTGTATGGGTAGGATATAAAGACTATATAAGTAGAGAAGTGGCAGAATTTGATACACAATGGAGGCATGGTCATTTCTTCTTTAGATGGTCAAGACAGTTCTGTAAGATTTGCCTGTTCCCTTATTCTTAGACCCATAGTGACCTAGTACAATTCTCTGAATTTATGGAATTGTTTGGGCCTGACCCACACCATCTAGTTCGTGTGTGTGTGTGTGTGTGTGTGTGTGTGTGTGTGTGTGTGTGTGTGTGTGTGTGCAGGTCTACTTCTAAATACTCAAGAGTCCTGAGTTGTGTCCCTGCTTTACTTCCCAACCTCAGGCTGATAACAGGATATCATGAGTTCCAAAGAACTTCTTGGCAATTTTAAAATATTTGTAAATCAAGTTGTGAACTCAAGGTAATGTTAAGAGAGTGTGGCTTGATAACAGGGAAAGAATATGGACTTCGATTTAATTAGGTAAACCAGCACCATGTCAAGCATGGAAGACATCGATGTTAAAAAGAAACCTTGAACTTTCAGATGTTTCTAGATTATACCAAGGGATCTCTCTTCTCAAGCATCAGTGAAGAGAAGTTGTTGATGCAAAAAATTGTGCTACTAGATATTAGGAGCACTAACTTAACACTCATTTAATCGCTATTTACTGAAGGTGAATTCTAATCTAGATGCTCCATGGACCTTAAGGATAAGCAAGGCCTTCCTTGATCTGTATTTCAAAGCAATTACCTTACCTATCCTGTCTCTCTCATAGCTGTTTTCAAGAATAATACAGTAAACACTAAATGTTTCATAATTATAATTAATCAAAAATAGGTGTTTCTTACCCACATTCTTCCTTGGATTTTGTGTGAGTAAATTGATGGCAATAACAGTACTTGTGTTATAGAATTTTTTATATTGAATGAATGAATATAAAAAGCTAAGAATAGCACCTGTCAAAGCAAATTCTCAATAGGTAACAGAATGTAACGGCTCTTTACAAATGGAATAGGGTTACCTATAGCTTTCTACATTAAGTTAAGTAGAGCAGCTGTATATAAGCTTTGTCCAGGGGAATTTGTAATTGTTAATTTATCTAATCATTGCTTATTATGAATTAGATATGAGCCTCATCCTCCAAGAACTCAAGCTTAATAGGAGAGACATATATGCAAAATAAGACCATGAGCTTACACTTGTTTGTGTCAGCAAGTATTATCCTATAAATCTGCATGGTTGACTAGAGATCTTCTGGGAACATTTTTTTACACCCCTTATTGGAAATGTCAAGAAGACATGGGTTCAGTAACCCTTTCTCCCACTGACTGTGAAACCTTGAACAAGAACACCAGGTCATGGTGCTTATTCTTCATATCAATATCTATCTATCTGTCTATCATCTAAAACTGTCTTAAACTTTGACAATTAATCAACCTCCCAATCATTCTTCACCTAAAGAAATACAGTACAATGAACAATGGAGACACTCAAATTAATAATTCAGGTTTCATGAGTGCCCAAAGAAAACTTGGAAAAGAAATTCATTATCTTGGCCCTGTCCTAGATTATTATCACCTGCATATTCTTACCTCCAGTTTTAATAAGCCCTCATCTACTAGCCACAGTGACCTTTCTACACCCCAGCCTAACCATACTATTTCCTTGTTTTCTGTCAGAATGAGTCAGAGTGTGTTTCCCCACTTATCACTGAGTTAATCAGGGTACCCCAGGAACTGTGAGGCTGCCAATCAACATTAAGTGACTGAACTTTACTCTTCCCCTGACAGAACTACAGTATGTTATTTATCTATTTTTGTATATTGGGAATTTTCATAGAATTTTCTTTGAGGAGAAGGGAAACAGTGTTGTAAAATTAAATTGAAAATAAACTGGCCAGGTAGCACACACCTTTAATTTCAAGGCCAGCCTGGTCTAAAGAATAAGTTCTAGGATAGCCAGGGTTAAACTGAGAAACCCTGTCAAAAAAAAAAAAGGAAAGAAAAGAAACCTTTTAGATTTATAAATGAGTTAATACTCCTGCAGTAGAGCTATGCACTCACCTTTTTGATGAAATAATTTATACATATATATGTAAGATACATGGTAGGTATGTATTCATGTATATACATATATACAACTGTGTAATTGTTCCATATTGAATATTTAGAAGACTCCATTAACTGTCTTAAGTACTTGAATTCCCTAGAGTTTTTTCCAAAGTCCTGTTGAGGTTGTTTAGATTGTATAGGTCATGGGAATATGGGTCAACAGTGAATTTTGTCACTACAATGTCAACAGCTTTTTTGTGTGTTTGTTTATTTGTTTTTCTGTGCCATTAAAGACTACTGGAATTGTCTATGGCTAAACACCTCTCCAGTTATGGAAACACTTACCTGTGTACAGCTCCACCGTGTTATCTATCTATCTGTCTGTCTGTCATCTAAAACTGTCTTAAACTTTGACAATTAATCAACCTCCCATCATTCTTCACTTAAACAGATAAAATACAATGAACAAAGGAGACATTCAAATTAATAATTCAGGTTTCATGAGTGCCCAAAGAAAACTTGGCAGTGGGAAGAACATGCTCTATCAAATTCAGATCATGGAAAAGTTCATTTCACTTAGAGAGGTGGAGGCTTTGAAGAAGAAATAGGATTTTCCAGGAAGAGAAGGCATTTCAAATAGAAGAATCAACAGAAACAAAGTCGTGGAGTAGATTGTCATATCTAGAAGTGTGTGTATGGAAAGCAATGTCCCAGTAGAGCCTTAAGATTTAAATGAGAACCACATTGGAAAGAGCCTTGAATGTCAGACTGGATCTGAGAAGTGAAACTCTTAAGGGAATTTTGAGATTGGAGAGTAAACAGGACCTAGGCAAACTGTACAAAATCCACAATATTTGATCCTTAAAAAAATAATTCATGTGTTTCAATCTGATCAGTGGGCTAAAGAAATGGCTCAGCAGTTAAGATCACTTGCTGCTCTTTCAGAGAACCAAAGTTCAGTTATCAGCACCCATGTCATGCACTCATAGCCACCTGTCAGTTCAGCCACACTGAACCTGAAAGGCTCTTCAGGCCTCTGTGGGTGTCCATACACAGGTGTACATACATGTATACATTAAACAAAAGAAAAGAAAGCTTTAAAAGTTACATAACATGTTTGGGTACATATCAGTGTATCATAACCTCTAATATATACCTTACATGGATGACCTTTTTACATTCTCCCTACAATTCTTGTTCCAGTTTTAAAGAAGATGTCCCTGAAGTTGCAGTATCTATCTATAGACTTGGTCAAGGTCCTGGTTCAAGCTTCTAAAAAATGGATGGTTTCAGTGATTTTTAACCAAGCAATTCCAGTTCTACATTTTATTAAAATATTTTCTCACCAGAATGGATATCAGAATGACACGATAGGAACCTGGCTCTTCATCTGAGGAAGATTTTAAATCTCCATCAAGAGACCACACACACACACACTTGGTGTAACCTTCTTACACTGTAAAGTAAGTTGAGAATCTAAGTTAAAGGCTTAGAAAATGAATTAGTGTGTAGAAATACTTGCTGTGAAAGTATGAAGACCTAAATTCAAATCCTGAGGCCCCACAAAAATCTGGTTGTGGTAGCACATGCCTGAAATCCCAGATAATCTATGATAAAATGGGAGTTAGAGACAAGAGAATCCATGGGAGCTGATAGTATGCAGCAGAAAAAGACAACAAAGAAAGAAAACCTATCTGGAGAGATGGCTCAGAGGTTAAGAGTACTGGCTGCTCTTCCAGAGGTTCTAAGTTCAATTCCCAGCAACCACATGGTGGATTACAACCATCTATAATGAGATCTGGTGCCCTATTCTGGCTTGCAGGTAGAACACTGTGTATATAATCAATAAGTAAAACTTTAAAAAAAAAAAAAAGGAAGGAAGAAAGGAAATAAGGGAGGGTGGAAGGAAAGGAAGGAAGGAAGAAAGGAAGAAAGAAAGAATGCCTATCTTAAACAAGGTGGAGGCAAGGCCCAACATCTTTTCCACTGTCCCCAATACACATGACACACAACTGAGCATACATACACACATGCATGCACTGGCATGCCCCTACACACACATATAATACACTCAGCAACATACACACTCAAAAAAATAAAAAAAATTGGGAGGTTAACTTTACCAAAATTTTGGTTTAATTAAAAACTACTTAGTTACAGATGCTGCATCTGAACTCTAACTAAGACTCCAAGAGTCACCTAGTTTCATTTTGTTAATTGTTCTAGAAGATTTTGATCCAGTGAAAAGTAGTTTTCCTAAATTCACAGAATCGCTAGTGGCAGAGTAGGCCTATTCTTGAGGTTTCCTGCCCCCCCCATGTATATTCCCTAGTGTAAATTAAAATGGATCTTACTTTCATAAAAATTCATTGAATAGCTTCTACACATAAAGGCCATTATTCTAGACATGCTCTTCAGCATATGGAAATGCATAAAGTTTGTGTTGGGTAGACAGCTCTCATGAAGATAAACTTCATGAGAGATGTAGAAGAAGCTGTCTTTTAGCTCCCTTCATCTTGGAATTGGTGCACAAGGTTCCATGATCACATTTAATAATACACTTTTGAAAATGAAGTGACCTGCTGAGGCTGTGTGTTAAACTTCCCAGTGTTTCATTTTTGCCTCGAATTACCCTTGTACTAACAGACAATAACAAACAAATTTCAAACTAGAGTTTCAACTTTATTTAAAAATTAAACCTTAAGAGATTTTGAAAATCTTGAACAGGTTAGAAGCTTTAATGCTGTGCATACCACGTGACACACATTAGATGCACGGAACTTTTGAGGGCTAGGGATACTTTTTTAAGGCATTCTCACTTCACTGACAATATACAGTCAAATGTGATGGGTATTTGGTCACCCTACACTCCATTTTATGTATAATGAAGCGGGCAAAATAAGTATCAAATAATGAAAGCAGGAAGTCCTAATTTGGAGATAAGTTGATATGTTTCTATGTTTTATCTTTATTATGCTCAGAACCTTAGGTTCTATCTAGCATTGTAAACTCCTAGTGTGGGTTTTAAATATGGTGGGTTTAGGTATTTGTTCTTTCTTGGGAAAGATGTAATGGTGGATTGCTAAATAGTAATGTTTATAGCAATGATATTTTTAAAGAATTATATATAACCACAATTTCTGTAGGAGCCCAAGGTTAATGGTGATTTGATTTATTTTAAACCATATATTTAAAAATAATTTCAAAGTTGGGCCAGGGCTTTTCTGGCGACTGGATGTTTGTAAGAAGCCAGCATTATTTTGGTTACCTATAATATCTCATGAAGGAAGGCTCACATGTAAAAATCTTTAGCAAGCAATGATTGTGGGGAGGGGTTGTAATGTTATAACTCCCACCCAAAGACTTACATAAAAATGTTCATCTTCATCAAACTTGTGATCATTTTCAAGGAGGTATTTTGAACTTGAGGCTGCAGTTGCTAAGGGGTTGCTAAGGCAAATGAGCTACTCAGCACTAATGTGCAACTTTACTCTTCTGCTTAGAAATAGTAAAATCATCCCCCAGCTTCAGAGTCAGAGAGGGGGGAAAAGTAAGAAGAGTCAAGTGGAGAGCTCCCTCTCTCTGACAGTTGTCTAGCTTGTCTCTTGTCTCAGACTTTTCCTTCCCTCTTATGGAGAAAGGAAACACCCTCTTTGAATGTGTGAAAGTTGTACAGGTAAAGCAGGCCACTTAGTGGGGCAGGGTTCTGTGACACTAGGCTATCCTTCCATAAGGCACAAGGTAAGTGCTTGCCTATTGAAAGGAAAGCAGCCATAGGCTGCTGATCTAATACATCTGCTAGTGACCAGCCTCAGCAAAGGTTTCTTGGTTTTGTTTTGTTTTTTTAATAACCCAACAGCAAGAGCGAGTCAATAAAGAGAACTATGCATTAGTGCATAAAGTACCAAGTGCATGTGGCCTATGCATTTTGTTCAAAAGTTTGTCTGAAATATTTGAAATCGATAATTTATGTTGTTTTATGGAGTGCCCAGTATATCCCAAGTACTGATTTTCTATGTGCTGGGGTTATAAGGAAATAACATACAATTTCTACCATGAAATCTCACAGTATAGACTAAAAATAACAATGGACTATAATTCATTGAATACAGTCTGTAATAGAATTGTTGAAATATTATAGAGGCTTTGGATTATGTTCACAGTTGAATTTCTTATAAATAAATACATTTATAAAATATTTTGAATGGGAAATGCTTTTGGGTTTTAGTAAACATGCAAAGATCAAGCACTTTCTGGTCTACTCCCAGTGATCAGAAAACATACATACAGTGAGAAACTGTGTGACCTTCTTAATTTTTCATAGGTAAGGGTCTACCATCACCTGGTAGCAGAGTATTGAGATTGCAGGCAAAGCTTAGGTATGGATATTTTTTAGTTGTGCCAGTTGTTGTTGCTATACAAGTTGGAAGATGTCAAAAATATTACACTAATGTGAGTTTTTAAGTGTAAAATAATAATGAGAATAATACTTAAATTTATTTAGACCTACACTTTTAAATGTAAAATGCTATGTCTATGTTACAGTAAAATCATGTGGATTGAGTTAGAGGTATATATTAAGTATGAAATCTGAATTTGCCTCTTAATGGTCAGATTAGCCTAAGAAACCCATTTAAATATCTTGATCATTTTTTTTTTCATTTGAAATCTCAGAGCTGTGAGATTGACATTTATAGGCAAAGCACTCTCTGCAATGTTTGACACACTGTAGATACTCCATGATTTTTAATTATTGTTCATTTTACAACAGTGCTTACTAAATAAAGGTCCTTCCATTCATCATCACATAATATTCCTCTGTTTATAACTTAGAAGATGTTAGAACAGATTCAGAATTCCTTGAAAGGGGTATAACTAGAACTCCCTTCCACTACTTTTGTTCTGAAACAAAATATTCTAACTTTACTGGCCAACTTCTATTATTCTTAAAAAAAAGAAAGAAAGAAAGAAAGAAAGAAAGAAAGAAAGAAAGAAAGAAATTAGCTCAAAATGTCATTTCCCCATTGTATAGTATCTTTCACATTCTCTCTTATACAGAAAGGATTCATGAATACAGATGGTAGTACTTCACCAGCTGGACTGTAAGTTCCTTAAGGTGGGGACAGAAATTTGTAATTATTTTTGGATCTCACATTAAGAATTTAGCACCAAATTTCACCCATAGAGCTAAGCAAATGTTTATCTACAACAAGCATTTTTTTTTCCATTAGAACTGGGCGAGTCCGTTCAAACCTTTGTTTTGATTATTGTGTTACTACTCTACAATTGTTTGGAGATCTTTTATCATCTAATCTTCAACAAGATAAAGTTATCTTAAAGCTATTACTAATTTTTTCATTACTCACATTCTTTATGTTAGTAATAAAAGACAGTGCTATAGGATACTGTCTCCATCAAGCCTTTGCTTGTTTTGACTCTGAAAACAAACTTTAAGTATTGTGCCCATTTTACATATATGAAAGCTAAGACTTATGAAGCTTAGGGCATCTTTTCACACACCTCACCCTCCCAAGGAACTATTCATAAAGCCCTACTTGGATTGAATAAAATAGGTTTGGGGATAGTAAATATGTAACTATTGATCTTCACTCATTCTCATTTGAAATTTTCATTTGAAATACATGTGTGCTGTCCACAAATGAGAACCTAGAAGTTAATTCAGCCAGTGGTCATTCTAGACATAGAATAAGAAAAAGAAATGGGCTTGGGAACATAGACATTTGCCCTTTAGGAATCTTTGCCTTCTAGCTTTAGTTCTTTGTATCTCTCCCACTCTCAATTTTCAGCTCTAATCAAGATAGAGTAAAATGATAGTAAAATGAGACATCTGTAGGCCATGCCTAGCTAAAACCACATTACAAACAAATCTGTTGGTCTTTCAGCTGAGAAAAATTAAGCATGCCTTCCACTTTTTCTTTCCTTTCTCTTCTTGCTGTGCCCATCTTTCTCATTCATTCAACAATTTTTTTTTTACTAAGCATATTGTTCTGTGATGTATGGAGGAAAGATCTTACTTTTAAATACAGAAGACACATTTCTGTGTGCTATGATACTCTGTGACATGCATGTCAGGTGTCTAGTACATTGTTTTGTGCATGGTAAACTTCAAGTACAAGATTGCATATTTCATTCTCATTTTATGAACCCTATTATCTGTTTTCCCCTCCCTTTCATCCACTTCCTCACTCTTCTCTTTTTTCTAAACTGGAAACTTCCTTGCCTTTTATAATAATCTATTCCATTATTGGAAATTGCAGATTATAAATGAGCCTAGAACACACATTATAACACACTGAATTATTTTCAGAACTGAATTAAGTGAATTAAACTTTATATCCTTAAATGGTCTAATAGCTACTCCAGATTTTATTGCTTGGTGTACTTAATTTTTAATTTAAATTTAGACATGGATTTTGTTGCTTTGTTTTCATTTTCTTTTTAGTAAAGTTCTTTTGAACTAATATAAAAAGGTCTCTAATGCCTTAATGCAGGAATAGTCCAGAATTCCCATGTGTTTTCACACTGACCCTGTAGAGGTGCCATGTGTTGTGAGAAAGAATATATCAGTGAAAAGTCCACACAGTTGCTACACCTAAGTTACATCCTTTAGAAAACTTTCTAAATATAGCAATCCTCTTATCCTTTACATTCCTTTTCCAGAGATGCTATTTCTTGAAGAGTATAGTCCATGGCAAATTTGAAAAGGCAAACATACATAGACTCTGGAAAGAGCCTATGTTCAGAAGCCACTCAAGCATGGGCTTGGAGAAATGAGAGATGGTGATTAAATCTACTCTGGTCAGTTTACCTGTACATGTAAACTCTCAGCAGCTCAGGTAGACCAGATGTCTGATTTTCATGTATTCCCTGACACAGTAGCACTCTCCCACATATATAGTAAATGTGCTACTTAGGGAGGAGAAAAGCATCAGTCAGATCATATATCTCTGAGAGAACATTCCACAGTGAATTTCTAATCCTCTTGCAGACTCTGTGTCAGCCTGGTGCATCTTTCTTGCTTCGGCAATATGTGTACACTTTCCAATAAAACTGATTTAATGTTTCTACAGGGGGAAAAAAGAAGACAAAAACCAACTTCATGTTTCAACAAAGGAAAATTAAGCTTCAGATTTTATGAAAGCTTTTAAACATAGTGTCCCATTGTCTGGGCAGACTGATTATATTGTCTGTAAAGAAAAAAAATCAACAGTTTAGATAATTTTCTGAAAGGGGAAAAAGAAGAAAAGAAACTTAACCTCAGGATAACATCAGGTTTCAGTCACTGATGATGATATTTAAGTGGTGAGCCATAATCATATTAGAGCAGAGCACATGGAATTCCGGATTTCTTCATGACAGTGAAGAAGAATCAGCATCTCTCTCTCTCTCTCTCTCTCTCTCTCTCTCTCTCTCTCTCTCTCTCTCTCTGTGTGTGTGTGTGTGTGTGTGTGTGTGTGTGTGTGTGTGTGTATACAAGTGTGTTTTACATTCTCTCTCCACTTTGCTAATTGAATTGAGGAGCAAGAAGAGGTAATCTGGACAGCCAGAACAGGAGGCAGAGGTCCACAGCTGTGCTCAGAGAACTGGTGTGGAGAGAGGCACAGACTGACTTGGAGTTTTGTGTGTTGCACGTGAATGCTCTGGACTGCCCTAATCGACTGAAAATGAGCCAGCAACAGTCATATGGAACAGGTCTGTTTAGCCACATCTCTCGGTAGCATGGCAGATGGTAGACCGTCAATGGGTGGTATTGATTGGCTGAATTTGCCTTAGGGTAACAAGACTACGGGTCCTTAAAAACCCGCTTCATCTTATTTTCCTTTGTGCAGCTATATACAGTAGAGGTTTTCTCTTTTCCATGCCCAAAAACCCTGACCCTTACCATTCCCTTTTTTCCTTTTTCAAATCTAAAGTCCTCCTTGGTAATCAAGTTAGAAAGGTTACCTTGAGATAAACACTCTTTAAATTATCACCATGGCAAGAAAACTGGAGAATATTTTATTTACTAGGCTGATTACATTTTAATGTTTGAAGAAAGTGACATTTTTTAATTAGTGTTTAAGACATATGGTGAGTGTACAAATTAGCTTATTTCATACAACCAGGATTTGATGAGAGCAACTCCTCCTTCTCACTCCCCAGTTTAAAATTGTCACTTGAAACTTAATATATGCAAGGAGGTTAAATGCTATTAAATGATGCAGTCTTGACTTAAAGATAAAGGAGACAGTCTCTATCTTGTGTAGCTATGCTGGCTGGACAGACTGGGAAAATACTAGAATTGGCATCTGTGTCTCCAGAGATGTGGAAGTTCAGAGCTTTAATATCATCCAGCCAAGAAAAACAAAAATGCCAGGTATGTGTGTGTGTGTGTGTGTGTGTGTGTGTATGCGCGCACGCGCATGCATGTGCATGCATGAGTGCATGAGTGCATGTATGTGCCTATTGGTTGGTTGGTTTCTGCTTCCGATACATGGAGAGTAAAGTGGCATGTGCATGCTTTGTTACTAGTTAAATTCTTCTTAAGATGTGGCCATACAATGATGCGGTTTTATAGCCCTATACTACCCCCCATCACTTGGAGATTTCAACTTGGGGCGTTCTTTTTATTCTTGGCAGGAGATCTGATTAATTGGAATAGAGTGGCACAAAGGAGATGCCAAATTAGGTTCACCTCTAAAATAATGTCCAGTAAAAATCTTCCTCTTTAAGGCAGATCTTATAGGAAAAGAACAGCTCTGGGCAGAGACACATGTCTGGTTTGAGCCTGTGGTTGTTTATAACTGTTAATATGATGGTATTTTTATAAAAGACATGCTTATGTTTTAGTTTTGCCTTTTGTGTTTTCAGTGTCTTTTAAGCTTTTTCTCATTCATATCAGTAGAAACTACATCAAATAAACTCAGAAGGAAAGTTACACCTTTCACTCTTATCTCCAACTTGTGTGTATTTTATCTGCATAGTACACATGCATCTGAGTCCAGGGTCTATCCTTTGTGAATATTTCTCTCATTGTAAATATAAAATATTTTATGGATTTTTTAAGTTCTCCCTTTCTTGGGGTTAATTATATTTTCCTCCTTTGTCATTTGCAAAAAGGAAACAAGTCTTGTTTGTGTTTCACTCTTCACAGTTCTTATTAGAATTGGCTGGTAGTGTTTTCTTCTGTTCTGTTTTGTTCCCCTGCTTTAAGACAAGAGGAAAAATTTTTATTTACTTAGACATTATACAGTAGAGACAATCTTCCCTGTTTGGATTCTGGTATTTCTCATGTCACATCCTATACCTAAAAGCAATTCCAAGGAGAAAGCACGCACCACACACACACACACACACACACACACACACACACACACACACACCTTTTAAGACGCTTTATTTCAATCCATGCACTCTACCCACCTGGTGGTTATATAGTGAACTGTTACTTTAAAGAGTAGTTTAAACACCAGCCATGTTTGGGGCAGGCTGCTCTTGCAAAGAGAGCAGTACATATAACAGGAGGCTACAGTGTGAGAGATGAGGGGAAAATTCAGCTCACTGACTAGAGGTTTTAATGTGCGAACTCTGGGGAAATAATATATTGACTGTTCCGTGGTGCGCAAGAAAACTGAAGAACCCTTTGCAGCCGGAGTGCTTTGCAAAGGATTCTATCTGTTTCTCTTAAAACAAAATCTGTGGCAAGATGTTTGAAATCAGCAGGACGCTTAATGCTGCTTTGTTAAATAATGAGGTAATATTTTGTCACTTTTTTTCTGGGCAGCATCTGTTTTTATCCCCTCCCCCTTCGTTTTTTCCCTATGTTTATGAAGGGTTCTTTTTTCTTCTTTTTCCTTTCTTTTTTTTTTTCTCCCCCGCCCCCTTTCATAGAAGTCTAGGAAATATAATTCATGCTTCTTTTTCTGTTGCTTGCTTTTGCTTTCCGTGCTTTTAGAGAATTTGGTTGTCTATCTTTTTTTTTTTTTTTTTTTTTTTTTTTTTTTTTTCTGTTTCCTAGCCCATTGTGCCACGTAAGGCTTCTCCACTGCTCGGAGTAGGTAGTTATTAACGCTGAATTGGCTTCTGGTACAGTCCATCTGGACTCTTGTGTGGGAAAGCTGGCTGCCGGCGACTGATGCTGAGATATCTGCAGCCTTTGGGATGTGTGCATGGTGGCGAGGGGCTGACTGATATGAGATTACTTCTTTTAAGGGAAATTGTTATTAATGAGTCAAGAAACTGCTCATTTATGGTAAGAGGGACACAGCGGCGCAGCCAGCCCTACAGCGCCGGGATACCGTTTTTAGGTTGCTTTAGCTGCTTGAGTGAGACAAGTTTCTTTCTGTGGTGGTGGATTGTAGCAGAAAAAGAAGAAAAAAATCATGCATGACTGGGAGACTTGCCTGCCTGACTCTTAAGATAATATATTGAGAATCTGTTGCTTTACAAATGCCACACCACCATATATCGGTCAGCCCCTCATGCTAAAAGATGAATGGTACTATTGGAAATGTGATAATAAGGTTGACTTTTCCCAACAATAGGATTCTGCCTTTGTCTTTAGAGAAAAGGCCTCTGAGGACATTTGTGCATTTGTTTGAGGATTCCTTTGAAAGACTTTAGAGTGGAGGTTTTTGCAGAATTGATCAATATACAAAGCGCATGGATTTTTTTTTTTTAGCCTAGCAAGACCAGGTAATTTTTTAATAGTATAATATAACGTTAACTATTTTGGAAAGGTAGCTGGAACGCTTTTGGAGATGCCTAATGTTAATTTATGGCTCAGTGAGTGTACTGAAGTTAGTATGGGTGAGGAAAAAAAAAAAGAGGTGCTAAAAATTTCACCTTTTATAACCTGCATAGAGATATCAAGTAAATGTCTTGTTCCAAGAGAGCTGTTTTTATTTGTGTGATTGTAGCATTGAGTGAATATACTCTTCCCAATATGTTGATATTGGTGAGGTCACACAAGAGTTTTCTGGCTGCCGATTTAGGACACATAGACCTATCCTATAGATGTGCGTCCAGCTGTTTGGAGCATTGAACCTGATAATCCTGGTAATTCATCCTTAGAGTACAGGCAGCAAGTACTACACACCAGTGTGACTCATAGGAACCTCATTCAGGTGCTAAGGAAATCATTTTAAAGTTTACTTCATTCACTATTGTTCTACCTGAAGGGCCCAGCTGAGCCTCACATTTCTACTCCTCTTCATCATGTACCTTCATTTCTAATAGCTGGATTTATTTATATTTAAGCGAAAGGATTTATATAATGGATCTAACAAATTGCTTCCTGGCATATCTGTATTTTCATAGAGTGTGTGTTTGTACGTTTGTCACATGTGTTCGTGAAGCAATGTTTTGAAGAGAATTGTTTTGACCTTTAAAAATGTACAGTTTTTTTTTTTTTCTTTTCTAGTAATGTTTCACAAACTCATTTACTCTTGGACTCTGAAGCCCGGAAATACCATTTTTGACCTGTAGTTCAACCATCCGTAGTCCAGCTAGCTCACTGTCAACTTCAGGCTAATGTTAAAACCTGTGTTGAATATTTGTTACCTCTGTACATTTATTGATAAACAAGTTGGTTAAACTGTGAATTAAATATATAGGGGTGTTACCCTTCTTCATAGGTGTGAGACATAAAGGTCTCAGGTAAGATGCTTAAAAACCTTGGCCCAAACAATACCTGCATGTACTCCTGCAAGCATGGTGATGCGGAGACTATGAAACATGTCGCATAAGCAGGCAGACTATACTCATCACCATACACTTGCTAAATGTTTCCTTGTATATCTTTAAGAGGCCTGGGGGAGGGGTGGCGGGAAGAATCGAGGAGAGAGACAAAGTGTTCTGTTCAGTTGAGCAAGATGAGTGGTCTGCACAGGTAATAAAAATGAGGCCACTTTATTTCAGAGCCATGGTTTGCCCTCACCGCAGTAGGGAAACCAAAAAGGAGTATGCTTAGTCGATTTTTAAAAATTCAGAGCATGCCCCTATCCGAGTTGAAACACAAATTCATTTAAATAAATCATTCATTATTCTCTGTTTTGGAGAGCTCAGACAGACAGAAGGCAGAAAGGTAAAGCCTGGCAGCTGCCTCCTCCTTTCAGCTTTTTTTTTTTTTTAAATTAGGAAATAGTTTTCTGAGGCAAACTTATGTGAACCTAATTCACTGAGCAAGCTTAACCCCAAACTTTCATGCTTTTGAAATGCTGGTCATGTTAGCTGCAAATAGAAGCACTCCATACAGAAAGCCAGCAATACTGGGAAATAATAAAGTTAAAATGTAGAAGTATTAGCACATTAAAGTGCTTTTGTTGTATCTTTAAGCCTAGAGGCAGATCATTAAATATGCATCTCGCTAGAAAGCAACTGTCAAGAAAGATAAGGTGGCTGAAAATATTCTCCACTGAAAATGCCCTCTATCAGAGGGATGGGCTCCTGCACCCCCCCCCACACACACACCCCAGGACCCGGAAAGGGAGGAAGGACACTCCCACTGTGAAGGTTTGCAGCCCTCCAATGACCTGCAGTTGTGACAGTACTTTTTGAGCTGGAAGGAGGTAAAAGGTAAAAAATACAAGGATGGCTGTTGTTGCTTCAGCCGGGCTTTAATTACCAGACACAAGAAGCAGTTCAGAAATCTGGTCTCTGTTGTTGTAGAGGTCACCAAATCATTAACATCGTCAATCTGGCAGTAGCTAATTTAAATAGCACCTGATGTTGCAACGCCTCCCTTCGTTTCCCCAGCCAATCAGATTCTGGCTTCAGCTGACAGATGGTCCCATAAATGGATGTAAAAAGGGGAAGCTTCGAGCCAATTTCAGCAAGGCTCTGTTCAGTTGTTCTTATCTACATCCTAGAATCAGGGGTTTCAGCTCACTGCGCCTTTTCTTCCTTTTTTTTTTTTTTTCTTTTCTTTCCCACCCCACCCCCTCCCAATAATTGATTTACTTTACAACCATCCACACTGTGTTTTGTGGAATATATATATATATATATATATATATATATATATATATATATATATATCAGTAGTAGTCAATTTTAAATATATCCTGAAACCTTTGCAAATTTTAAGAGAAGAGTCGAAGCCCTGCGAGACCCAATATTTGCCAATAAGAATGGTTATGGTAGGTATGACTAGATATATAATCTGTTGTTCGTGTTGCTAGAGGGAAGACAAGCGTCTACACATTGGCCAGCCTTATGCTTGCACGAGAGTTTAGTTCTCTGCTGCTGTCTGGTTCCTACATTTACTATATCTTTTGTGTAGCGTGCGGGTAGGTCCTTTTATTGCAAAGCAGTGGGGAGAGAGATTGTCATTTTTAACAGGTCGTTGTCAGTTTTCCCTTCCACATAAAAGCGGAGGGTGTGGATGGACTGAAATAATTGCTGGTTTGTTAAAAGAGATTCTATTACTTGAGACCATCATGAGGGGGTGGAAGGGGGTTTCTTTTTATAAGAGAGAAGAGGTTTGTCTACATGCCTGGTTTTGTGGGGCTTAGGGTGTATGCAGCAGGGTTAGGGATCTCTCCATTTCTGTGCTGGAAATGTAAACCTCGAGAGGCAGTTCCTGGATGCTGAACGTTGAGATGGGCAGTTGTGTTTCGGGGGACTGCGCAGTCAAAACGGCAAAGAGAGTGATTTATTTGGGCTTCAGTAAATGCTGCATCTTGTATTTCAAAGAGTTTCCTGTCATGACCTCATAAAAAGAGGAGGCGGCTTGTATGTGTAGCGGTGCCTGGCTTGTTGAGTTGTTGCTTCCTTCTCTGGGCAGCAGCTCTGTAAGAAGGGAATGTCAGCTTTTACATAACGCTCCTTTCTGCTTTTGACACACTGTGTGAGGGTCCGTCTTCTTCTGATCACAGATGGAGTGGAATGGCTTGAAGATGGTAAGTGAAAAGAGGAAGGCAGCTTGGAGATTCCAGCCGTGTGTGTGTGTGTGTGTGTGTGTGTGTGTGTGTGTGTGTGTGTAAGGATGGTAGACTGCATCGTAAATCACTGTTCTGATCGTGTATGTGAGTGTGTGTGTGTTAGTATTTCTTTTTTCTGAGATCCACAATCTGCCTCCAAGTATAATGGCATTGCATGCACACAAGGCACATACTGCCTCTTTCATCAAACACATTTTAGGCAAGCAAGGTTGGTGTCTCTTTTTGACAATCACAATGTCACCGTCACTGTTGGCTGGCGTGTCCACCGCCTCTGTGAGCCTTCAGCCGAATTACACGACTGTTAAAGTTAAAGGCACATTTCTTTTTCATTCTCATGCTAGGAGTGATGAAGAAGGCTGGGAGTGAGGGGTGGAGGAGGTGAGATTCAGTACCAGCAGATGCAATTGTGAAACAGGACTTTGAGATGTGGATGGGGAAGTGGAAAACCTTTCTGCCGAAGTAGTAAATCTATTTTTAGCATCATCTTTTTCTGGAAAAAGAAACAGGGAAACTCCTTGAGTGCTGCTCCTGTCTCCTGGTGTTGACCCTAAAGATATGGCACAAAATGGCACGAAGAGATGCCACGAGTGCCCACTTTGACTTTGAATTTTCACCAGCAATAGCTTTCAGGGGATTTGGGGCTGGGTAGTGGGGAAAGCTACAAATTCATTTTATTTTTTAACTAGAAAAGCCTCAGGAGGACTTTTCACTCCGCATAAGATGTTATAACAAAGCTGTGGTCTTTTTCCCATTCTTAAAGGATTGCCTTTGTCTGGCTGCTTGTTTTGATGGGTGTAAAACAAATAAGATTAGACCGAGCAGCCCAACTGAAAGCGATAGCTGGGAGGAAAACCCAATGAAAGGTTGCCGGGGAAACGAACAGAGGAGAAGCCGAGCAGGGAGCAGGTGGCTATCATGAGAACACACTGCAAACAGTGTAAAAAAGGAGGAGGGGGGGGACAGGACCTCGATTATCTTTGCTGTTCTTTGTGACCAGCCCAACTTTAATTATTCTTCATAAATAGGTGTTAATTACATTTCTAACTCTGGTTCGCAGTGATTTTTTGAAATCTATTTTTAAGCATCTGTTCCCTCTCTCCTCTTTTTCTTTTTGTTTGTTTGTTTAAAAAAAGAGAGGAGGGGGAAGGGAGAATAGAGTATCCCTCCTCTCTCTCTCTCTCTACCTTTCTCCCCTCTCTTTTTTTCTCTCTCTCTTTCCCCCTTTCCCTGCTGTGAAATTGTACGTGGAAAAAAATGCAAGGAATCTTGTGAGACCATTTGAAAAAATGTAAATTATATTGAATGAAGTTGACAGTTGACGGAAGCATAACAGTGAATTCCCACAGCTGACAGGTTCTGCAGATGATTTCTCTGAAATTTCCAGCAAATATTCATAGAGAAAAATATAAGTAGATTAGACTTATACTAAGCAATGATTTTTGTGTTAGGTGATACTGGCATTTTTACTACATTAGATGCTGATACTGTAGTTTCAAGGAGTTCATTGTAGAAATGTCATTGGAACACAGTCACTGAAGAGCCCTTTGCCTTCCCCCACTGTCCATTCCTCTAGCTACAGAATCTACCCATGCCTTCCACTTGCAAATGCATTTGGTCTTGGGTCTGGTCTTGGTATAAACAGAGTGAAAAGGTGATCTTTTTTAAGTGTCTGATTGTCTGGTGGGACCCATGCATGCTAGATAACAAGTATCTCTCACTTGTCTCTCTCTCTCTCTGAGTGCTTTTCTAAGTAGTGTCTTTTTTCCAGTGATGGTGGAAACCAAAAAGGACTAACAGAGATAGTGCTTGAATGAATAGGATTATAAATAAATAAATAAAACAAAATCCTGAAATAGTCATCAGTTGTGGTTTCTTTCTGGTGACAATAGAGATATAAAATACAGTAGCTAATGTGAAGCCCCAGAATGAAAGGTTAAAAAAAAAAAAATGAAATGTATTGCGAGAATAGAAAATTTAATTGCTTTTATTGAAAATCCTCTTACTTTATTTTCTCTCTGTTGCAAATCTCTACCATCAAACCCCACCATTTTTTTCAGTGAGGATGGGGGGGGGCATTATTTTGCTTTTACTCTTAAGGCAAAAAATAAACATTTTTGTCCCATGCTTGAACCTTGCTTTCCTGTATTAACTGCATAAACATATGTCAGCTATAAAAATAGAATAGTTTTTTATTATCACTAATAAAGTTTTCCTTTTATTTTCTGAGAATTTTCTGGCACGTTTTTAGTTAGGGGAAATTGTTTCTATACAAACTGTCACCTTGACTTAGGTTATGAAAAAAAGACACATAGCTCTAGCTCTGCTGCTGACCTTTATTGCTTCTTTGTCTTAAAAAAAATATATTAATACCTACTACCTACATGTGGAGGTGTGCCTTGATAGAAGCACAAGATTGGGTGTGCATTTATTCAGAAGTGAAAATATGGATAGAAATATTGCCGCAAAAAAGACATTAACTACACCACAGTTTTACTGTTCAGATTGTCTCTGCATTTCATAGTAATGTATTGATTAAATCAGCTGATATTTAATTTTTTTGGAGGAGTCAAGTGAACCGAGGTGGGGGAATAGCAAGCAACTACTTTGACAATCACTGATTCTCTAATTTTAATATCTCATTTTAAAAACTTAAGCATTTATTTAAATCTTAGTCCCATTCATTCCTACCCCCCATTTTTTCAAGTCACCTTCTTGCAAAGATTGAGATGGGTTTGCCTATGTTTGATGGTTTTCACAAAGCCTAAAACTTTTTTTATTCTCCCATAGACCTGTTTTGGAGTAGTACTAGCAGATTTATTTTTAAAGAAAGAGAAATAAAATGATAGTGTCAATATATTTTAGTTCCAAATTCAGTCTTGCTAAGAGTTTTTGAGATAATAGACTTCAGATATTTTAAATTTAGAGTGTCTATTAGGAATAATAGTATTTGAAGTTTCAAATCTTGAAGTCATTGCATGAATGGTATTCTCTCTCTCTCCCTCCCTCTCCCTCCCTCTCTCTCTCTCTCTCTCTCTCTCTCTCTGTGTGTGTGTGTGTGTGTGTGTGTGTGTGTGTGTGTGTGTGTGTTCATTATCTCTAAAAGGATCTGTGACTAAACTGGGGTCTTTTCTCAGGATAGAGTTACTATGAACAATGAAAGGGTTTCCTAAGGGCAAATCCTTTGGTTTGCTTTGGTCTCTTCTCTCTGCACTTAACTCTTTTTTGTGGTTGAATTCTTTTCCTAGGCAAAACACTATCCCATCTATAAAGAGACATTCTGCTTCATTAACCCTTGGTACTTTAATACCTTATTTTAATTAAAAACAAAAACAAACAAACAAACAAAAAACGAAAGATGAAACAAATTATCCGTATGTACCACAAGTAAGGAATGGTGGGCTGTCTTAACAGAGGTCAATATATATGGACAGAAATACTTCAGCCTTGACAAATTACTTCATCAGTTCCAGTGACCTGTGTCTACCAGACACTTAGTTTACATATGTGGACATTTAAAATATACATTTTTTTTTCAGTGAAATAGCCAACGAATGCTAATCATAAAAGTATGTGCTGGCAACTGCTGCAATGCAGTATTTTTCCCAATGTTATTGGGAGTTTGGGGGGTATGAAGGGACTTGAACAGTCTCAAGCTTCTTTCTTACTGTCTTTCAGTTGATGGGGGCTGGGTGCAGAATTGGAAGGAAATAAAGTCAATGTTTCATTACTGACTATCCATTCCTTCGTTCATTTGATGAATAAGAGGAGGGTAGTATCAGTGTGTTTTTGTGAATTCTTACATTTGTCTCAGCTTTTCCTTATTTGCTGTTAACCAATGTGTGTAACCATTTTACCTGTAAGTATATGTGCATCTCTAAATGGAAAGGAAACTGAAGTAGGCTTCTTTTCCTAAGTACTTCATTTTTTTTTTAATTCCAAGAGTTCTCTTAATAGAAAAAAATACAAATTTTCAACTATTTATCAAAAGAGATGTTGAGGTTCTGCAGGCTTCCACTAGAAGCCAGACACTTTCTTTACCAACCACTTGAGGAGCTGTAAATATGCAATACTGAACTATGTTTGTGAGTAAAAGTTCCTTCTCAATCAAGGGACTAAGGTATAGAGTCTGAATTTAAATGAGGTTCTTTGTTCTTTGGAGACATTTTAATGTAATATTACCACTGGTAATATTAATAATAATAATGCAAAGGAGGCAAATGCGCATATTGGCATCATATGCTTTGTCTTTTCAAGTTCTATGAGTATAAGGTGTTTTAGGGTTGTCCTTGGATTTTTAAAGCCTCAGTATATTTTAAGGCTAGAGTACTTTTGTAGATCAATGGCTTCTAAGGGTTAAATGGCAAGATGGCCTGTGGGCAAGTGGGTAGCTGGAGGTGTCATATACAGTGATTGTCTTAAATTAGTTATCTAGAAATGAAAAGGAAAAGACTGAAGGACAAGAATGGGGGTGGGACATGAAGGTGAGGATGGGGTATGGGGGGACATCACACAGGACATCAACATGTGCATCCTGGTGGTTCTGGTATAGAAAATAATGAGTGTTACAGTGCAGGATGCCCCATAATTCCTCAGAACCTTGACTTTGCAGGTTTATTACTTCCTTGTTTGTTTGTTCACACCTTTAATTATATCCACTTTGGGGTGCTAGCTGGGGTACAGAGATGAGCCATTTTGTTTGCTATCTACTTCATTAAGAATTCAGGCAGCATGTCCACAATAGCCCTGGAGCATCGGTGTTAGGAACCAATCACGTCGAAAAGGAAATTGTTACAAAAGGAGGAAAATAAGAAAGCAATCACCCAGTCAGCTAGAGCTGGACATCCACTGTACTTGACAGTAGTATTTATGTTGGTAATGCATTCATTAAGAAATAAAGTAGGCTTTGGGTGCTCTTATCAGGCTTTTGGCTGGCTCTCCCACCCCTCCCAGATTTCTCCATCCCTACCCCAACCCTGAGATCCTGCCTCTACCATTTTTACATTGGAATACTCTTATCCAGATCTTTGTAGCTAACACCACAGATTACAAACACCGCCCCCAGTAAAGATGGTCTCTTCAAGACTCAAACCTGAGGGATCAAAGAATCTTTAAACAAATTTCAGTTAAGAACTCAATAAAAATATTGAAGAAATACTGTTTAGTGCAATTGTGCTCCCATCTTCATTGATGATGTTGTTGAAAAAAGAATCCCTGTTTTTAACCCCAGAAATTAATACAAAACTAGGGAGTTTGTTAATGAAAACAAAACAAAAAAAACAAAACAAAAAACAAAAACAAAAATTATACGGCTCAGGTGTTCCCTGAAAATGACTTCTGATGGACTCTTGGTTTGAAAAATAGCATTTAATTGAGTTTAAATTTTCAAATATTCATTTTAAACTACAAAAAAAAAAAACTTTTTTTTTCTATAGGACATGTAGTTTCTCCTCAAGATAAAAGGAGACAGAGAATAAATTTCAGCCAAGATGACAAATTCAGAAAGCACCACATCTTAGAGATTCCTGTCTGCACCATGGGCCATATGGGGCATGAGATCCTATCTTGCATCTGAGGATCTGTGAATCCTCTATTATTGTTCACCCTCTTGTGCCCTTCGATTTGTTTTGACATTGGGGTTATCGCTGAGCTGATGGCCATTTCTTATTCCAAGAACATGTATTTGTTGAGGACTTGCTACGTACATTTCTTTGGAACTCAAGATTGCCATTTCTTTCAATGATGATCAAAACACATAACTAGGAGCTAAGTTTTGATGCTAGGAGGTGAAGTTGATGTCGTAGACTCTTGTTAACCCAATGATACTGGTGTCGAAGGGTAAGCAGAATCCCATCAGAACATTCAAGTTGAACGTCAGTGGTTTTCTTTTTACAAGTCTCTAAGTGACTCCAAAAGACAGAAATTAAAGATCTTCTAGACATTTTTGTCTGTAAGATTCCATGTATCCAGATGTTCACGCTCAGGAAGAAGCAGTTTGGACAGTTGGAAGGAACTTGTCTCTCAGCCAGATGCCTGTGAAACTTGCCTGGAACCTGTTAATTTTACAGAAATGTGAATACCTTCCTTCTAACAGGAATTTCTTTTTTATTCTTTCTTGAGACAAGTCCTCACTCTATGTTGTCCAGACTGGTATTAAAATACTAGACTCAAGTGATCCTCCCATCTCATCCTTTAGAGGACCTGGGACTACAGTTGTGTCACTATACCTGGCACAAATATCTCCTTTAATATTCTTTCCTCTATAACTGAATCTGAGCAAACTGTGACCCTCTTGGCATACCTTTGCACAAACTAGAACTTTGCTAATGGAGTAGAAAGCATGGCATTATCTTTTAATATATATCTAGACAGTGTGAAATCTCTGTCTCTCTGTCTCTGTCTGTCTATTTGGCTGTGTGTGTGTGTGTGTGTGTGTGTGTGTGTGTGTGTGTGTGTGTTACAAACAGCTATGACCCCTAGTATGTCATGGCTTGTGCCGATGGATTTCTCAAGCAGTTTGTGTTTTCCCAAGCTACGAATTTAGGCCCTTTAAAAGTTTTGCTTTCTAATTTGTATGTGAAAAAAATTATTTCCAGTGCTCCCCTTTCAAGATGGCACTGTAGTAAATACAGCTCTAAGGATGAGATCTGGGGGGCTATTTAAAAGTGGAAAGGCTGAGAACCTGAAATCTTTGCTGATGAAACTTTCATTAGGAAACTTCTCACTTAAGATGGAGTAAACTGACTACATCCCTGCAAATTTGTGATTTGGACTGGCTTCGACTTACCCTTTCTTGTGTTCCTTTTTGTAACGTAGCCAACCACACATTTAAAATTGGATATGGTACATGTCTTCAACATTAATTATCTCTGTTGATACGCTGGGTACAGACAGTCCAATTCTCCCAAATCCAGATTCTTACTGTAACACCAAAACAAAAGTGATACTTATGAATTAATATTGAGAGAGTTGTCCTCATAGTAACTGTTCCCCAAAGGAAGCTTTACATAAATGTACATTTATTATTCACGATATTAAAAGGCAATCCTTAGCTTTTTACTTTTTAATTTGTACTAAAATATGTAAATTGCTTTTATTTTGGAGTTGCTCTGTTTTAGCTGGCTTTGGGGGAGGATAACTTTCTAGTTTGATTATATTTCAATTGCCTCTATAATGGAAGAGGTTCCACTCTTGAAATCAACCTGGTTATTGTGATTAGGACCCTGAGGACCAGTGTGCTGTTGAGGCTAAAGGCATAAATATAGACCTGTTCACATAGAGGAAAATTAGTTTCATTCCTACAGATACCACAGTAAGCATGCTTTTGTTTGTAAATCACCTCAGAGGTTGTGAAGCCCCAAGTGCCTCCGGATGAGAGGATCCTTCACAGTGCACATATACCGACAAACCTCTGAAAATAGTCTTCCTTCTTTCTTTTCTTTCTTTAAATTCTTCCTGTCCCCTCCTTCCTTTATTTGTGTATGTGTGTGTTTGTGTGAGGGGGGGGGGGGAAATAGGGGAATAGAGATTGTCTTTGTGAAGGCTGGAAATTGACATCAGTTGTTATCAGGTATCTTCCATGATCTATTTCCGCTATGTTTATGAAGGTAGTAACTCTTGCTAAACTTGGAACTTGGCAATTTTGGCTGGTTTAACTACTTGGGCATAACCTGGGGAACCCCTGTCTCTGTCTCCTGAGCAGTGGGATTACAGATGGCTGCCATGCCTACATGGTTTTTCCTATGGATTCTTGGGATCCATCTCTGGTTCTCATGCTTGCTCCCCAAGTGCTTTCTTCATGACCTCATCACTCCAGCCACTGTTTTGTTTTTGAAAAAAAAATACAAAAGTTTTCAGGGAGCTAGGAAGATGGCTCAGTGGTTACAAGCACCTGCTGCTCCTGTAAAGGAGCCAGGTTCAGTTCCCAGCCCTCCTCCAGGTGGAAAAAAATGTTCATCTTCCCATGCGCAGTGTCCTGGGAAACCACACTGCATGGCACCCTCACAGCTGCTGTCTCCTCTGAGCACTCAAGGGAGTTAATATGTCATAGGTTTCTCACACGGACAGACCATCAGTCCTTCCTGGAATTGTGTGGCTTTACAACACTTTCTGTGTCCTCCAAATCTTGAAGGACACATCCTTGGGAATTAGAATTAACATGGGATTTAGTCATCAAAAGAGAATAAAATCTAACGATGTAATTAATTTTAGCCAGTGCTGTACTGCTTGTTGTTGTTGTTGTTGTTGTTGTTGTGTTATGTTGTGTTATTTTTCATGAAAGAGCCTGTTGAAATCTTCTGGAGACAACTACAAAGACAATAAAAGTGGGTTCAGCTTAATTAATGCTTCATTTTTACCACTTTTACCCGAAAACAAAACTTACTTTGGAGCTATTTTTCACTGTCTCCACATCTGCCTTTTTTCTTCATCTACCTTGTGTTCCCAAAAGGCTGATTTTCCAGTTCTGTTTCTCAAAGGAGAAGCCGAAGCGAAATGAGTTGCTGCAATTTTTCTAACTTTGCCTTCAGTTTTCCTCCTTCTGTTTAGTAAGGCAGGATGATGGATGGCTTTGGCAGTGCAAACAGCTCTAGAAGTGATCTGATTGACTGAAGAGGTATGTGAGATGTGAAAAGAATGCTGGCCCTCTATTTATTAGCCTCATATTCAAGGAGACAAAAAGAGAAAGAGGGAGAAGCATGGGCTGAGGGGAACCATCACAAACCTTAATGTGGTGGTCATTGATTGCACATCCTAAGGGTAGGGAAGAGTGTCAAGACAGGTAGATGTTGGGCCAAATCTTATATATGTAACTGTATCCCATGCGTCTAAAGGGGTAACTAAATAGGAACAATAAATAAATCCACCCGCTGTCTGTCCTAAATTGGTGCCTGTGGCTTTTGCCAGTGAGGATGGAAGAAAAATACAAGTAGTTTCTGAAATAGTTCCAGACATAAACTAAAAACACAATCCTTAGAACATTGTTTTAATGTCACAGATTTTTGATTCTACTTCAGGATGGATGGGATAGTTTTGTTTTTAATTTGATCTTTAAAACAAGACAAAGGCTTAGAAATCTAAATATGGCCCCCTCTCCAGTCTTGTAAGCCCTGTGCTTTTCTTTTTAAAGAGATATGACCCTGTGAAAGACAGTTAAACTTTTCTATTTCCATATGAATCTATTTCAAGTCCTTGCCAGGAATTTCCTGTAAATTTAGCAGGAGTGTGTTCCTTTGCCTTGTGTGTGGTATGCCAATACTCTGGGCAAATTTGGTAATTTTTATGGTGTGGTTATATGGGCATAAATATAGCTGTAAAAGTGGAGGCTGAAGTGTAATTCAGTGATAGAGTCTTTGCATTGCCTGTGTGAAGCCATGGTTTAGAATTTCAGCACTTGAGAGTGCAGGGAGCTTGGTTTTAGAAAAAGGTGACATAAAAGACACTTATCTATATTTTAGTCCAGAAAAATGTCACCTGTTAATGAAGGACCAGAAAGAGAAGATTGGATTGATGATTTGAGTAAGCAAATGGGTAGAATAGAGAGAAGGAAGGTAGTTGATGTCAATTCTAGATAGATATTTGTGATGTTTAAAAACTGAAAATTTATTGTATTTCTGGCTTAAGAAGTCCTATAAGAAGAAATAGTTTGAACAATAATAAAGACTTTTGTCTGTTTTTTGTTGTTGTTGTTTTGTTTTGAAACAGGGTAGAGAGTCTTTACAAACTGAACCCAAGCCTCAGGCTCCCCCAAAGCTAGGATTACAGGAGTATCCAACCATATTCTGCAAAAGGAACTTTTAAATAGGTCTCCCCTTAATGAATCTTGGAGACATGGGCTTGTGGTTGGTATAATCTTAAGGATTCACAGCTAGCAAGTTTAACCATTGTTCCAAGGACTGAGAAGGAAGTTTGAATTCTAGGTCATCAGCTGTGTACTTCCTGTACACTTCTGCTTAGTACACCGTTATGCCCATTGGAGATCATCGCTCATATTCACTTGGAATTGTAGTATTTTTGCCCTATGCTGTCAGTTTTGTCTCTTTAAATGTAGTAAATGCAGATACTGTTAGCCCCTTTTACAGAAAATAAAGCTCAGACACTACCTCAATTTATAAATTAAACAACACCAGAGGTCATTACTCCTAAGTGTCTGGGAACATATCTGCTTCCCCAAAAATTACATTTCTTGGAGCAGACAAAGAAAGGTAATTCCTTTTCTAGACTGAAATGTTAAATGTGCAACCAGCAAACATATATTGCATATCTACTGTGTGTAAGACCACATTATAGATCCTCTTAGAATGTTTCATCACCTAATATACACCCCAATACAGTGAGTAAATGGTGAGAGGCTGAGTTTACACAGTGTCTGGGCAGAGAAATTCCATTGCACACAAGAAGGGAATATCAGTTCTTTGGGAGGAAAGGAGATAAAATTTATTGGACTGAATTCCAGGAAACCCGGGTAGACAGACAAATTGGAAGAGAGAGATCCCCTGTGAACAGAATATTATGTATAAAAGCATGAAGGCAGGAACTTACAGCATTTGCTTGATTAAAAGGTACAAGAGTAGATGAGGCAAAAGATAAAGAAAAACATTGATAGGCAGAAGCTACCAGTTAGATTTGAGCATTGTGATATGGCTTTAACTTTGTTTTGGTGGTTTAGGTTAGAATATGCTGTTTCCTGATCATTTTTACAAGGCCTAGATGTCTTTACTTAGCCACCATATTTCAGAAGTCATGACTCCCTAAAGGTGCTTTCTGGCCCTGGGGTTACAGGGCCAGGAAGCAACAGGAGTAAGAATAGTAAATCTATTTTATTCTGTAAAGACTAAGCCATTTAAAGGAGTATATTCTGCTATTTGCACCAAGAGGTGATGGTCATTTCGTGACAGAAATTGCCAGAGAGAATGGCAGTGGGTAGGAAGCAAACTTATTCCTTGCTACATAAAAAAGTAGCCACCTAAACTCTTTCAAGCTGTGTACCAAGTTAATTCACTTTCCTGAATTAGGTCTCTGTTGGTTATCTTTTCAGCTTGGAAACCAAAGATCATGCCTAATGTCCTCTTATTCCAATGTCTGGTATGTGGTAGGTTCTCGATAAGGGTTCACAGAATTGATTTAAGTTGTCATAATGTAATTTGATGTGCTTTTACTTTTTAAGAACCTAACTATAGTTAGAAGACTTGTGAGTCTTGCATCTGTTGTTAAATTACAGGATTCTGTTTAGCCCAAATCACCTAACTTTTCTGAGTCTAAATTTCTTAGTATATTAAGTAGAATTAATGCAACTTTATGTCTTAATAAGATCCACTGAACTATAATTTTTATGCACTCTATAGATAGGAAACCAATATTGGCAAACCAGTAAGCTGTTGTTCAAGTCCATGAAAATGTACTGAAATGCCTACTGTGTGTGAACACTACAAAGATAGCTGAGTCAGTGTGCCTCTACTCTTGAGGATTCATTAGCTGTCATCTGGCCTCTAATTTAATCACAACAGGAAATAGTATGAGTATGAAGTGTTCCAAACCATGTGTTCTATTTTTGAAAGTACTGAGAACAAAGTACCTGTAACATACTAGACATTAAATAAAGATTTATTGGATTAAATTGTACTTGGATTAATTCTGGCCAGCAAGTATTACATAACTTTTAAGTCAAAGAATCACTACAAATTTTGTAACTGTGCCTTACTGCATAGATGCCCTCATTTGCAATGTGGGCATATTCATCTGTCCTAAAGCCAGCATTTTTAAGTTCCTAAAACGGACAGTGGAAAATAGTCAATAAGAACTTGAGAATTCAAACTGTAAAATTCAAATTCTATCCAGCCAGAGAAGACATTTTCCTCATAGTATGGGGGGAATATCCTTTGGTGGAGACATTTAGGTGGGCTTTCTTAGAATTTAAAATAATAATAATAGTAATAATCATGGCTATGTTGCTATTTTACTGTGTCACTCATCAACCTTATAGCCACAAGTCATATTACTCTCTGATCCTCAGTTTACATATTTGCAAATTCATTTGTATCTCTCAGACTATAGAGATTAAATAAATTTACTTGATAAATGCTTATGATCTCTGAAGAATTAGTAGTAAATAACACAGAGTCCTCTGTCTGCAAGGAGCTGTGTGTCTGGTAATGGCAGTAAAAAGTTGGGATTCAGACTCTCATCACCTGCCAAGGCGGCACCCCGTGGTTTTCCTGGGATGTGCATATTACCTTCTTGTACATGACTCATTTGCATTTTATTTGCATTTCAGGTTTATTGAGGCAACAGTGTTGCAATATCCATCTCTTTTGTCCCCTTTGCTTTGGGTCTTAGCCTTGTCTGTTGGCACATTGCTCCTTATACCATAGTTACTGGATAAATCCAGCCCAATTCAGCAAATATTTACCAAGTTGTTCAGGGTACGCTGCTGGGGAAGGGACAGTAGCATTTACTGAGCAGAACTGAATTGAAAATGTCTTTGAAGCACAAAGGGGGACCAGCACCGTGAGGCAGTGATACACCAGTGCTCAAAGTGCCTCTGATCTATTTGGGCAAAAATAGAACACCGAAGGAGATTCTGCTGGGAGCCTGAAACACGATAATAATAACAACAATAATAACAATGGATTCTTTGAATGCTATTTTGCTTATATTTCATGGAGAAACCATTTATTTGCTATAGGCACACAATTGGGACATTCTCTGTGATCGTTTTTCCATGTTGTGTGGCTCAGGAGCAAGTCCTTCTGCCCTTCTCAGGCCTGGAAGACTCTGTGGCTTGGTAGTGCTCTCCTGTTCAATTCTCATCATGCATCTCGCTCTCTCTTTCTCTCTCTCTCTCTCTCTCTCTCTCTCTCTCTCTCTCTCTCTCTCTCTCTCGCTCTCTCTCTCTCTCTCCCTTCTGCTTATACTCCACTGCAAAAGTGCACCTTACTGTTCCTTAGCTATGCAGACAGATCTTGAGGTATCCAGCTCCTTCTACTCTCTTAGCTTGTTTTAAATGCTTCCTTCACTCACTGTGAACAGGCAGTGTCTCTGCTAATGCTGTCAGTGGCCTTCCATCCTTGTTCTTCCACACTGCACAGTCAATTATTGACTTGCCTGTTTGGACTCAAAGCCTCTTATCCTGAAATTTAGTGTGACACTGCTATTGCTCACCAACCACAGTTCTGTAACTTTTGAGAGTGCCTATTTACGAGAAACTTTTCCTGATTGCTGTGACTCACCTATAATTCCTCTTTCTTCTTTCTTCTAGACTACTTCATGTCACCTGTTATCTGCACCACGCAGCTAACAGTGATAAATCACAATAATAGCAACCCTTTGTAGTGTGTGTGTCGGGATTTGAAAAAAAAAAAAAAAACTCTACTTAGGTTACTGCTTCAATCTCATAACAGCTCTGGGAAGCAGGTATTTTTAGTCCCACTTAGCAACATGTAGCTTAAGTAAGTTGTATAAGGTCACAAGGCTAGGAAATGTCAGACCTAGAATTCATAGCCTCTTCTGTGTCTAATTCCAAAACCCACATGCTCTTTCCCATTTTGTATTACTCATTCTTTCAAAGGTAGGAGATAATACAGGAATTTAGCCTTGTGGTTATTAGTAGAGATGTTTGATCCAGAATGCATGAGTTCAAACCATGACTTTATCAATTGAAGCCTTAGACAAGTTATTTCCACATCATGACTGAATCATTTATCTGTAGATGACTTATTAAGAGGATTTGGTACACCAATGTGTGTTAAGAACTTGAGGCAGTTCTTAGCATACAAAGCACCAATGGTCACTGTCATCATTATGACCACACAGGTAAATTTGTATCCCATTCTTCAAATATTTGCTTAGGGCTTGCTATATGCCAGCCACTGTTCCTGGTGTTGGAGGCAACAGCAATGACTAAGATGAGTCTCTGTACTTATGAAACTTTTGTTTTAGATGGAAAGGCAAACACAGAAGAAGAAAATAGGTCTATATATCTTGTAATATTTTATAATTTAACATAATTAAATGCTATTTTTATAGTAGGAGATAATGGTGTACAGAATATGTTATTGCCACACAGTGATTCTACTTTAGTTCAGCCAATGTCTTGATCCTACTAGAGTTATCAATGCCCTGTTCTGAAAAATGGAGCTTCATATTGTCTAGTTTCTGATTGGGGTGTGGGGTAACTATATTAGGGTCAAGATGCTATCTCTAGATTAAGCTATCAAGGTCTTAGGGAAACATGGCATAGAGAACTCATACATAAGCCAGGAGTCCTAGCCAATGAGGAACAGGCTCTTTTTATTACTCTGTATTTGAAAGTAGTGGATATATATCCCAAGAAAGTCACAGGATTTTAACCAGTCATTTAGCAAAGGACAGCTTCAGCTAGGGTATCTTGTCAAGGATGCCTGTGATATGGTTTTTGTGACAGGCTGAGCCTAGAGGGTGTGGTAGTGTCTGACATTGCTTAACAGTGGTCCACTGAGGAAGACATACCCTTTGGAGTCCTAGAAACAAGGCTTCTATTCCTCATATACTTGGTGTGCTGTGATCTTGTCAAAGTCACTAACTTGTGTGAGCCATGATTTCCTTATGTCTGTAAAACGAGACATGATACTTACACCAGAGGTTTGTTTAGATGACAGATTAAATTAGCATTTGTATAAACCCTGATTCAGAAGCTGCTGTATAATAAGCAGTTACTAAAGGAGGATTTTCAAAACTAGTTCAGTCTCCCTTGGGTGTACATTTTAGGAACTGGTCATTATTTCAGGACACACAGGGAGAGATTTAAACAGAAATATGAGAGCTACATCCCCAGCCCATGACTTTCAAAGAACAGAGTAGATAATCTCAAAACCAGGACTGTATCATCTCAGAAAGTATTGTGGATGCCAAATGAAAATAAGATTGGATTTTCTTGAAATCAGTGTGATAGAGGCTGAAACCACCAGTCTCTTCTACAAAGCTATGTTGTCTCTGTCTTCCCAGGGTCATGAGCCCATAGAAGCCTGAGACTGTGTGAAGAAAAGTGTGTGATAAAAGGGCTTTGGACTCTGAAATGTTGTAAGAGTTTGGAGTTCAATTCTTTCTTGTAGTAAATTGAATATTTCCTTTTGAATGGGAGGGGAGTCTGGGTAGAAGGGACTGCTTGATTTACTCTTGTAGGTCAGAAGTACTCATGGAGGATGCCTTATTACTAGATTATAGATAAATCTATTTGATGCTCCAGTGTGAACAACTAGAGAACTTCCATTGTGAAATGTAGACATAAACCTTGCTGGCTTTTAAATCTCCTTGCCACTGTGTATGGTATTCCATAAAATTGCATTAAGTTTTTTTGAGAGGGAGGACAGTACAGTTTATTCTTATTCCACAACTCTGTGTTAAAATTACTTTAAGAACAAAGCTCCCCATCAAACAAAAGTAAGAAAAGAATAATTACCTGAGCATTTACCAGCATGCTTTTCATGCCGAGCCCTAGATGAAGTCCTAAATACTTTCTCCCTCTTGTGGCTACTGACATATTAGTATTGGGTTTCTCCTGGAATTTATTTTACCCTTTTGGCCACTGGTCCATATTTATTTTGATATTGATACCCATGTTCATCCAAATTAAACAAAGCAGGAAGGAGTAAAGGACTTCAAAATATAGAACCACATGTTCCTCAGCATGCCTAGGAGGCTGGTACTGGGGGGAAAGAGGTCTTCTCCTATACCATCTGGGTCCTCCTGAACATTCCCCTGATTGTTTGTCCATTCCCTGGATGATGGTTGGATTCTGTATTATATGCAGAGAATAAGTAGTTGTCCAAAATTCACACCCTACTCACAAGGAGCACCAGTCAGTGGGGAAACAGGCAGGTTAATAATAATTAAAATGACTTCCTGAATGTTTTGGACCTATGGAGTGGTGAGCAACAGGACTCGGGGTGGGGGGGGGGGGCGGAGAAGATACGCAGAAGATACCTGAGGCTGTGTGGGTCAGAGCAGGCTCCGGAAAGTTTTGCAAAATGACATAGTCCGTTAGATTGGCATTTGGTAGGCACTTGTGTAGAGGCATGGGAGGAACATATTACAGAAGATATTCAGATATCAGATAGTGACAACTGTTTCATGACATTTTGACAAGTTTGTAGACTTGTCTATTAACCTCTAGAATGAACTCTAGGGGGCAGTCAGTGATCAAGTGGTGTATTATCCAACAACGATAAATTCACTCCATCTTTGTCATATTCATGTAAAGTATTTCAGCATTCTACTATCAATATGCTCCATGTTGCTCTTGAAATGACTGAAGCAGAATGGTTAATTGACTTGTCCAAGTATACACAGCAGTCAAGAAATTGACCCTGAATAGTACAGCTCTAAAATGCCCATGTGAACCACTATGCTATACAATAAATAATTCATAAATATGTGAATATGTTTTAACTGAAAAAATGTAGAATGATTTACAATGATTTATTTATTCATTTACTTAAAATAAATAACATCTAGGCATGCTCAGATCTAATGGATGTGCTGGGAAATGGAAAGTGCCCCCACTGACTTGGTCTTTGACTTGAATGACTTACAGAAACATGACTGCAAGCCCAGCCTTTTAGGAAAGTAGGACAGAAGAATGAAGAATTCCAGGCCAACCTGGGCTATCAATACATTGACAAAAAAAAAAAAAAATACCTCTTTGAGTGGAAATGTTCCATGGGCTCTTTACTTCCAGAAGATACTAAAGACTGTGGCCAGATTCAGACCCATAAGGAAAATGAATTCCTTAACCCATGAGTTTAGGACTAAGACAGAGAAGATCCAAGGAAGAAGGAATGCAGAGATTGAAAGAGCCATGCAATCCTTTGGGTCCATTTGAAAGCAGTGAGTAGCCCAATAATGATAAGAGTAGTATAGAGTTAAAAAGATGAATTGCTCCTATTTTTAAATTGATTCTAAAGAGGACAGAGAGGTTTACAGCAGAGCAGAGTGGTAGAGAACAGCGAGCACAGTAGCTTTGACCGTGGGAAGCAGACCAAGACCTAACAAGTCATCCATCCATCCAGGCATGCTGCCCAGAGAGCCTAGAATCTGCACTAGGTCTTCACTAGTCTCTGAGATTATAAATATGTTAGGCACATCAGCTACCATTAAGCAGCTCACAGTCCAGTTGTAAAGGAAGACAGGAATGTGGTAAATGCCCAGAACAGAGTGTGTATAGGGGACAAAGATGTGAGCTGTGAAGAGAGCATGGGGGATGATATGTCAAGCATGATGGCAGAGAGAGTAGATCTTCATGGACCAAGAGGAGTGCTTGAAACAGAGCAGCATGAATTAAACACAGTGAACTCCAGTTTCTCGTAGCCAGCTACCAAAAGCTGCAAAAGGCTGTCACCTGCAATGTGTTTTCCAGGGTGTATGGGACATGTAGTGAATAAGGGAAGAAGATGAAATCAGTACTTGGACATCAGACCCCATCTCTGCACCATCTGAACAGGAACAAGTGGCTCTGCTTTCCACTTATCCTCGGCTCTGGAGTTCTAAATGCAGATTAAGTAATGAGCACCAGTGTAATCTGATGAGTTCTTTTGTAACTGGGGGTTCTATGGGAGTCAAACCCATTTCTTCTGGGGGACTAGTATTTGCTGTGTTCTCTGCTTTCCCCATCACACTTTTCTGACTGCACTCTGGAAGATGCACTTTCCACAAGTTTTGTCAGACTGGCTGCTCCCTCAGAGTTTACAGGGGGAAAAGCAGTGTGTGTGTGTGGGGGGGGGTAGGACATGAATGACACCTAGCAGAAACTGCCCACTGTGGCAGTGTTCTGAAACTTCCCATGAATATCTGAGCCTGTCCTGAGGGAAACCAGAAACAATAATGGCTGGGCTTATTTATATTTAAAATACCTAAGTTTATTCATTGTAGAGGCTTTTTTGAAAGGGCAAGAAAAAATGCCAGAAATTATATTGGTAAATATCAAAACGTACTTTCATTATTCATTTTGTGGGATTCTTTTAACCTCCCATCTTTGCTATGTATCTTCCTGCTTAGTGTTATCATGAGAACTTAGTGAATGTTTGTAAAGCAATACGAAGATGAAGGAAATAGCTACCAACTCAGGTGATAGGCAGGAAGGTCTAAAATGTTCTTTTCTGTTTCCAATATTAAATACCATAGACAAATCTTACAGCATTCAGATTAGTGAGCTTTGTCACCTGCAGCGTGTTTTGTAAGGGCACATTTTTGGTATGCTATGATTTGAACAAGGGGAATAACTGAGCATTGAGGGTTATCTGTGTGCCAAACTCTGGACCAAATATCTTTAAATTATTTTTTAATTTTCATGAGGAAGACTGACTTGTTTGCATCTTTCAGATGAGTAAATTACACCTCAGAGAGTCTTAAAAGGCTAAAGCAAGGTCAAGGGTGGCATTGATTTTCAAACCCAGGACAGATCAACTTCAACCCCTGTGTGTGTGTGTGTGTGTGTGTGTGTGTGTGTGTGTGTGTGTATATATATATATACATATATATATATACACACACACATATATATATATATATATATATATATATATAACCATAAAGAACTCTGATTAATATCCTTTCTGGAAGATCTATTTATTTGGCAGTGTTTCCCAACTAATAGACTAGAGAGAAGATACAACAGCTACATTGTCATAATCATTTGGTTTATGTATCACTATTGAATTATATTTTATGCTGTTGGGAATGTTCCTCAGAGGTATAGGAAAGGGAGCAGAATTTTTCAGAGTTGAGTTCAAGTCACAGTGACAGTGGACACTGCAACGAACTGCAGTAACAGTGGAAATTAACTGGGGTTTCATTTTTTTCCATCTTGTGTAGTGTAACCATACTTCTATATCTGTAAATGGAAAAAAAATGTCAGTAGACACCTTGCAACTTTGTGTGAGATTGGAATAAAACCACGTGCATGAAGATACCCATCCCAGTTCACCACTCATGCTGCTATCATTGGAAGGAGTCTGTGGTAATTGCTTTCCTAAACATTTCCTGGATAACCCAAAAGGACTTTTCAATCAGCATTACAGCAGGGTCTCCATTTATTAAGAATTATTCTTATTCTGGGTGAGGACTTTATACGGATTTCTTCACTTTGTCTATGACTTTGTATACTAATTGTTTATTTCCTTATTTATTTACTTCCTTGTAAGTAAGAACTCTTTTTCTACCTCTTCATATGTATGGCTTTTACTAGAATTGTCTCTGACCTATGGAACAAAATTGTATGTGTGACAGCACATAGCTTGGCTTCTGCTCCTTTGACTGTTTTTGTTTATTCTGCTTTTAAGAGCTAACTTCAGTTGTGGGAAATTAAAATAGAATGCTATAACATAAGCATTCAGTTGTGGCTTATAACTTGCTTTCAAATGCACCTGTAAAATTTGACAGGAGATTCCACATGTTTTGTTAGCCATTGCTTTTGTTGTTTTGTTGTTTTGTTGTTGTTGTTGTTGTTATTGTTGTTGTTGTTGATGATGATGATTTGCTTTGTTTTATTTTTATTCTGGGGTAAAAAGACTATGTCCAGAATTGGGAGAGTTTAGCAAGCAAATTTCCTTTGTAGCTGTGATTTTGAAGGATGAGTTACTATAGTCAAAGAACTCTGTTCTTTTCAGTACCTATTTCACAAATGTGTATCATATCCAGCTTTTTCTAGAGGCATAGTAAATTAGTCCCAAAAAAGATCTTATGAATGATAATGCTTTCAGATTTTGTGTTCCTAAAAGTCTTACTATTTGTGAATTTTTTAGATTCCAATTAGTGCTGTTTCAAAAGCATGTTTTGAAAAGAGAAAGATGTTGTTAGGAGAAAATACTAAGTTTATTCTGTACTCTCTAAAAAGTTCCTTTTTATGAGGAAATTCATAAAATACATTGGTAGATATTTTAAAATAGAACAACCAGGAAATTAGGCAAAGAGAACAAAAATTCTGAAGGTAAATTCCAAAGTAAGGCTCATGTTTTATTTATGTATGTATTTATTTGGATTTTAGGACAAGTTCTCATTATGTAGCCTCAAGCTTATAGCAATCCTACCTCACCCTTCTGGGTGTGAGGATTACAGGTGTGTATAAAAGTTCTCAGTGAGACACTGTGTTCTTTATACTGGAAGAACTGCAGATTTAGCATTCGGATATATATATATATATATATATATATATATATATATATATATATATATATAAATGACTCTGTTTTGGTATCTTCAAGCCAAATCAAGCCCATCACACTGAGGACTGAGAATATTAGCAGCTCATAGGAATAAAGAAGTTACCTCAAAGTAGACAGAAATATTTTGATACCTAATGACTTTTTTCCTCCCCACTTTGGTTCCTGCCTGTGAATTTTCAAAGTAAACAATGTATTGAGAGGATGTCCATATGGAGGAGTGGGGCTTTAAAAGCCTGGTGCAGAATGCACTTGACAGTGTCATACATTCCCAAGATGTCCTTGAAGATGGATCACAGAACTGAGATCAGGGAAATTTTGGCAGCTGCAGTTGGGAAAATAAATGGCTCTTGTATGATTGGGCAGATCCTGAAAGCAGGCTCCTGCTCAAACCATGTAATTAAGAAAAGTGGGAGCTTTTGTCCAAGTGCAGAATGTTCATAATATCAGAGTTTGTCAGCCAGGGCTGTTAGAACGGATCAGTGCTTTCTGCTCCCTCATCCAGGGAGCCGTTTTCTTATAAATCATCTTCTCTCCTTGCTGTCCTCATGAAGGTTGCTGCCAGGTGATGAGGCAGATGTGAGGCTGTAATCTTGCTAATTCATGCTGATTTAGGCAAAAGAGAGACTGGACGGACCAGAGATTGTGTCAAGAGATGCTGTGGCCTCTGATGTAGGTACAGGGTGTGGCCGAGGAGAGCTCCTGCCTGATGGCTCTAGGGAGGAAGAGCTGCTCTTAGTTCTGTGGCTCCAGACTGGTTTGAAGGACTTGTTGTTGTTGTTGTTGTTAAAAAAAAAAAAACTCCCTTTCAGATATAAAAATGGTATATTTTTCTAAAAGCAAGACAAACATGGGAAAATAAAGATACAGGTAAGTACAACCATGGCCTGCAAAACTAGTGCTTTACTGTCAATGTTTTTATTTCTCTCCTATTCTGTGCATGTTTATGCAATTTAGATAATGTCTTTTCTTTTTCCACAAAGATCATAAATATTTTCTCATGTCACAAAAACACACCATAAACACAATATTAACAATTGTAGAATGCTGTTTCTGGAACTACCCAATAAGTTATTTAACCAGTTATTTTGTTTTGTACACTTCATGGTGTACACGTTAGGCCTCCAAAAATAGAAACATAATGTACAAAAAGGTGAGGCAACTTTGATTTTTCCAGAGATGGTCAGAAAGACCATTTCATTGAACTCCAGGCTTAACGGTGGCAACCCTAGATCTTCTCTTTACTAGATGAACATGTTACACACAAGTAATTAAATCAAAGCCACACTTCCTCCAGTTCAGGGCTACAAGCCCACCTGTGCCGATTTGATGGGATCTGCTGCCACTCCTGCTGCTCAGCCTTCCCAGAGAATGTGCAGGGGGATAGTGTCCAACCCAGTTCTGTCAAGCCAAAAACTGTAATGTTCTTCCCCAAAAACAAAGGAGGGGATGGAGTGGGGGAGAGGCATGGCAGGACACACCACATGGTACCACATATATAATCTCAGCACTGAAGAGGCTGAAGAGATCACTAATTTGAGACCAGCCTGGGCTACATTATGAGATTCGGGCAGGTAGTGAATAGGCTCCAATAAATTTCCTCTTCAGCTATGAGCATTAAGACTAGCAGCCTGTGTGACATGACTGTGGGTATAGTTTTACACAAGCATGGAGCTAATGAGAACCCCTCCCTCTCAGTAAGAAACCCATCACTGGGACAGCACAGCTTTTGGTGTTACACAGTTCCCCTTGGAAAAGAGAAGACTCTTCACTGAGATTTTTCTAGAAACTCACTGCCTCCAGTGCCTTTCATTCCTCCTCATTCTCATACCCACAGTCTATGTTAAGACAATAGTGTTCACTTCCAAAATAAAATGTATTTCTCCACTGATTTCTGAAATTTTTTACTGCAGCTATAAACATAAAATTTAAATTCAGAAATATGCTTGCTTTTTACAACTAACCCTCAGTAATTTTGCTCACACTCTAAGCCACTAGCTAGGTGTTTTATAAATATACAATGCTATGTTTCCGTGAATTTTGCCATTGGCTATTGCTTATGAATTTAATCAGAAGATAAATCCAACTTAATCAGTCTGTGGGCAGTTTTTCAAATGATTCATTAACTACTCTTTGTGTGAAAGACAAAAATAACATATTTACTATCACAACTGCTCCTCGTCTCAACAGGTACCCATAGCTTATCATTATGCATTTGGATTATTTCATCCACACTAAGTATCAGGGTTCTGAAAGGCTTAGTGAGTGGGATGAAAGGGGAAAGAAGGGAATTTGTTTCCAGTTGTGTGTGTGCGTGTGTGTGTGTGTGTGTGTGTGTGTGTGTGTGTGTGTGTGCGCGCGCGTGTGTGTGTGTGTGTGTGTGTGTGTGTGTGTGTGTGTGTGTGCAGGGGGATGGTGGCCAACCCAGTTCTGTCAAGCTACAAAACTCTAATGTTCTTCCCCAAGAAGGGAGGGAAGGAAAAAAGGCAAGAGAGCATGATAGCACATAACACATGATTGCATGGTACCACGTGTATAATCTCAGCACTGAAGAGACTTAAGAGATCACTGATTTGAGATATAGATAGATATAGATGTAGATATAGATATAGATATAGATATAGATATAGATATAGATATAGATATAGATATAGATATAGATATAGATATAGATATAGATATAGATATAGATATAGATATGTGTGTATATGATCTAATTATTTTACAGGAAGCTTGAGCTTGTCCACCAAATTAGATTTATATTAAAATGAAAATATTGGTCTTATAAAAATATGCTTTTAACAAAGGAAGCCTATTAGAGGTTTAAGGAAATCATTCTTCTTAGTTTCCCAGTTTGAGATTGCCTTTGTTTCCTGACCATTTTGGAAAGAAGGACTGGCTTGTGGTGGGTGGAGTCAAAGAAGCTACTTTATCTTTCTGGTGAACTTAACAATCATTGTGACCCTCATCTCTGAAGAGCTTACCACCAAAGTCTTAGAATCAAAAACACCCAATTGACCGGCACCACCAAGATGGTCACACCAAAAAATCTTTTTAGGCCCAGAGTAAAGCTCTAGATAAATCTGTAAAATATAAAGGAATTCAGAGTTTATTTAGGAGGGGAAAAAATGTGATGTATCTGGGGAAGAGGATTAAATCTTGGATTTTGATGAATTTAAAATAATGCCTGAGAGAAAGTAAAATTTGATAGCCCTTTTTTATCCATGCTGGCCTTCTACTTTAAGGGTTAATGCTTCTTGTTCTCCCCAACAGTGGTGGGTTTGAGGTTTGGCTTTTTAAGCCCTGTTTACCTCTGCTAAAAGCACATCTGTGCTGTGTGCTGCTCATCTCCAGCATAGAAGATGTCCTTTCAAAAGAGCGGCATCTTCTGTCTCCCTCCCCATTACAAACCGTGTTTTGCTTAGGACAAGGCATTTCCACCAGGGCCGGCTGGCAACTATGTATCACAACACCATAGAACTGGCTAAGTCGATGCTGGTGCTTTGGGTCAGGAGAGGAGTCGGCAGAGAGTCTCTGGGATGAGTTACTTAAAGGGATGTGTACAGCCGATTCTAAGTAATTACTTGCCTACCTCCGGCTTGAACCCTGGATAGGCAGAGGCCAGATTAGTTGTTTGTTTGCTTGCTTGTATGCTTGTTTCTCCAGCTCCTAGAACAAGCCCTGGCCTGTGGTACTGTTCAGGAACCGCGCCACTGTATACACTTGTTCCGAGGAGATGCTGAGAATTTATTGCCCCCCAACTTCCTAGAGTAAATAGGTCTTTCGGGTTATTTGTGCATCTGCTCAAAGGTATTATTAAGCTGTCAGAGTGTTTTCCCTGGTTGGAATTAAATTTTTTCCTAGAGTTTTCTAGTTACCTTTCAGCAGACTCTACACACACTTGGTATGAATAGTGTGAGGGAATCGCCCTGGACCAGCATGGTCTTTGTGTCAGCTGGGATCTAGTTGAAAACACTGTTCCCAGGTTTGCTTTACCTGGAGGGATCTGAGCATCCATCTCAGCCCTTCTTCTTGAGCTCCATTAGTAGGATCTGCTCCCTTCACTGGTGAATCATCGCACCAAAAAGAAAAAAAAAGATTAACCTGAAGGGACTGGAGCACATTAAAGCCAATTGGGAAAAACAGGAGAAACAAGAAGTTGGGGGTGTTGTGTGGTCATTTTTAGTAACTTTAAAGGAGAAAGAAGAGAAGTAAGAATTTGTTGCTAAAATAATGTCTGTCGTGAGGAGCACAGCACCTGATGTGAAACTTTCTAACTTGGCAGATTTGTTCTTCAAACATTTGAAAGCAGGTGAGAAGAAATAGGTGAGGCTGTCCCCTAAGAGTCTAACACACTGTATGTCAGAGTTTTAGAAGGGTTAAGCAGGAAAGGCCTACAAAAAGAATTAGGACTTTTATTTTTGTTCTCATGAATAATTTAAATCTATTTCTCTAATGGTTCGATTCAGTGACTGCCCTTGGTAAACATTATTCTTCATGCTCTTGAGAATGCTTGCTCTATTACATAAGGGTTAGCTTTTATGTATAATTTTTCAAGAGTACCTTTAAATATTTGTAATAACATTTAACAGGATCCATGCATATGCCTTGGACCTGTACACCTGAGACATGGCTGCAGTCAGTATATTTCTTAAGCATCTCTGTGGTCCCTGGGATGGCTGACATTTAAAGAGGCATGAAAGAAACATTATATTCTTGTGACCTTCTTCGATTCTTTCCTCTTGATTCTTTTGCATAAATTGAGCAGTGAGACCACACCTCCACTGGCAAACCAGAAGCCAAGGACTACAAGCACACACTGACGGGTGTACATAGGCCTGCACTGGGCCAGGAAAAGATGAACTATGGCAGTGCATCCTATGTCAGGACAGATTCCTATAATGTCACCTTTTATTTGCCTCATGAAATAAATCTTGAAATTGTAAACTGGATTAAAATACAGAAATATAATGGCAATTTATGGTCAGGCAGCCATTTTTATGGATTATATCAGAGCAAGGACACAATATGGGATAGCTGGTAGGATTGATGGTGGAGGGGACTATGCATTACCTCTGAGGTTGCTTAGGGGCAACAGTGTCTGTTCCTAACAGGGAATAGGAAGATCAGTCTTGTAACCACACCCTGATTTCCCCCCAAAGTGAACAATTTGAAGTCCTATGGAGGACTGGCAGTGTGAGAAAAATTCATGAGCTTATGGAGAAAATACTAAAGGGACCAGGCATACATATAGCTCTTAAGTATACTTTTAGAATTTTAAATGGTCTTGCTTAATATACTCAGGGTCTTCCACGGATAAGAATATGCTTTCCCTCCAATATTTGAGCCCTTCAGCCACAAATTTTGTTTAGTCAATACATGAAGTAATTCAAAAATCATGAAAATAATGATTTGGGAGGCAAGAAGATATTCTGCCCTGGGATTGCATTGCTACTCTAAGGAAACTTTTCTGCTCCAACTACCAACCCTGTTTCCTGTGTATTAGTTTTAGTCCACTCTTCCTGTCCACTCTAATACCTTTGACACCTGCCATTAATAATAACTATACAGGGATTACCAAGCCAGGAACAGTATAACCATTTCTTGAGAGCAGGTAACATTTTCATGCCAATAAGATAAAGGACATCGGAGACTACCAGGGCTCTACTTTCTCCATCATTAAATGGGGCTGGAGCACGGTGTGGAGGGGACCCAGTGAGGGCCATGGGCACTCTATGATTCCAGTTCTCTTAACTACTGTTCTCACCCGCCTTGGTATGAGGAGTGAGGTGGTAAGTGGAGGAAGTATAACCGGCTTCTAAACCCACCTATCAGGAAGTTAAGAGAGGAGCTTTCGGCTGGCAAGATGGATCAGCAAGTAAAGGCATCTTGTCACCAACACCACACACACACAATGTAATAAACATTATGAGAGAGAAAAACATGTTTTTGCTACACAAAGGGGCTGGGAGATTGTCAGAGGGTTAAATAGGAAGGCTCAATTTGGGAGCTGTCAGTCTAGCAACAATAAATTGGCTTTCCAGGGAGGAAAGGCCATGACATTCAACAGGTTCTCTGCTATATCCATGCCAGCCAAAGGTTCAGTCCTCTGCCTGAATGAATTTGAGATAGAGATTTTAAAAAGTAGAATTGTAGTTTCTAAGAATCATGGCTTCCAGGGCCTAGGCAATGGGGAATGTGAAGTTACTCTATAGTAGACACAGTTTCAGATTGCAAGAAGGACCCTGAAGGTGGAATGTGGTGATGACTCAGCATGAATTTACTTGATACAAAAGAGTTATACACTACACTTAAAATAACGAAAATGATAGATTCCTTGCTATGCCTATTTTTCCACAAGGGAATTTTTTTAAATCTGCATTTAAATAACAACCAAAAGTATAGCTGGTGTATAATAGATGCTTACTAAGTGACAGCCTGTTCTGTCCTCTATATATGTATAAAATGGAGATGATATTTAGCCCAGGTAGCTGTGTTTTACAGGATTGTGTGAGGGATCCACAAAGCTATTGGGTACATGAGGACTTTCATTTATTCATTTGAGGCTTTTATTAACAACCCACCTATTATCAAGCCTTGTTCTGCCTGTAGGATATAGATACTATAATAAGCAAGGGATGTGATCTCTATTTTGTGGACTGTAGAGTTGGAGTCATTCTTGCTTGAGAGCAATAGATTGCTACACCCAGAGAAGCCTGGAGTTAAGTGTGTTTCCATTTCTCTGTTCACACGCACTGCTAGAATATACCCCTCTCAGCACCACAGGAAAAAAGAAGCAAGTCTTCCTTCAAATGACTATGTCTGCATTATCAAAAGAGTGAAGGACTGTAGTGATCTGTTGATCCAATCCTCTCTCTCACTTTAAATACTAACCTTGAGCCAGTCATTTCCCTCCTCTGGTTCTCAGTCTCCCCATCATCGAGATTATGGCACAGGGCTTGTGCTCACTAATGTTCTCAGTTATATGTTGTCTTTATGTGTATATTCCTACCTCAGACCCTAGCACACCAGGCCTCCATCTCTGCCCATCTAACATATCCAGATATAACCATAATAGAAATAAACCTTTTTTAATGGGCATTCGATCTGTTATGTCTGGGAAATAGAGTTGTAGGTGGGAAATATTCTCTGTGAGGCAGCATTGGGGACACCATGAAGAGCAAAGAAGATATTCACCTTCACCACCAACACCAAGTCTGGGAGTACCTCAAGAAAGGGGCTTGTGCAGTCTCACTCCTTGCCTTCTCTGTAGAGATATACAACCTGGCGATGATCTGGCAGCTGCATGTCTGGGACCTTCCCTCTTGCTTTTGTTATATATTTTTTTCAGAAGAGTGACGGGAGGGGTGACATTAAGGTGTTGAGTGTAAGTAATTAGTCATTCAAACCATTGACATTTTCAATGGCAGGATTTGAGTGCCTCCGTTATTGTGTGCTGCTCTAATAGTTTATCCCTGAAATTTTCTGCCTGTATAATGTTTCTTAAAATATATCACGGGAACATAAAAGATTTAATGCAGTGCTTTGTACAACCATTAGAGTTTGAAGTCAACTGAACCTCCTTAAAGCTCTATGCAGGATGCTGACAGTAAATTCTGTTCTTAATTGCCATTCAGAAAAGGGAAGGAGGGCAAGTTAGGGGTTTGGAGTCTGGTCAGCTGCGAAGTTGGCTATGAGACCCACACAGAATGTTTCATTAACGCATATGTGTGTATCGAGTAAATGACACATTTATTTGCAATGAAAAAGAAAAAAGAGCACTGACAGATTATCAGAGATGTTCGCCGGAGGAAGCAGGTGTTCTGCCAGGTTCTGTGCTTGTTTGAGCATGGGCTTCCCACCCAGTGTGTTTACCTCTGGTCCATTTCCCAAAGAACAGAACACAGGTGTCCTCCCTTTAGTAACCTTAAAATGCCTCAGCTTCATAGTCGTGCTTTCAACATCTTTATCTCTTTGCACCTTCTCTTATTTCTAGGTAATGTTTTAAAATTCTTTATCCATCCCCAAGCCAGATTTAATGCTGGCATTTTAAATTTCTTATGGGTTCTTTATCCTCTGATGCATCCTGGAATGAATTGTTAATGTCAGTGAGGGGTCTACGCAATACATTTCCCAAGGATTCTCAGCTTTCAGACTATATTCTTAATTAAAACACTATGTGTGTGTGTGTGTGTGTGTGTGTGTGTGTGTGTGTGTACACATTTTCATCAGTTCTTCTGGATATACAAAGAATAACTGTTTAGTGTGTGTCTGCAAAGAAAAGAGAGAGCCGTCTACCACACAAGAATAACATGACCTAATTTATAGCTACAGTCTGTGGAAGTAGCTCAGTGGTGAACACTGCATTTCATGACACTGTTTCAAAAGTTAGGGTTCTGGGGTTGTCTAGTATATAGATAGGGCTTGACTCTGGGAACTGATCTAAATTAGAAAGCCCACATAGTATGTGAGGAGATCTAGAAGCTGGAGGAGGGACCTGAATTACTCTGCACAGGCTTGACACTTCCTGAGCCTCTCTGAAACAGTTTTACCTGAAAGAGGCTCATGTGGACAAGGCGCTTTCACCACATGTCTGTCTGTGAGATGAGAATTCAGCAAATGAAAGGTGAACCTGCTAGATGTCTCTTAGCATGCTTCAGTGTGACATGCATTCTATATATACCGTCATTAGCACCAGAAAAGCTTCTGTGGCCCAGGCTGTCTTCTTGGTTTCTTTGCTGGAGCTATAAGAAAGACAATGGGAGAGAGGTCATTAGCATGAAAGGGGTGCTACAGATTGGATAGCAGATTTGGAGAGGGCAGTTGGAATGTAGAGTATCATTAAAACAAAATTCAGAAACTGGTTAGCTTTGAGGTTCTGTCAAAAAGAGGCCTTCTAAAATGGATAAATTCTGCATTCTGATTTGTTGCTGAATTGGCAGTGTTTCCTGTGTTGGTTATCTGGGACACTTGACATAAGGAGGAGTGAAACAGCACAGCCAATGGAGTCACTGCGGGCCCACACAGTGCAAGGGTTGCACTTAGGAGAGCCTCGCCTCCCAGCCAGGAGTTTTGTTGATGCTCTGTAACCTCATCTCCAGTCCCATTCACCCCAGCAGCCCTGATTCTCCTCCTGGACCGTAGCCTCAAGGGTCGAGCGGCTGAATGAGCTTTCTAGGTGCAGTTTTTAATCAGTCTTGAGGACAGCTTCAGTTCAGATTCTTCTCAGAAGCCCTTTGCTTTCTCTTTGTGGTCTAGACCATTTTGGGGGGACCCTACCATTGACCTGAGGCCAAGAAGGAAGTTCTGGCAATGTGAGAAGTGGAGCAACTTAAGTTATTACATGATGGTAAAGAACCTTAGATACTCTCCATCTTCCTCAACCTGCTTTCTTTTGGCTGTCCTCGAGACCCCATGCTTTTCTTTTGGTTCTGTTTCCCATTTGTAACCATCCAAAGAGGAAGTAAAGTAACACCTGTGTTGGAGATGGAGAGGAATAATAGTTGTGATGCCTCTGGGCACTTTCTGTTTCAGACACCCTCTCATTCTACAGGCAGCAGTGCATGCTGACCTCCATTCTAGCTCAGCAGAAAAGGATAAGAGGCTCAAAGCATTGCAGTGACCCGCCCGAGATCACATGGCTAATAAGTGCTAGCATTAGAATTTCAAGGCAGCTTAACTCAAAAGCACATCCCAGGTGGGAAAGATGACTCACCAGGCAAAAGCACTTGCTGCCATGCTTGGAAACAAACCTGAATTTAATCCCAAGAACTCAGAGTGGAAGGAGAGAACCAAGTCCTACAAGTTATCCTCTGGCCTCCACATGTGTGTCATGGTATGCACACACATACATGCATGAACACATACATACAATAAATAAAATATATTTTAATACATTCTAGGCAGGCATCACATAACTCATGTCTTTAATCTCTGCATTTTGGAGGCTGAAGCCAAAAGATCCTAAATTGAAGGCAAGCCTGGGCTACATATATGTATATGTGTGTAGATAAAAACAAACATATATATACAAACTTCTCTTAACCACAATACTCATAGCAACACTGTCTGAAACATTAAAAATAAAGAAACAATATTCCTCTTTACTACACTACTGTGCTTCAGCTGACAAAAAATAATAAAAATAAAACTTTACAAAAATTCACCAAATATTGAGAAGAATGTGGAGCAGCCAAAATGTCCATTCTCTGCTCATGAGAATGTTAAGTTTGTGTAAGCACTTTGAAAACCCAATAGCAATATTCATTAAGGCTTTTCATATGTATTCCTTATGGCCCCAAAATTGGAATCCTAGGAATGTGTGTTGATATACCAAAAGACATGAGTCTAATGCTCACAGCAGTAGTTATGCTAGATCAGAAATAGATGCAGCCTAGAAGTTCATCTACAGATAAATAAAATGTGTTAGTTACATACAATGGAATTCTCTCTAGCAGTGAAGAGTACCTATAGCTATTTTTAACAACACAGAAAACACTTCATATTTATGACAAGCCATGAAAGAGTGCATATGGTATTATTATGTATATGAAGTTTGAAAAGGGATATATAAAATCTATGAATTGGAAGTTATAATAATAGTTATTTTATTTAAATCATGAGGGGCAAGGCAAGAGGATTTCTGTCATTCTAGTCATGTTCCATGTTATGACCTAGAGGAAGTTATCCAAGTCTATTCATTTAGTAAACACTCTTGAGTTGTAGCCTTAAGATTTATACATTTTATGACGTATTTATTACATCCAATGTAATTTTTGCCAAAAAAGTTCTATGGGCACTTACACAGTAACATCACTGAAGTTAAATGGTTATCAGATGTTGATTGACCCTGGTTTTCCTAAATACTGACATATAGAACATATTAGAATATGTATTATTGCCCTCTTGTGAGAAGTCAGTAAGAGAAGTCCCATCAGGTGACAGGCAGAATGACATTAGTAAATATCAGGGACTTGTTTTTTACCAATGTTCAGTTGCTGCATAAATGTCATCTCCCTTCCCATCATTTTTCAAGGCTGGTAGCATTGTGATTCCTTTGTCAGACATCTCAGAGCTAGTGAGTGCTAGAGCATGGTCCCCAGTAGTTGATGACAATTTCAAAGGTAATAGAAGCCACATCATGATGGACAATTGTTCAGTTAAGTTTCTATTGCTGCAATAAAAACCATGACCAAAGGCAACTTCGGAAGGGAAGGGTTTATTTGACTTATACATCCTGGGTCAGAATCCAGAGAGAAGCCAAGACAGAAACTTAAGGCAAGAAACTGGAGGCAGGAACTGAAGCAGAAACTATGGTTGGATACTATTTACTGACTTGCCCATGCTGGCTTGCAAAGTTTGCTTTCCTATACACCCCAGGACTGTCTGCCTAGGGTGACACAGTTGGGCTCCTACACCAATCATTCATTAATCAAGAAAATACCCCCACAGATTTGTCTACAATCAATGTAATGGGGGCATTTCCTCAATTGACATTCCCTCTTCTAGGTGATCCTGGTTTCTGTCAAGTTGACAAAATCATAACCAGCACAGTCAACCATATTGTTCCCCAACAATAATATGGTAAACTATAAGCATTTGGTGGTCTTTCTCTGGGGCCAGAAAACATGGGTGCAGACCCCGATGCTACCCACTTTCCTACAGCCACTGATTTACTCCCTGTAATGTTAGTTACCTCCTGGCTCTGTGATCTGATGACTTTCCAGTTTTATTAGCCTTTCTAAGCTTGATCTCACTGTTGCATCATCTCCTTTGTACATTTCCTTTTCCAGTAAGCAGGACTAATTAAATACTTGCTGCCTACTGTAAGTTCCTAAGGATAGGGACTTAATCTTTTTTTTTTTTTTTTTTTTTTTTTTTCTTGCATGCTTCCTGGGACACTTCAAATATCTTTAATTAAATATTTAAACAAATATTTATATTAAAAGAAAGCCTTCTTTGAGTAATATGTAAGAGCAATAGGCTGTGCTAGATCCAAAGGTAACAGCCTAACAAATAAATCTTATTTGTGTTTTTGTTTGTTTTATTAGAGACCCCAGTGGGAAGGGAAATAGTAACAGAATGTCTGGATTCTTTTTTAATTAGATGGCTTTGCAAAATGCACTCATGAATCAGATATTTGATCAATGTTTAAGCGCCAGTGCAAATCTAAGACCTTCCCATATGGAACAACCCCACTTAATTTAATGTCATTTTATTTTATGAGATAGTTAATAAACAGGTACTGTATTTGATCGTGTGGGTTTAGTCCTCTATATTTAGCTTTTTCAGCTTTAATGGAACTATAATTTTAATCATGATTATTACTTTACATTTTAATTATAATTTGGTGTGGCTTAAGTATACATTTCTGAGAGTGATTGTGTAATGAAAACAGGAATTAGCTTTTCATTAACAAAATAATGGGAGAGTTCCCACTGCATTCTAGTCTGTGTTCAAAATCTAGAGGCTGGCCTAAAAATAGCAAAGGGAGCTTAACATCCTGGTTAAAAACATGCTTCTAAATCAGCTGTGTTCACAACCCAGTCTCTTTGCTCCGTCTTGCCTCATCTTGTTCCCTTTCTTTCCAGCGATAAAATAAAATATAGAAACAGACTATGTGTCTTCTGAGATTTCAATTTTTCTTTTATTTAGATAATTAGCACCATGGAGCCTCAGGTGTCAAATGGACCGACATCCAATACAAGCAATGGACCCTCCAGCAACAACAGAAACTGTCCTTCTCCCATGCAGACAGGAGCAGCCACAGATGACAGTAAAACCAACCTCATCGTCAACTATTTACCCCAGAACATGACTCAAGAGGAGTTCAGGAGTCTCTTTGGGAGCATTGGTGAAATAGAATCCTGCAAACTCGTGAGAGACAAAATTACAGGTATGCTCTTCAGCATGCAGGCTAGTGACTCACAGCACACAGTGTGTGTGTATGTGTGTGTGTGTGTGTGTGTGTGTGTGTGTGTAGCAGTGCATCTCAATGCCTACATCATATATGCAGGGATTACATGTATACATGCCACAAGCTCACACCATGTACACACATGTATACCACAGAAAGCCACCTTGCAGACCGATTAGACTAGGAAGCAGGTGAAGATTTTGAAGTCCCCCCCCCCTTTATATGTTTATATGAAATGGTCCTTGGCTTTATACTCATTTACTCTTGATCAACTGCCACTATTCTTTTGGTTTTTTGTTTTTCTTTTTGTTTTTCTGTTTTTATTTTTTTGTTTGTTTGTTGGTTGGTTGGTTGGTTTTTTGTTGTTGTTGTTTTGTTTTTTAGCTAGAGTTTCGTGTGTCCCAGGCTGGTTTAGAACTGGCTGGATAGCTGAGGATGCCTCTGTGCTCTGATTACAGGCATGTAATAAATACCATGCCTGGTTTTATGGGTGCTAGAAGTAGTGTGCTTCATGCATGCTGGGCAAGTGCTCCACCAACTGAACTGTGTCCCTAACTCTTCCTTTGCACTTTGGTCCTGAGCTCTGCCTTCTGTCTTTCCTCCCCTGTATTCTACACTGCCTTTATTCCTTTCTTCTGTTCTCAAACATTTGGTTTGTATGTGCCCAGTTTTCTTCCATATGTCATGACAGGTGTTTTTAAAAAGGGCCAAGGAGAAGGATAACATAATTGCTCTTTGTCTCTAAGAAGAACAAATCCCAAAGATAGCAGATAATTCTAGAATGTAAATACTCTACAGAAGAAGAAAGATGCTTAGTGAAGATACATATGGGAAATAGTTTATCTCATGTGTTTGTTCATTTCGAAGAAGGTCTTTAATTCATTGCTTTCTTCTTGACCTTTTACGTAAAAACAAAACAATACTCCTACCCCTATACGACCCCAATAGTCGGGATTTTAATGTTTGTCAGGCAATTATACTATGCCTGTTTGGGGAGAAAATTCCCTATACTCTTATTGGAAGAAAGAATATTTTCCCTAAAAAAATAATGAGCTGCATAATGAGGGCTACCAGTGAAGCTGCTACCATAGTGCTTCACTCAAGCACTCATTCACATTAACCTTGAGTACTTGTCAGTCATGAGTGTTGACTGCTGTGTCCATTCAACTGACAAGCAACTGGCTTGTATACGAGAAAATGAGGATCTGTGATTGAATCAGGATAAGACATCAGCCCATTTTAAATCAGATGCTACAGCACATATATGTTCATACAAACAAATACATCCTTTTACTCTTCTGATTCATGTGTAAATATGTCCCCTTTATAAATTAAGTATAAAGCTTAAAAATAGTACTATTTGTTAAGGTGTAAGTCATACAATCCCCCAACACAATTTATTTAGCTATAAAATTGGAAAATGATATCAAGAATGTACTGTAAGGATGAAATGAAAGGCAGGCTGTAACACACCTAGCAAAATGACTCTTGATAGGAGTCTTTAGTTAGTGGAGGGTGCTATTCATGAAAATGTAGCTAGTATCCTTAAAAGACCATGGTCCAGATAGAAATCTCTGATTCCAGACCTCTCAATGGGGCCAGGCTTTACAGATCTTAGCTAAGTGTACTGGATCTTCTAGTCTTTAAATGCCTGTACTTTCATAAAGCCGATGTTTAGATTCCTTGAATAATCTTTACATAATGGGATGATAATTCAAACCAAATTAAAACCAGTTAACCATATGATTCTTCCTCCCACTCCTATATAGAAAATGTATTTTGGGTTTTGCCTTACATTCTAAATAGGGCTTCTGCCAGCTATATTAGTGAATGGGTATTATTAATCACCTTTTCAGGAGAGTTCCCTCGGAACAGGAGTGAGATTTTTTAAAGTACTGATTCATGGTGTTGTTCCTTGTTTTCTGGAGACACGTGTTTAAACAAGCAGATTCCTTTACTGAAAGAATGCTAATTTGGTAGTTCACTGAGTGGATTTGAATAGGAGTGACAGCTTCTAAGACAGCCTTTAATTTGGTATACAAAACCAAAATTGTCAACTCTGGTTTGTTTAGCACCCTCTGCAGCACAAGCAGAGACATTCAGTAGCATCTGAGCTTAAAGATGAAACTTACGGGCTAAAGACAGAAATACAATTTGGGCATACATTTATAATTATGTAATATTTTAATTTCAGGCAAAACAAAAATTTATTTGTAGAGAACTTATGGGAACAAGACAGGAAAATATAGAGAGACCAGAGATATCTGCCCTCATTTGGTAGCAATGTTTAATAAAAGTAGAACTTATGGTTGTAAAGAGTGCTTATTAAATTCTTCATTTACACTACCTAATTAATTCTAGCATTTTAAATTAACAGTGAAACTGGTCCCTGCTGTACCATTCCATAGATGCAGCATATTTCCTCCATCTACCCGTTGTTCAGGTTTAATTGGCTACGCTGAAAGTCAGAGAAGGAGGGAGAGATGGGGCTGTGGGAGGTAGGGAAGGATGAGAATCACTGAGTGGACGAACCTCAGAGGCTTTCATTGGGGTTCAGTCATAACACGCGTCAGCAGGAGTGAAGTATCACACCAGACAAGTGCAAAGGCTGCTGCTAGTCCAGAAGTCAGGGTAAATGACATCATAGGTATTTTTGTTGCCCTGATTTTTAACATCCCAGCCCCCCCCCCACTTTCCTCCAACACCTCCTACAGAACTGAATGCATCTCAATCCTGTGAAGTTTACAAGAGGTTCTAAATATCCAGTGGGAGGATTAGGGGGTGGAAGGTGACAAAAAGATAAGAATTTAAGATTAAGATTTCCCAGCCCCAAGCCACTCCCAGGAAAGAATGACAGAGGGGATATGAGAAGTTCAAATCCCTTGAGGGAAAATAATGTTGATTGTGTTAACAACCAGCTAGAAGACTGTGGGCCATTCATTATTGACTGCTCCAAATGAGAATGCACAGAAGAAACTTGGTCATAGATTTAAGTGACATGGGAACATAGTTTAGTGCTGGCTAAGTACTGGACCACAGAGCACATCTTCCATTTCCTTAAATAAGGAAACTGAAGCAAGCCTAAGTGGCTTCTACAAGCAGACAGCACAGTTATCCTCCATGAGCTCAGGAGTCACCTAAAGCTTGACTTCATTCTGGAGCGTGTGCAAAATGAAGACTATAACCCAAAGTAACACTGTATTCTTCTAAGGAGATGCCCTCTGGAGAGCCTGCCCAATGCACCATGCCCTTAAACAATACTCCTGTGTATAAAAGGAAGCATAGATAACAGTATTTGTCATCCACTAGGGACATAATTCAACCTGCATCTTTCTTCGAGGTTCAGGCAACTTTACCGAAAGTACCAGTTTTAAGATTCCCTTGCATTGTTTCTGAACATCTCTGTTATCTTACTAAGTAATGCCTTCTCAGAAACATTTGATTTTTCATTTTGCATTGGAAAAAGACATCTAATCTAGGTACACAGGAGAGAAAATAGATAACCTGAGTTGTTTCTGGGTAGAGCCTTGGGCTCATGAAGTCACAGAAAGCCAAGTCTTAGCTTTTTTTTTTTTTTTTTTTTTTTTTTTTCCTCATCAACCTGCTGCTGGAGAGAAAGGAAAATGTCACATGACCCTCAGGGTTCAGGCAAAGAACAACAAGCTGGAGTAAAAATTATGTATTTCTCATGGACTTCTGAGAATTCATTAGGTTCTTAGTCTTTGTTGCCGTTGGCTTTTGTTCTTTACTGGATCCAGATTTCTGTATGGTTGGCATTTTTAGGGGAAAAAAAAACATACAACTTGGCCAGAATAGACTTAGGTGAGTTATGTATGTCTAAAGCCAGCCCAGCTGTGAAGATGAATTTTATCATTATAAATGTCTATCTTGTTACTGCCCCGCCCCACAAGGAATAAAGAAGAGGGAAAAATAACAAAGGAAAGTCCCTAGAGGAAGCGGTGATATTGCACAGTGGTAGTATGCCGGCTTAGCATATGTAAGGCCCTGGTTCCAAAACAACAACAAAACCTAGAAAGGAAGAAGTTAATAGAAGGCAATGTACATCTGTGAGCTGCCTAGTTGTGTGCGTGAGTGTGTGTGTGTGTGTGTGTGTGTGTGTGTGTGTGTGTGTGTGTGTGTAGGAATAGCTTTTAAGAAGAGTTTTCTGTCCATTTCTGGCAAGACAGAGGTATACCGGAGTTTTTGAGAACAGAGCAGTCCAAACTGAACACTGCTGACTACAAACCTGGGTCTGTCTAGGCTGGTGTATGGACAGACTCTAAACCCTGGTGCTTGAATAAAGTAGGTGTGTAAGCTGGGGCTATTGCAGAAGGCTAGGAAGATGGAGTTCTGATACAAACAGAGGAATGAAAGGCAAAGAAATAGGACTGACCTTCCGGTGTAGAGCAAAAGCAGATTTTCTTTCCCTGTGCTTTGGCCAAAGGAAGTACAGCTTGAAGGTAGAGGTGGCTGGTTGGAATTAGTGGTCCAATAGGAAGCAGCATGGCCAGATGAACTTAAGTAGGTCAAAAGTAAGCGTAACTTCCCTTCCTGCTTTTCCTTTACGATATGTCTTTGAATTAATATCACCATTCAATGACAAAAGCAGAACAAGCAGGTAAAAACTCATAAAAACCCTTTGAAGCACTCTGGGTACTGGGGTGAATTCATTGCCAGTATCTCTGTACCCCAATTTAAAAAGGGAACCGTCTCAGTTTCCATACGGTGACAGGAGAGTTCTTCGGGTCTGTGAAGGCCTAAGCAGCCTGTATGACCCTCAGCAGGTGAGACTGGGATGGGAAACAGCACTGTGAGCCTTTCTGTATCAGAGCTTCCCGGTCAGAGCCTGACATACAGTAAGGTCTAGTAAAGAGCAGGGAGAGAAGAGTCAGGCTCCAGACTTACTCTGTTTCGCTTCTGCTTTCAGGGAACTGGATTTGTAGGAACACTATGAGAATTTGGTCATCTCTCCAAGATGATCACATAAACAATAAAAGGCTCAGGTGAAAAAAAAAAAACTAAATTCTGAAAAACTTTCAATTGACTCCTAGAAAATGAAGTGGGCCATAAGATGAGTCTTATCAGAATCATCTGATAGAAAAATTAGCAAAGACAAAGAATAGCTGTTGTGTGTGTGTGTGTGTGTGTGTGTGTGTGTGTGTGTGTGTGTGTGTTGTATGCACCATGCACCTTCATGTGTTGTCAGGGGGGGGGGGGTAGCAGCTCATGTAATAGTCCATTTGCATCTCCTGGAGAGTGGCAGGGCTGCAATCTTCCAATAAGCACCTTCAATGCACTCAGGAGACAGAGCCTCATGTAGTCCTCAGCCTCCTTCACAGGTGAAATTTGAAGTTGGGGGTAAACAAGCAACTTGTATAAGTTGAGTCACCCTGAAAGTACAGGAGCAGAGACTTGGACCCAGCCCTGTCTCACTAATTATGAACTGTCCAATGTATGCTTTACACCTACCTACCAGCTTCTTCCAAAACATTCAACTGACTTATCTCCTGTTCAAACCAATCCAGGCCATTTTATAGGCAACAGAAATTTTCAATACAGGGAAAACATGACTAGAACTCAGAATCTTTTGTTTTGGAAAATAGTATATAAATATATGCATTGAAATACATGCATTTAAAAAAAATCTGAATTCAACAAGTCATGGCTCATCTGAACTCAGACCTCCAGTAGTTTTTGTATAGAAAAGTTTTTTTTGAGATTATAATATAATCACATCATTTTCCCCTTCCTCCATCTCCTACAGTCTGCTCCCCCTCCCAACCATTTAAATTCATGGACACTTTTTTAATTAAGTTGTTACATATTTTAACTTCTGATTTTCACCCTTCTTGAAATGCCTTTCATTATATTTGCCTTTTATTTTCTAAAAACTGCGTTCCAATGAAAGCTGCCTTAAATTTCAATAAAATTAAACCCAGCCACAATTAGGTATATCCAAGAAAATCCCAGAATATTGCCTATGTAAGTGAAGTTTTCTTATATGCACATGAGAAGGGCAGTTGTCAGTGAGGGGAAGAGTATAGGAAATAGCACTTGGCAGCATGTTTTGCTCAGGTTTGGGAAGAGGCAGGGTGCTAAGTCTCTGGCACTCGGGAGGAAATCAGGCTATTTGCCTCGATTATTGTATGTGTCACCTCCCTGCAGTCACCTTACAAGTATGCCACAAAGAAGAATAAAGGGGTTTGACATGTTTACTTGAAAAAAAAATCAAAAATAAACAAACAAACAAAAAAACCAGGTTGACTACTGCTAAAGGAAGCTAATGGGAAAATTTTAGGTGTGGAGAAAATTTGGAAGTCTACAGGGATTGCAAACCAGGAGAGGAGTCTACCGTCTACCATATGAAGAGCAAAACTGTCAGAACATTAAGTGTAGACAGCAAGCCATGTAATCATTGTGCCTCTTATACACCCACCAAGGGCAACCAGACACCTTCCATTGCTTCTAATTGGGATTTGGCAGTTGAGTGGAGCTATTAGGTTTAAGGTTTGTGCTGACTTTTCAGACATCTTTCAATACTTTTTTTTTTTCCTTCTAAAATGGCAGTTGTCAGGTTTACAGACCAGCCAGCTATGGTTTCCTTTGCCTCCTGGTTTCCTTCCCTTTCATCTCCCCCTCCAAATCTGACAGTTCTGTCCTGATTTCAAACTTAGATAGGGAAATGTCCTCTCATCCCAGGAGAGATATCTCAATGGCTTTTACCTAGGATGTGAATCAGGCCTGGGTATTTTAAGGAGTTTCTATTTCTGTGCTTTAGCTGACTGTTTGGTTCATCAGACAATTCCCTGTTCACCCAGCCTCTTCTCTTTCTCCTAACACGCACACACATGCGCACACACACACACACACACTCACATATGCACATACACTCACATGCACACCTCACACACACATACACACAAGGCATGAACATACACTCACATATACTCCCCCACTCACACCCAATTCATACACACATTCACATGAACACCCCTCTCTCTCTCTCTCTCTCTCACTCTCACACACACACACACACACACACACACACACACACACACACACACTTCTCTATAGAATGGCCTGGTTGATTGCAACTATAAACTAAGCAGAAAGATAATGTCAAACTGAGATTTCCACACATTATCTAAAAATGTAGTTCATCAGATTCAGGGCAAGAGGAAAGTGCCTTCTGAAATGTGTAAAGGAAATTCCTTTTCCTCATCTCTGAGAGGTGTGGTAGTGGTGATTTCTTTTTCCATCTGCTCCGCCCCCATTCTGCAGCTCCTTTATGCTCTTAACTGATGAACTCTGTGCCTGTCTTTATGCCTCATGAAAACTAAAAACCTTTTAAGTTGCCTTTCATTTTTTCTACAATGCTGAAATTGGGCTTTGATAAGGGAAGATGTTTCTAGTTTGGAGAAAAGATAAAATTCATATAGAGACCATATATCTGTGTAAGGCTTTTCACATTTGTAAAATATTTTCAATCAGCCAACAGTATTTATTTAGTGCCTACTCTCTCAGACCAAATAAATGTTATTCTCTTCCCTCTCTTAAACGCTTTCAGGATTGTGATATGAGGAAATTCACATATGTATGTATGGGCAGACAGTAAGTGAGGTAAGGCAAGACATAAGAAGGTCCTCCATCAGCCTGCAGATACAGAAGAAACCGGTGACTGTTTTCAGGGTGGTTTGGTTTGATCACAGTCCAATCTTACCTTTCCTATCCATTACTATTAAAATCATTTTAAAAGAGCTAATTAGATGGATGAGTGAGTAAAATGCTTGCTGCACAAGCCTGAAGCTCTGAATTTGAATCCCAGCACACATGTAAAAGCCTGGAGTGCCAATGTGTACCTGTACTCACAATTCTGCAGCAACAGAGACAGGAAGATCCTCACAGTTTGCTGGCCACCCAGTCTAGCCAAATCAGTGACTTCCGGATTCAGTGACAGACCTTGTCCCAAAAGTAAAGTGGATGGCAATTAAGGAAGACACCTGATGTTGACGTCTGGCCTCCATGTGCATGTGCATATATGTGCACTTATACACAGAGGCACATAAACATTTATACTACATATATACATACAAAAGTATTTGGAAAGACAACACAAGAGAGTTGATTGATAACGATGCAAGGGGAAGACTTGACAGGAGGCCAGCTATGGGGCAGCTACAGTGGCAGCATACAGGATCTGTAATTTCACTGAAGCTTTATATTCCCAAGATCAGTGGTTATTACCCCATTTTGCAGATGAAGCCAAGTCTAGAATTATGTGGTGAGAGGTTGGTTGGGTCTGTCTGTAAAACCTATTTCTGTTTCTGCTGAGTGAAAGTGAAAACACCATCAGTTATGAATAGCCAAAGGAGTAAGGAGTAACAATGGACTGAGGTGCTCAGAGCAAGTATCAAAGAAGAATGGCCCTTAAATCTTGAGAAAAAAAAGATTGTAGAAAATCAATATATGGTAAGGGGGCAATTGATCCATGCTTCAGAGGTATTGTTAAGTGGTAAATATTTATGCCTCCTCACTCACCAGATTCATATATTGAAATCCTAGTCCTCAAAGTAACTGGAAATAGGACCTTTGCCCAAGTAATTAAGGTTAAATGAGGTCATATGGATAGAATCCAATAATATTAGTATCCTAATGAGAAAGGAAAGAAAAATCAGGGCTCCCTCAGTGTCTACACATCAAATAAGGCAGTTCTCTGCATGCCAGAAAGAGGGCCCTAGCTAGAGCCCTATCATGCCTGTATTCTGATCTTGGGCTTCCAACCTCCACAACTATGATAAAATTAATTTTAAAATCTATATGAATCAGAACATGTTGTTATGAGAAGCCCAAGTTGAGTAATATGAATATTATCAAGCAATAATGAATGGAGCAGTTAGAATACTTCACAAGGTAGAATTTCCTCTTTTGTTAGTGAAGAAAGTACAGTTCAGGAAAAGGAAGTAATTCATTCAAGGTCAGAGCCAATAAATAAAGCTGAGATTTCAACCCAAGCCTGCCGATACCTTCTACTTGCTAATAAATAAGCCTACCCAACATAGGATGATGTCTGTTGCCCTCCTGAGGTCAGGTACATATTTGCTTACTGACTCTTTCTACATCCATTTCTTGGTAATTTATAAGTCTGAGTTTTCTAACCAGCTCTTGTTTCTTACTTGAAAGTCTGGTGAGATGCCGGACCCATTCAACACAAAGTGGATGCTCAGGTTAGGATAACAGCTCGGTACTGTAGCTCCTCAGGAATGCCCCATCACATTCAAATAGAATCGGATTAAGTAATTCTCATGTGTAGTATAAGCCAGAAATGCCAACTTAGTGATCCCAAGCATTTTCTCATGTTAGTTTTCAGAGGCTTTTCTCCTTTAACCTTTTGAAGCATCCAACATGTGAAATTGTCTAAACTGATGAGTCCAGAGAAACCCAAAGAAGACTTGAATCAACCAATCACATGGCTTATTTTTCCTGCTATTTCCTTCTCTCTCTCTCTCTCTCTCTCTCTCTCTCTCTCTCTCTCTCTCTCTCTCTCTCCCCCTCTCTCTTTAAATTTCCTGTCCTACTTTCTCTGTCTGACTTATTTACACATGTGCCACTTTGATCTGAAGGGACTTGAGCTGACTTTTAAGATAAAGAGTTAATATTAAATATAAAATGGATCATGGGCAGAAGGAAATGGATAGAGAAGTGTCACCCAGGAGCCCAGCTCTGTCCTGTACTCCCTACCAGCTGTTTTGTAGCCCTTTCCCTGGATTTCCAGGTGTCCGTGGTGACAGCTGCCAGCTATAATGCAAGATGGGCTGTGAATCCTGAAATCATACACATGGAGTTTTCCTTTGTGCTTATCTCTTTCCCAATTTGGATTGCTTTTTTTTTAATGACAAAGTCTGACAGTAATGCGGCGGAGAAGCTGCCTGAATGGAGTTGCTGTTTGTACATCATGAGATGTAAACAGTGTGCCAAGAGAACAGCTCCAAAGCAAGCCGTCCTTGCCTGCTGCCCTTCCGTGAGTGTCTGCAGTCTTCTCCCTCCCTGTAGTCCTCACGGTTGAGCACACAGGACTTCACTTAGTTCATGGCTTCCATCTTTTTGGCGATAGTTCTGGCCACAGCCACAGTCTGGACAACCAACAGGAATCTCAGATGTCATTCTCATGTCTGGGCACTGTCATGAAACAAGAACTATCTTATCTACCCCTTCCAGCACCCCTCACAATCAGTGCAGCCTTGCCTATGAGACAGCTACCATGAGTAGAAAGAGGAACGTATCCACTTAGGCTGAACACTTTCAGCTCAGAATACCAAACAGCACATCAAACCACCCCAAACTGAAGTCAAATTCAGTGTCTTCCCTGACACACACACACACACACTCTCTCTCTCTCTCTCTCACACACACACACACACACTCTCTCTCTCTCTCTCTCACACACACACACACACTCTCTCTCACACATGCACACACACTCTCCCACACACACTCTCTCACACACACACACACACACACACTCTCTCTCTCTCACACACGCACACACACTCTTTCCCACACAGACACTCTCACACACATTCTCTCTCTCTCTCTCTCTCTCTCTCTCACACACACACGCACACTTACTAAATGAGCAGTAACACTGCACAGGTTATTTTACCACCCGCTCAGACAACCACTTCCTCAATATCCAGTGAAGATGAAATCTGTTTCCCCTACTTTATCTTAGTAGTACTTGTGGGTTCAAACTCAGTGACACATATGAAGGCATTTTGCAACAATAATTAATATCGGGTTTTGTAGTTTTAGAAGACTGTCAGTGAAAGCCTTTAGTTCAATATTTGAAAACATCAGGGTAAATTTTAAGATTAATTTAATAATTAGACTGCTTTGAGGGCTGGAGAAAACAGCTCAGTCAGTTAAACACTTGCAAGGACCTGAGTTAGACCCATAGAACCATGGTTAAAAAAAAAAAAAAGGCGTGGTAGCACATTTTTATAATTGTAGGGCTGAGAAGGCAGAGAGAGTCAGATCCCTGGTGCTCACTAGTCACCAGCCCAGCATGAAAATGACACCAAGGTTATCCTCATACTTCTACACACACATACACACAAAAGCACAACACTCACATATCCACACACATGTATACACACATGTTCATACATAAACACACACACACTACATTTTTTTTCCTTTTTAAATAATAAGGTCAGTGTGATAAAATGTAAGACTCTATGAGGTTCCTAATCTAGCATCGGTTTTTGGGGTTTCTGTGTATCTGGACATTCTGTGCCTTCGGTGATTCCATGCAGGGAATTAATAGTACTTCCCACCTTACTGAGTGTTGTGAGATTGGATGAGCTGCCAATATGTTGTTGAGCTGTTGAAGTGATACCGGTTCAGGATATTACTGTGGTCACTCAGGAGATAGGATGCTGCAAGCAGGGGATTTATAAGAGAAGGGCGTCAACACCCTATGATAAGCCAGCTTTGCTTTCTAGTCTGCCTTCCAGATGTTTTGTTCAGTTATCTACGAACAACTCAGCAAAAGCTGATTAACTCTCTCAGACATCAGTGTCTAACTGTTATTAATGCTCTAACTGATCAAATTACATTGCCACAGATCCTACTTGTGCTGTTAATATTAGATTTTGGATTCCGGTCTATAATGAATGATTTTTCCTCCATGCATTGGAAAAATTGGTTAGCCGAGTTCATAAGAAAGTTTAATTAGCAAGCTGTTTGTGAAAATAGCGGCAGTGAGTCATCATTCAAAATGAACTAACATTTCTCAGCGTTGAATTTGTTCTGCTCTTCCTTGAGCAGCCACACAGAATCTTTTGTTTGTCAAGCTGGCACATGCTGCCCACTTGAACTGCACCATGTAATAAACTAATAACAAAACCAGCATATTCTTAGAGCCGGGAAGAAGGGGAGGTATAGGGGTGTCTATTTGGGCATGTGTGTCTGTGTCTTCCAGAGGAGTATCAAAGGACTTCCTGGAATCTAGCACTGTGCTAGGCAGAAACCTAGTGATTAAGAGCTAGACTTCCTGCAATACAGCCCACTCTTCCTACTCACTAGCTGTGCAACAGGTATTCTCACCCTCTGTTCCTCTGTTTCCTCATTCCTAAAAATAGGAACATTTGTGGAATTATTGTGTTAGTATGGGTAAAATACTATGAGATATCATTTTATTATCCCTACTTTACATATGAGAAAATGTGCTCAAAAAAAAAAAAAAAAAAAAAAAGGTAACTTATCCAAGGCCATGTGTCCATGTGTCTTCAAAGTAGCATGACAAAGTTAAATCATGCATGTTTGACTCCAAAGCCTCTATTTTTATCTTCTACACTAATCACCTCCCAGGGTCAGATGTCAATATAGATTTCCACCCACCACCTCTCTGTATGGAGGGGGGCATGTAGTTCATTGCATTAGACCCAAATTGTACCAACATGAAAATGTATTTTGGATGTCTGATCCCCTCTCCTCTGCAGCTCTATGCTGTATCTAGCTTGTCTTAGAAGCAAGATTGTATGATGCCTTCTGAGAAACAGACTCACAGACAGTGACAGGGGAAAAGAAACCTTGGACGTTTGTAGACATCCCTGTTATCCCGTAAGCAGTATCTCAGCATTGAACTGCCTCTTGGTGATTACGTCCTGAGACAGTGATCAATCCTGTTTCACAGACTAGTGTTTATTTAGGAATCCCATCCAGCAGTCCTTCCCAAAACTGTTTAATCTGCATTTTACTTCTTGAAAGGGGGTTCTGTTACAAAAAAAAAAAAAAATGAGCTTGGGAAACTTAAGTGAACCAATAAAAAGGCATCCTTTAAACCCCCTTCTCCGCATCTGTGCTAGCATACCTTATAGAACTTGGAATGTATAGAATGTGTGGGATTGCCCTGGTGTGATAGGTGGGTAAGCAAGAGGGCTTGCTGTGCTGATGGTGTCTCACCTGCTCCTAGAAGGAACAGAAAATGGTACCAGATGGATCCTTCAAGTGGGACCACCACAGTCCCTTCACACACTGTACACTTTGGAAAGATGTTGAGCACTGTTGAGCATGCTCTGGGCATCATTCAGCCCATATTATCCAAATTTCATTTTATTTTCCATTGCCTAAATATCTGAGCCATAAGGAGATGTTTATAGCTTACCATTCTTGCCTATTCCTAAGCACCCCTTCATTTTCATGTCTACCAGGTATTTGACTCAGTGTTTTGGGGTTGCTCGTTCTTTTCCTGAACTGGCCATTCATTCTCTGACATTTATTTCTCAGAGCCAAAAGTGGCTTTCCTCTCTCATCCCTACCCTACAGACCTATTTCTGGGTGAGTGCTTCTGTTCTTGGATATTCTCTTACCTCAGCCCCTTACCCTTGCAAGCTAAACGTCCTTGTGGTGTTTTTGTTTTGTTTAAAGACAAAACTACTTTTATTTCTTTTAAGAATTTAAGGAATTTCTGTTTTTTAAAAGATTTGTTGGAGTCAAACTAGCTGTCAGACAATAAAAATGGGCATTGTGTCTGGTTCCTTCCTGACAATGAACTCTTCCATGGTAAGAATAGGAAAGCTTGTCTTCACATTCTCTTATATTTTTGGTTGTGAGCCTAGCCTTTAGTGGCCGAGCCATCTCTCCAGCCCTTGTCTTCACATTCTCAGAGCTGTTACTGGTAGATCCGAGGCCAAAGAAGCCCAACTCCTTATTGCAGAAAGGACACAGTGACAGAGGCTGTAAAGATCCTGCCCCAGCTAACATTTGACATCCTGACTTATCTCTGTATCTACACTCAGATGCACATCCAACTCTCTCACACACACATAACACATGTGCAACACACACACACACACACACACACACACACACACACACACACACACACCCTTCTCTACAGAATGGCCGGGTCGATTGCAACTATAAAGTAAGCAGGAAGATAATGTCAAACTAAGATTTCCACACATTATCTAAAAATGTAATTCATCAGATTCAGGGCAGGAGGAAAGTGCCTCCCTAAATGTGTAAGGGAAATTCCTTTTCACCTACTTCAGTGAAAAACTAAACATTTGGTTTTGCCTGTTGCAATCACTAATATTTATGAAACATTACTTTGTGCCAAGCCCTCTCACATAACCTATCTCATTGAATCTAAATTTCAGCATGATACTGGTAGCTTCCACAGACCTTTTATGGGGATGCTGTCTGGTAGGGGAGTTTTGAAAGTCATTGTCTTAGTGTTGGATTCAGCAGTTCTTTCAACCATAGCCACTCAACCCACAAAGTTTCATCTTGCCCAAAGGCTTATTACCGAGCACACAATCAGTATTAATCTGACAGATTTGTCTGCCTCTTCTTCCTTTGTTGCTAAACCATTGTCTTTAACATCTGCAACACTTCTGGAATCACCTGTTGGTTTGCATCCACTCTGGATGGGAAGCCTTGACTATTTGACATCCAGACCTTTGTTTCATGTGAGGCTAAACCAACCAAGAATTAAGAATTCTGGATCATTTTTATGGCTAGCTGAGAGTTTGCCAAAATCCTCCTCTTTTTTGTTTCAAGCCTGTTAAAAATATATTTAAAAGTATGACTATTCTTCCCTGTCTTGTAAGAATATTCTGGGTATAATTTAATTGAATGTGGCTTTGATTAAGAATCTTTCATTGCCCCAGGGTCATCAGTCTGAACACTCCTTCTTTTTAGTACAATAAATGCTGAAGGTAAGATAGTTGTCACTGAGGCTTCTATTGTCCTTAGTACATTACCCAGAATATTTTTCCCTTTCAGCCCTTTTTTAACCAAGCACTTGATACTAGCTTTTTATCTTACGAATTTCTATTCTTTCTTGCACAACAGAAGAAAAATAGGACTCAGATTGGTTCAGTTTTTCATTTGTTGAAGTTTATTATTGAAATTTATATTTGAAGAGCTGTCACTTGGAGCAAGTTATTTTATAGGACAAACCAAAGGGAATGAAAAAAGATCTCTTTTGAAAAATGAATTGCTTGGTTTTTCTTATTGTATAATGTGCATTTCTGTCTGGGGAGCTGCTAGAAATGTGTATCTATGTTCTGTCAGGCCCCATATGCCTTACATGAACAATGGGGGCACCCCATTCCACATCTGCATGATATAATCTCTGCATGCTGGAAGCTCTAGCTTCCATTGAGGGGGTTGGCATTAGATGCATCCATTTGAGGACCTGGGTCTGGGTCTTGATGCCCTTGATTTTAAATGGTAGTGACAATGCTTGCATTATAGGGCTATTTTAAGGAGTATGTGACATTTAAAAAAAAACAGTTGGTGTAGTAAATGGCACTCAAATGATAAATTTTAGGTAGTATTTGTTCTCTTATTGAATCCATTTATTTAATATATTAAACAGAAATTTACTAACAGTCTACTATGTATCAAGCATTGGTCTTACCAACATTTACCAGCCCCATGTCCTCACCCTTAAGGAGATTTCCAGTCTATTGAGAAATGTATTTGGTTCAACAAGCATGTATTAAATGCTTACTGTGGTTCGAGCACTTTGCTTATTGTCCTGATGCCACATAATTATAGAACTGACACCTGCTTATGAATCCAGAATGTACCTTCTGAAAATAACAACAGGTTGGCTCAAGGTGATATTAAATACTTTGGGAATTCAGAATAAGGATTGTTGGGTCTTACATTTTCAACTGTGTTTACAGAAAAAAAAAAGATACAATCAATAGTTCATATTCCTGAATGACTCTTAACTCTCTGCACAGGTCTAGAGAGAGCTCATATCTACCTCTGAGGATGAATTCAACTTAGAAACAGTAGTGACAGCACAAGGCAATAACAACCAGCAATCTTGGGGATGTGCTGGCCACAAACTTAGTGAAAGGTCGTTCCTCTTGATGGATAAGTGCTTATACTGTCCCCTCCTTCCAGTGTCCTTCCTTACCTGTAACTTGGATGCTTCTAATCAATCTTTTCAAATCAGTCTCATCTCAAGTATCACATCTCTCCACCCCCCCCAAAAAAAACACTCTCTCTTTCTCAATATTATAACGCCAACTGTTCTCAGCTATTACTGTTAATTCCTGATAAAGCCCAAGCCCTGGCTGCTGCTTTGGTTATCATTTCTCTTGCATCTGTAGATTGTTATGAGTAGGTTTTCCTCCAACCTGGGCCCACCGCTGCGCCAGCCCCAAATAATACACAGAGACTCTGTATTTGATATAATTCTGTTGGCCAGTTACTGGTTTCTTATCGGCTAGCTGTGTCTTAAATGTTAACCCATTTCTACTAATCTAAGTACTTCCACGTGGTCTTATCTTACCAGAGAGAGGGGCTGGCATTCTTCTCTCTCCGTGCTCCATCTTGAACTCCTCCCTACTGGGCCCAGGGAAAAAAACCTACTCATAACAGTAGATTTTAAGGTTATGGGTATAAAAGTTTTTTTCCAAAATGGTGAGATACAATCAAGTTTGATCCTGTTTGATGTACATCACCAATATGGCAGATTAGAACTAACAGAAGTGAAAACTTGAAGATAGAGCTATAAAACCCAGATTTTTTTTGTGAACATGGTGGTAAGTCAGGGTGGATGGTCAGTGCACAAATCAGCACGTGCTCAAGAACCCAGACCCAGCAGATACTTCAGTGGCTCTAGAGTCACAAGGGCTCAACTGCTACTCTCTAAACACATAATCTGACTTGGAAATGCCTGCTTCAGAGAAATGCAAAGATTTAAGTAATAAAGTTAAGTTAAAGTAAAGTTAAGCAATTGGCCCCATAGTAGATATTCAATATGTCTCCTATTTTCTTCCTGATGTAGTAAATGGCACTCAAATGAACTAAAACTGTTGTGAGCATTGGGATTAAGATAAATATAACTTAGAACCTTTGAATCCTTCTAATAGAAGGGATCTTGTGGGCCAGTATTGCCCCCTCTGTGCGTAGTTCTGGTTATCAATACTCCTCAAGGCACCCTACGTCTTTATAAACCATTCTTTGAAAGTTCTTTATTATCCTCCTAAAGCCAACATCCCCCAAACTTGCTTCTTCCTCCTGATCTTTTTCTCTTCTCTTTGGCCACACTAAGAACATTTATGGTTTTCCATGACAGCCTTTCAATTGTGAGGTACTGGAGTATCTCTGCTGTGGGCTAAACATCGACAGGTTTTCTGGGGTGTCTTACTGAGTCTGGTTCCTGACATCACACCAACTTTCTCTAGGAATGGAGGAGGCCCGGCTTCTCTTCCTTGCCCCTTTTTCTTTGGTCTGTAGGAGACTGAAAGTGGGTAAGAGGAAGTAAATACTCATGACAATAGGAAATACTCAGTCATACATTCACTCTGCAAATGTCTCCTGGCTAACTAACAATGCCAGAACTCTTTGAAGTCCAAGAGACAAAGATGAAGGAGACATCAGCTTGGTCTCACGTTGCTCCCAGTCTAATGGGGGACACTCATTAAATGGTAATTTGAAGGGCTCAGAAGATAGCTAAAGTAACCAAGTGCTTACCTTACAAGCACAAGGCCCTGAATTTGATCACCAGAATCAATAGTAAAAACAAAAACAAAAACAGACATACCCGGGAATGATAGCATACATTTATAAGCCCAGTGCTAGGGAGGTGGAGACAGGTGCATCCCTGGGCTTACTAATGAACCAACCTAGCCTACTAAGAATAGGCTGCTAAAATACAGATAAAGAAACAATGGATGGTTCCTGAGGAGCAACATGAAGGATTTCACAAGCTTACTCACAAATATATGTACCCACACACATACAAACATACATACACAGGTGAGGTGGGTTTTGATATTGGTATTGGTTTTTTGTTTTGTTTTGTTTTGTTTTGTTTTTTGAGAGATGCTTTTGAAAGGGGGTGTCAGTCAGAGGGAAGGGCCAGCATGGTTTTATGCTGTCTCTGTCAGCAGTAGGAACTGTGGTGCCTGCTCCTGTTGTCAATGATTTGACAAGTGGGATATGATCTGCCTTCACTCCTGTGGTATCTCCAACACAGAGTGTATTCCTGCTTCTGACCTTTGAACACAATTCTCTCTCTGCTTAGAATGCCCTCCCTCAGATAGAACCCGGTAACTGTCCATCTTTTCTCTCAAGTCTCTGTTTATATCCCCTGATTAGTGAGGTCTTCTCTGACCATCCCAATAAAAATTTGCAGCCATGTCCCACCCATGCTGTTTATTTTCTCCCTAGGACTCACCACCGTCTAACAAACTTTATATTCTGTCTATATGTCTTCAATGTCTTCCCTGCTCTCAGTCAAAATACAAATTCAATAATGGCAGAAACAGAGGTGTGTTGCTGTTTTCTTCTGTTTCCAGGGAACATAACTGTACCTGACGCAAGGTGGGTGCCCAATAAATGCCTTCAGGATAAACTTGGATTTGGGATTCAAGTTGGGATGTCATCACTCTGGAGGGTAAACCCTCTCAAACACTGCCCTTTATACAAAGCACCTCTGGATGCCTCTTCCTTCAGGAATCCTCCCCTACTCTACTTAGTCAGCATTAGTGTCCAGTGTATTTCTTTGTTTATTCTGGGTATCATTGGTTCTGGGACTTGTATTTTCTCTTCACATAGGAGTATCCTAAAGCCAGGAACGTCTCAGGTGCCACCCAGAGTGTCCAGCTTGTAGCAAAGTGCCTGTTCCATGAGAATTTGTGTGCCTATTGCATATTGTTTGCTCCAGTGCAAAAGACAAGCATCAGCATCATTTTCCACCTTTGAAGAAGTTAGGCCTTATGGAGAAGATAATGTCACCTAGACACCAGTGAAAAGTAACACCTCCTGGTGCGCAAGAAGAAAGACACAATACCTACTAAGTGTCTGCTAAAGGCCAGACACTTTACGTGAATTGTCATCACATATAAAGTTCTTATTAGCATCTTGAAGAAAGGAATATTAGTAGTATCTTCAAAATCAGAATACCAAAACAGAGTCAAAATAAGAATTAAAGTTTTGGAGCAAAAAAGAAATAGCTTATATTAAGAAAACTTGAGAATTCTCTCATGGGAGCTTGCCTTCCTTGTTCCCATTTCTTAGATATGTGGCTTTCCCAGAGACCAAAGCTTGGAGAGGTTAATATCCTATAGCCATGGTCACATGACAGAATTTGAAACTGAGATTGAGACCCACATCTAATCCAACTGAGTATCATTCTTCAATGAGCATTTGAGCTCACTGAAGGATCTCAAGGATGTAAATGCTGACTCAGGAGGTCAAAGTGGGACCTGAGGGTCTGCATTCCTCACAGAACCTAAATGATGCCAGTGAGGCTGCTATAGAAACTTTGTTTGAAGTCGCAACAATGGTTAGTCAAAGGCAACTCTGTCAAAAGAAATGCCCTGACTTTTTGGAAAATCCACTAGGTTTCCAATACAAAAGCTGAGCTTTCAGGCTGACCAACACTGTTAAATCCCCTGAGGATGGATAGAGGGAAGACAGCCACAGTTTCAGGACTTCTTGGTACCTCTGTCAGAGTGAAAGCCCTAGTGAGAGAAAATGTGCACCCTCAAGACTTACCAGAGGCCAGACCCTTCGAGGCACTTGAGTTGAGGCCAACTGCTGTGGAGAGAAAGCCTGATCTGGAGTGTCACTAAAAGGGTTCAATGCAGGACTAACCCTACAGCCTACCAGCTCCTTGACTTTGGATAAGTTATTTTACCACTTCTTAAGCCTCATTTTTCCATATGTGTACCATGGGCCCAATGATGCCCACTTCATATGGGATTAAATGAGGTGACATGAGCACAGTGCCTGGCACAAAGTGTCACTGAATAAATTATAGCAGCTATTAGTCCCCCGTGTTCATATAATCCTCACAGTGATCCTTTGATTACGAGGATTAGAAGATTATCTCTCTTTTTCCAGACAAGGGAAAAGAAGCTTAAATGACTTAGCCAAGGTTATACAGCAAGTGTAGTTATGGGCCACACACAAGTTTGTATATGCAGTAGCAAGCACACTCTCTCTGCCTCTCTTTTGGGTATGTTCAGACACACTCTTGGAAAGACATCTCTGAACCAGCGGTGTGGGCATTTTGAGATTCAGAAATGAATGCTGCTAACCTGGTGTGTGAATTATCACCAATCAGGTGATCATGAGGTGACTGGGGACTTTATCAGGTGCTCTGAAACCAGGATTTCAGCTTGAGCTAGGGGTTCTGATGGTCACAAAAATCCCTTACTCAACTTAGAAGTTTTCATCAACAGCAACTGCCCATCTGGCTGCCCCCTCAGGGGCCCTGCAGATGAGATGAGTCTGTGTGATGTTTCCAGAGAAGACTGGTTCTCACAAGGAAAGAGCAAAGTGTGCAAATTGGCAGTACAGAAATGCTGAGGCTCCTTCAGGCAGCGTTTCTGCTGCTGTTGTCAGCCATGAGGTCAGAACAATCCTAGGACCCTGCAGAGCAAGGAAAGTCCGTAGACAACAGGGCATTTTAATGAGCTGTGATTGGACAGTTTCTAGAGCTTGAATGCGGTAAAAACGCTCAACACAAACTACGTAAAACACTTTACTTTTTCTGAAATGAGTCAAAAAAAAAAACTCTCAGTTGTTAGTAATATCTTACTTTATGACAATGGCAAATAGGATTCAGAGCCAAAAGATCAGCAACCTATGGTCCAAGAGCCAAGTTTGGCCACTGGTTTTCTAGGAAAAGTTATATTGGACTACAGCTGCTTTGTTCAGATAGTGTCCCTGAGTGACATACAGTGGCATGGCTGTTGTGACAAGAACTGTGACCCACCAAACCCAAATCATTCACATTAAATGTGAATGTACCCTACACATTAAAACAAACAAGCAAAAGCCTACTCAGATCTAGATGCAGATGCAATTCAGTTTTGTGATGTTAGGGGAAATCACAGTTTTCTCTAACCTTCGGTTAGATACTTTTCTCTCTTCACATAGATGTGAAAATCAAATGTAATAAAGGATAGTCGGGAGAGCACTTTATACAATCACAATCACTGTGGATTTGGGCTGGAGCAGCTTCTGCCATTCATGTGATCTGTGTTTAAGGAGGACACTCTCCACCCAGTGCCAGTCTCTCCTTCCTCATGAATGCAAATGTTATCCCCCAGTTACTTCCTCTTTGCCTCTTCCTCCAATTATTCAAACATGTAGGGTTAGTACAAATGCATGCAGTGCTTCTAGTACTGCTTAAACACTTGCCAAGGACCTACTGTGCTCAGAGATGTAATCTTGCCTGCTCTAATTCTTGTGAAAAGGGAGAGGTTCATTATAAAAATCTATCTCCAATAGAAATGTTTCCTATTATAGTAGAGGACACATAGCAAGAGGAAATATTCTTTTTGAGTGTATGCAAGTGCTCATGCTTTATCAAAACAGAAGTACTCAGGTTCAGATTCAAGAAAACAGCTTTTTTTCTCTTGTAAACTACATTTTGAATTCTAAGTTTCTACCCCAAACTACCTATAATTCTACCCCAAACTACCATGCTTGAAGTGGAGATGCTTTCCCCTGCCAACTGGACAGGACTGCTTGAAGCTGATCAGATGTAGGCATCAAGATACTGTAGCCTAAAATTTTAGAGGCAGGCTTCCTTTTAACACTATGTTATTTCTTAAATAAAGGTTAATTTAGTAAGTATGAACTGGATGGCTGTTCAACTTGTGATCAAAGCAAACAAACTTAGAACAAAAATCAAGTTTAATATTCTGTTCTTAAAGTATTGTTGCTGTATCTATATGCCCAAATGTTGTTACCATTGATAAAGAGAAAAGATGTCACTATTTGAAAAAGGAGAAAAGAGAAAATGTTATCTATGGATTACAGATATGTATGCACATGCTCCCAGACGCAGACTGTGTCCCCTGAGCCCTCTCAGCATGGCAACTCCCTCAGTCCCAATGGAAAAAAGCATTGACACTCTTTATGAATGTATTCCATCCATATTTGCCCATGTATGCGTAAGTACAGAACTACTGAACCAAAACCCACCACCAATGGCCACCAAACTTGCTCATTTTGCTCTCCCCAACTATTAAAACCAGTTTCTTTAAAAAAAAATGTAGCTTGGGTTTTTTGTGATTTTATTTTTTTCTTTTTAATAATTTCTGCTCTGGAACTTAATCTTCTCCAGGGCATTTTAAAAAGAGAACACTTAGATCCATGAAGCGTTTTTATTAGACAAAGCTGGACTCCTGCGATGCTGGGAGGCATATGTGAATAAAGCCTGTCCGTGAACTAGGCTAACCGCAGGTAGCTTCATTGTGCTGCTGAGTTACCTCCTATCTTCCCATTCACAGCCGAGTTCCTCCATCTCTGGCCTCATCTTCAATGCAGTGTTTTAGAGTCTGCAGATTATTTTGTATCAAGGAGAATCTTCCTTTGTGAAATTACATTGTTCTGGGTTTTGATTTTCCCTGAAGAATTGTTTTTCTTGCTGCTAAATGAAGTCTCTAAACCTGGGAAGGGTGATGATAGCACAGTAGTGCTAATTATAGTCAGGAGCCAGGGTGATTGTTGATTGGGAAATGATACAGGCTGGTGGGTTGATGTCACACATCTTGCTGGACTATAATCTTTTCACTCACTTGACCTTCAGAACCTCCTGGAACCTAAGCCTGAGTTTTCCTTCCTCCAGAAGTAAAGATCTAAAAACAGATAAATTTAGAGTGCAAAAACTATACTCACTATTACCTATCTTGACACCCATTTATATATAAGTAATTTTACAAAGAAAGAAAGTATAATGGGAACATACACCACACATATATTTCATCACCGTGAAGAATACAGAAACTTTTCAGGGTGAGTCAGGTCTACTGTTAATAGTAAACCAGCGAATGTTTTATTTGTATTTTTTATATTCTATTGTAATCATCTAAAAATTACATTAGGCTGGAAAATGACCCATTCAACCAGTTTCCTAGAACTTCTATAACAGTTTTGTCATAGACATAATTGCTTTAAAATGTCCTTTAGAAGCAGTTCAACTTGGTGCGTGACTAGTTTTTTTTTTTTAAGATGATTATAGGAATATTATATATGCAAGATAAATATGACAGAAATTTGCATTATGAAAATGGATTTAATTAGGTGAATTTCATTAGGCTTGATGAGGATAAATGAAATTTTAAACCAATGAAATTAGTCTCTTGTATTTTTGCATTTGCAAAATAGAGTTTCTGGGAACATATGGCAGGGTCTTATAATACCCACAACTCTCTCTCTTTTTACTCTTATACACACACACACAACACACACACACACACACACACACACACACACACACCAAACTTACAGGATAAAATGAAAAGAGAAGGGTCACAATAGCTGGAGTGTGCCCCATGCCTCACACTCTCTCCTCCCTCCTAGGTCACTAACTCTGACTGGTGACAAGCCTATCTAGCAAAGTTTGTCTCTGTCTTTCCTATTCTTCGGAAACAAAGGAGTGTCCTGGTGAAGATGTTACCTTTGGGGTTTCCGTTAGATGAGCAAATGTCACTGAGATTCCTCTCTGCTCCCTATGCTTCTGTCCTGTAACAATAAAAAGATACCCATTTTCTGATCCAGAACCTAAGTTGTTTTCCCAGGTTCCCTCCTACAACCAACACAAACACAGACATTTACCAGCAAAACAGAAGCTGTTGGAAACATTTTTTTTTTTTTTTTTTTTTTTTTTGGCTGCTAAAATGGTCTGCTGTCACCGGGATGTGGCAGGCTTTTTGCTGTTTTATCTCCCAGCCCTGGCCCCAGTAGGCTAAAGAGAGCTTTATGTAATCAGTCTTCCCTGACTTGTGATATCCTGTCATTTTCCTCTCCTTCGGCTCTGCTGCCACCGCCCACAATCAATACCATTGCCTGAGAAGTTCAAGCTGGTTCTGCAGCCACCACAAGCTCTGTGTTTCTTAAAGGGTATGTCAGAAAATGTAAAGTTTCCTAATGATATTTCTGGCTGATGACACATGGCAGAGCTGATGGACTATTTATAATCAGTGGCACGATCACAAGTACATTATTTTTATTTCACTTAGGAGGGGGAGCCCTGTCACTTGCTACCTCTTTGTAGACAAGTTGATATCATCTCTACCTAAAGTAGCTAAATCCTCTTTGCGGAATGCATTTGTGCTTCACCCTTTATGTCAGGAGCACCTAGGTTCTTTCTGATAGAAACCCTTGCCTCCCCCCCCCCTTTTTTTTTCCCACCGTTTTTGGCTCCAGGGATGATGAGGGAAAAGAATGATTTGTAGCAACTGCTCTAAATTCTGGCCATGCATGCATGCTTCACTAAAAATGTCTCCAGTTCTCACTGCTCAGATCCTTCTACACCTCTGAGTGTGGGTGTGGCTGGCATGACCAAGGCAATAGACACAGCTCCTGAATCTAGCACTTGTCCCAATTTTACAGTACTAAGCAGAGTATAGAAATCCTTTGTTGAGCACCTACTATGGTCTATGTACTTAGTAGGCATTTTATGTATGTTACCTCAATAAACTCTCTCCAAATCTGCCGGAGGTAAGTGCTGTCATCTCCAGAGAAGAGATCTGGAGAGAATGGGCGGTAAATGACTTCTCTCCCAAATGCCCCAATTGGTAAGGGAAAGCCCTGAGACTCTAAGCAGATTTCTTTTAACAAACTGCATGCCATCTTTCTATTCCCTGGAACTGTCTTTTCTTGATTATGTTGACACTTGTGTATTTCAGGTATGAATATTTAAGGGCATTTATAGTTTCTAGTTTGGATAGTGAGTTCCAAGCCTATACCCCAAAAGAAAATTGGGATTAGAAACCTCTCATCCTAAACTGAATCCCAGTGAAAAGGAATCCCAGGCCAAAGGAGGGTTTTACACTGCAGTGGGAAGTGCTGCTTCTGTAAAGATACTGAGCTCTCTCTCTCTCTCTCTCTCTCTCTCTCTCTCTCTCTCTCTCTCTCTCTCTCTCTCCTCTCTCTCTCCCTCCCTCCCTTCTTCCCTCCCTCCTTTCTTCTCTCTGTTTATCTCTATCTGTTTCCCTCTCTTTTTTTAATATTTCCACAGGACAGAGTTTAGGGTATGGATTTGTTAACTATATTGATCCAAAGGATGCAGAGAAAGCCATCAACACTTTAAATGGACTCAGACTCCAGACCAAAACCATAAAGGTAAGAGGCAACGCATTAGCTTCTGATTTAGGAGATCCTGGTGAAATTTTAGTCTGTGGGTCTAGTAAGTCCAGGCTATGTGGGAGCCAGAAGTGGTATTCTTTATTTACTCAAGGAACAATTACTGTCCACTCTGCTAAGGGACATAAGCCATTACAAAATAGGGGGTGAATAGTGGAGGGAACGAACCAGGAACTGTGATATCTCTAACCAGAATGCAAATGTGGGGGGGGGGGGAGTGAGGGGTGAGGTCTGAGATTCATGGCTACACAAAGGAGACCTGCCAGCCTGACTCCACAGTTGGTCAGAAGCAAGCTGAAGAAACTGAGGCAGGAAAGCTGTCCCAGGTATGAATAGTGTCCTAAATTGGGATGGTGGTGATGAGGAGGATGGGAAGTAGGCAAAACCAAGTCAGGAGGTCTTATATGCTGACTGAACAGCTGGGCTTTTAGGAACCTTCCCTTGGAGAATGGGAAACAGAAAGTCAGTTGTAAATAAACACAGTACCATCAGAAGGGCAGCCACAATTAAATTGATGAAAATATACTTACAGAACAACAAAAAAGTAATCCAATAGTCTATAAATAATTAGGTTGAACAGATAACATCTCAAAAATATTTTCTTTAAATCAAAAAAGAATCAGTGGCCAGAGGCTACTTCTCCATGTAGGTAGGTTTCTGGGGCTGGACTGCAACTCTCTGACTTCAGACACTGCCTGCCTTGGGCATCTGGTGGTGGTCTCTTGGATGGAGCTGCCTGCCCTCAGCCTCCCTTCTCCTTCTTCCCCCACCTCCAGGCAGTATCCTGTTTAGGGGCAGCTGCCAGCGGATTAATGAGTCCCATCCTTCATAGCCTATTAAACTGCAGGGAAGTGTCTCCTGGGCTCTCTTATCCTCACGACAGCAGGTCTGACGCAAAGTAGGACAAAAGAGAAACCTCTCCCAGAATGGAAATCTATAGATGGCACCAGCTCTCCACATCTGAAAACACAAAACCAGAACTTTTTAGTTCAGCAAAACTACTTTTCTGACATCCGGGCTAACAACAGAGACTAGCAGAATAAGATAATATTGGCTGGAAGGAAATAAAACAACAACAAAACCTTTCTCTTTGGGGGATACTTTAGATGATTATTTTTCTTTTTAAGCAGCTTTGTTTATTTATTTATTTATTTTTGCAATTGTCTTTAGATTATTTCTTAAAAAAAAAAAAATTGCTTTCTCTGATCTCCTGTAGTCTGTACTATACAAAGACCCCTAAATAAGCCAGATTTAGCCTGCCTCTGACAAGGCTGAATCAGGTCCTAGGAATTCTCTAAGGGGGAAATAAAAGTTGTTTAATTATGGCATAATCCTAAGAGAGTCAGAAGATTAATTTCTTTCAAAGGAAAAACACACATATTTTTATACTTTAAGTCAAGAAACGTGTTGCTGTCACTTGATTCTGTTGTAGCCTTGCCTCCGTTGAGAGCTGTTTGTAGGATTGATTGATTTTTTTATATTATCCAGTTCAGCATTAGAATGTCAGATGTTTGTTTCTCCCTTGGCAGACACGCTGACCTTGAACTGAGAAAAGTACTTTCCTTTTCTTTATGGTTTTCTTAAAACCCAAACCCTTTTCCCGCTGCTTAGGATCAAATCACCAACTATCAGTCTGCCTTCTATTTTTTAGTCTTTCATGAGATCCCTGTGGTTTCCCCCAAAGACTGATTGACCCAGAGTTTCTAGTCTCAGATGGTTCTAGCCCATCATACCTTCAGATGCTTTATCTAAATGGATCTTGGAGACAAGGGACATTGATTATTTTCTTTCTGTGAAGAGCTTGTCTACTTCCTTCCCTTATCTCTATCCCCTCTCTGTCCTCCCACCCAGCCCAAGCTTCCCCCCACCTCCCCCCCCCCACATCAAAATGCTGGTAACACATTTGCACTTAGCAGAAATGTGGGCTTCTGAGACACTCTGGGATTCAAAATGCATGATGCCACTGCAGAATCAATAATTTCTATTCTCTACTATGAATGAAAATTTAATGTGCAAACCTAGGGATTTCATTCAGCCCTTTCATTAAAGCAGTTTATTTGCCATACTAAAAATTAAGTTTGAGTGATAGGTTCCTTTATTAACTTTTCTTCTCTTTCCTAAAGGGACACAGTGTTTAAGGTAAAAATCATATTAAAGGGAAGAAAAGAAGCAACTCCTTTTTGTGTGCTGTTAATAGTCTCATCATTTATTAATTTCTTAAAATTGCTTTTTATGCCTTTCAGGCCACTGTTTACTTCTCCTGCTTCAGTTTGCTTTGATAAGTGACATGAGATTTATCTCTTTACTCTTGACTCTCATGAAGGAATAGATAACTTGTCAACTGGAAAAAAAACAAACAAACAAAACAACCACACACATCATCTGTAGACGTATGCATCACAGGGATTTTGGGATCATCTAGTACAAGTTACAAACTTGGTCAAGTGTGCTCTTTGTCACATTTCTGATAGCACAGAGAACACACCACTTTAAGTGTGATACACAAAAGTATTTAGTGCCAGAAAACGAAGAGCTAGCAATGAGTTCAGGGCAAAGAGGGCAACTATTCCCTGATGATGGTGATGATGATGATGATGATGATGATGATGATGATGATGATGACGACGACGATGGTGATTCTGAAGATGTTTAATTCAGATCTTCAGTTGTTCAATAGAAACTGAATTCTAGATTTCTTTTATGGCAGATCTCCCAATTTTTAGAGGCCATAAACAAAAACAAAGAAAGAATTATGAAGGGAAACCAAGCAGAATATATATAGAAGTTGACCTTTGTAAACTAAGATTTAAATATGGCACCATTGCTTTTGTCAGATATCAGTGAATGTCCCACTACAAGGCTACTCAAGAGAGGTGTCCATAAAAAATGCTTTCCTGTCAGCAAAAATCAATTTCTCTTTTTATTAAGGATGCTGTAAGGGAGCACATGAACACTGAGGGCATGTGAACATCAAGGCCGGGTCTTTGGCAGAGAAAGGTCATGATGTGTGAATTATACCTGCAATGAGTAGCTGTGAATGAGAATTCAGAAGAATTGTTCTTTAGTTTAGACTTCTTTCAAGGGAGAAGACTCTACCTGGAGACCAGGCCTAGAGAGGTGAGGTATCCACACAGCTGTCAGTTTAGCATGTGTAAACATGAGCTAGAGAGGAAATGGCAATAAACAACAGTAATGCTAGCTTACTTGGAATGTTTACATTGTGCCCAATAGGATTCTAATCTTTTTAAACGCTTGTTACCATTTAATCTTTGAACTATCCCAGGAGTTAAGTGCTTTACATGCATCAGCTCTGTTTCTAAAAATAGCCCTGTAAGAAGTTGCTATTATCTCCTTTATGCTAATGAGGAAACTGAGGCCCAAAGAAGTTCAGGAGACAGACTTAGGATCACACAGTGGGTAAATGACAGTTGGAGTATTTTTTTTTTTAAACTTTATAAATAATTCTCTGGCAGTGGGTCCTTAGTGTTGGAATGTCAAACTGCCTGTTTGCCTAGCAGCATGTGAGCCTTGTGGGGGTATGTGGGTGGGTATTTTGGCTCTGCCAATACAAGGGTTAATTCCCTGGCATGGTAAGAAGATATAAAAAGCAAATAAATGAACTGTGTGCTTCCTCCAGATTCTTCGTAGTTGAACTTATGGTTCAGAACATTTGCCATTTACTTGGAGACAAACTGGACTTTAAATACCTCCTCAAGCCCTTACTTTCCCTAAGGCCTTCCATTTAAGTGAACCATAAATGGCAAGAGCCTAGAAATTCTCCCATCCAGGTGTTTCATGGGGCCACAGAGTAGTGTTTACCATGGGCATGTCACAGGGGTGATAATTTACCTCACTTAGAGCTTGGGGGTGCTTGCTATTTATTAGTTTTTCTAGTTTTGGGGGCTTTTTGTTTTGTTTTGGGGGTGTTTTGTGGTTGTTGTTTTCTTTTGTTTTTTTTCTACCAGACTCCATCAAGACTCTGAGAGCACTGGGAGAACAGGTTTTGAGTTATTGGCAGTGATTCCCTGATACCCCTTGACAACTGATGCCTATCCTAGGGGACTGAAAGAGCAGCTTCCGAATTTACACTGTCACTTTAGCCTCTTACTAAGAAATGCTCATTAAATCGGGATACCTTTGCTTCATCTCCTTGTCACATTAAGAACAAACAAAACTGGTGCTGGATGTACTTCCAGCACTCAGGAGGCTGAGGCAGAGAGATTATTATGAGTTCAAGGTCAGCATGGGCTTCACAGCAAAATGGAGGGGGCGCACAAGGAGAAGAGGGAGAAAGAGGAAAGAAAGGAAGAAAGGAAGGACCCTCAAAACAGGAGTGATCCAAGCAGGTTTGTGTTGCATTGATATTCAAGCTGCCCTGAGAAACTTTGGTAAAACATAGTCTAACTGGGACTTGAAGGCTTGGAATCACGTCTGCAAAGCCTTTCAGTGAGGGTCCTCCTCTTCAGGCTTTAACCTAAGTGTGAGAAGTAGGATTAGAGACATGTTTACTGCCTGCTCTGTCTCCTAGGTTCACTCCTGGCAAGTGTGCACATGCACATTTGGGGAGGGGACACTTAGCAATACAAGCTGCTGTGAGATAATAGAGTGGTTTCAGGATACAGGGGTTCCCCTTGGATGTTGGAAGGGAGATAGGGAGCTGTTCAGGGTGTAAGTGAGAGTCAGTCTGATCCAAATAAGTTCCGGGATGGTCCATCTGTTGATAGTGTGCCTTACTGGGTGTTTGGCCACAAACCAGCGTTTTGTAGGATGCTGTGGTAGGGTTTATTAGCCTTAGATTTTGGTTGTTTTTTCAGGGGAAGGGCATGTTTTTACTGCATAATATGGAATGTGTATATATGTATGTGGTATATGTACATATCTATATTTGGGGTTTTTCTTCATTGCATTGTGTGTTTATAAATGGCTTTATGACTTTTTCTAATAATGATAAAAGTACAACTGGATATAATAAACCATTTCCAGGGCAAAGGTCGTGTGCAAACAAGGGTGCCAGCAACCTCAGATTCTGAGGGTTGCCCTCAGCCATTCTGAGTGAACCCCTAAGAGCTGGCACTGTTGGAGGGAGGTGAGAAATAAGAAAGTAGTTATCACTAGACAGCAGCCCAGGTCTTCAGAGAACCCAACTAGGAACGAGGCTGCTGCAGAGAGCTCTTCTAAAGGCCTTTCCCTTCTTCTCAGGGGAGGACTGAGCTAGTAACTCTGCCTCTCCTGTAAGGATGCTGCTTAAGGATTTCAACATTTTCTCTTTCTTCTCCTAATTGCACTAGCAGTGCCTCTGGGGATCTCTCCACATTTGAGCTTTGCAGGCTCCCATTCACTCCACCATTTCTTTCCCTTGCCAGGGGTCATGGGCAGCAGAGCCTCCTCCCTCCCCACTTCCTCAGCTATCCACCTGCCTTGCTAAAGGCTTCTATTCTGCTGAGGCATCTTTTCTTTGCACTCAGCATAAGCAATTATTTCTCCTATCACGGCTCTTAATGCTTCCCAGAGAGTTAGCAGATCATTTTTTGCTGACGGATATCACCCTACCCAGAAATAATAGCCTGCCTGCCTCTATCTTGTTAATAATAATAATAATAATAATAAGGCACCACCACTGCATCTCAGAGGGTACCAGAACCCTTTGCTGCCAAGGTCAGCAAGGACACTGTGTCACTGAATCCCCAAGGAACGGACCAGGAATAGGCCATTGAAATTAAAGTTGTACCAGTTGTACTGGTTGCCAGCCTGTCTTTAGTGGGAACATGCATTTGCTGCTCTGATTCAGGTGCCCTGTTAACTTTCTTTGACTGAATAATTTCAAATCACACAGATATACAGGGTTGGAAATAGAAACAGTTCTGCCTTCTCAGCGCACTGAACTTGATAGGATCCCAACATCTTGAAGGTCATTTTCAGTGTCCTTGGTCTGGATTACAAAAGAAAATTGAACAGGTACAAGTTGTGGGCACACTCAAGTTTTTAGAAGTGCTTGGGTGGAGTTTGAGGGCATTTGCAAATGCAAAAGAAGCCAATGGTTTACTGTGAGCTCCTCAAAACAAATCACAGAAACATGAGTACACATGTGCAAGCACACATACAGAGAGGGGGGGGAGAGAGAGAGACAGACAGAGAGAGGGAGGGAGGGGGAGGGGGAGGGAGAGAGCACTCCACATTAGAGGAAGCAGTGGACCTCTCTTGCCCAAGTTCACCAGATGCCGTGTATCCCTTTTCATCTCCCTGTTTCAAAGAGCGTTGGCGTTCAAATGCTGTCCAGAGGTGAGTGACAAAGATAAAAAGAGGGCAGTGCACTCATATAGCTACCCCATAATGGCTACTGTTCCACTCTCCTGGAAAGAAAATTTTGCAGTGAGGCTAAGACATTGTGTCAACTTTACATTAAAAATAGCTGGGAAGAAAACCTATATAGCTATCAGTATAGTAAAGGTCTTGGATAGAAGAGAGCCCTTCATCACCAGAGCCATTCAAATGGAACCTGTCTGGATAATGTTCCAGCAGGAATTCTGACTCGATGTGCCTGTATGACCTCCTAGCTCTGAGATGCTAAAACTTTGCATTGTTTTTGTGCCTAAAGCTGCTTGGTTCAATGTAGTCGCCACTAACTCCATATGGCAATTTGAGTTAATTAAATAAAAGTTTAGTTTCTTAGTCACATTCAGACTGTTTGAAGTGCTTAGTAGCTATGTGTAGCTAGTAGTAGTTACCAAAAAACCTTAGGGGTATCAAATGTTTTTCTGATTCCAGAAAGTTCTGTGGGATGATGCTGACCTAGGACATCTATGACCCTGAGGATTAAAGAGTCAGTTCTACATAGTATTTATGAGACTCAGGGCAAGGCTACTCCTCTGTTAAAGATCATGGAGCACCCAGCTCTCCTTCCCTTCCCCTTGTTGTCCATTCAAAAGAACTCTGAGTTAAGATAGCCAAGCCCTAGCTCTGTTATAAAACTATATGGGATGACCTCTAGCAGCTCACTTCCCTTCTTCAAATGTATGTCCTCTTTGGAGATGGTTTTTCCCAGCTAATAGTCTAATAAAATATTACAGCATGACCATTCCAACTTGGTACCTTCCCAAGAAGAGTGATAGTTTGTGCCAAGAACATGGGTTTTATTTCACTGTCCAAGTTGGTGTGGAAAGATCCCACAAATTTGAGTCATATCCGCATCTGTCTTAGTTCAGATGGCCTTGGCAAAGTAATTGATCTCACTGCACCAGAGTCTATCATCTGGAACATGGAAATACTATTTTTGTTTGTTTGTTTGTTTGTTTGTTTTATGTGTAAGCAATCATGGCTTCCAGTGAGTGATCAACAAATGCTCCCAGGGATAAAGGTGGGTAGGGTTACCTCAAAGGTGAATGACAGAGGCAGAGAGGAAGTGGGTAGAACCCATCCAACTGTTTTGGGGGTGCAGTACAAGAGTGAATCTCACTCTTACTGAGGCACAGACAACAGAGTCAGGAGTCCGGGATGGTAGGAAGTACTGTGGAGTTTCCAGGCAGCTGCAGCACTCCTACCAGTCTTCCATGAAGCAGGAGGTAGGAATTGCAGTTTAGTGGAAAAGAATCTGCAGCTCCATGTCTGGAATCTGATCTTCCCCTAATCACAATGAGAAAGCTCTCCCACATCTCACCCACTTAGGGGCTCTAGTCAGACAGAGAGAGCCTTGAGCTGAGCATGTGCCTTTGACAGTCTGGTAGATTTACCTTGTTGTGAGCTGAACCTGTTACTTCTAAGCCGTCTCTCCAGACCAGCCTGGTATATTTTTAAAAAGAAGTCTCAAGGCACATAAATCTATCATCACAACTTTCCTAAAAAGACATCTCCCCTACTGTGTATTAGATATGCTTATGGGACCTTTAGATACTCCTAACTGCAGCTCCGTACTTCTTTCTTTCCATTGAAGTCAGCTCCTGGGAAAGTATACGAAATCCGTTCACGAAAGTTTAATTGAGACTAACATTTAGTTTCAGTTGAGCTCCTGCCCTAGTAAAGCTTTGAAACTAGAAGTGAAAGTAAGTGTGCTGAGTTTGCCATGATGTGCAACCTGATGGGGCAGGTCAGGTATTAGGCAGAAGACTGTGATGGGAGGTAGGGTCTGATAGCTGTGGCCACTGAGACAGACACTTCCCATAGCATTCAAGGAAAGAGTAGCTATGTATGCCTGGGCCTCAAAGAGGACATTGCTAGGCCTAGAAGGGTAATCGGGAATTCATTTTGCCAGGAGGATAAACGCACAGCAAGAACAAAGACATGGAAGTAGAAACTTTCAATACACATCCAGAAACCTGTGGCTATGATTTTTTTTGTCTGAACTGAAGCATAGGTGCACGTAGAGGTCAGTGGGAGGTGTGAGGCTGGGCCACATGCCAGGGCCAGGTGCACTGAATACCTCGGTAAAAGATTCCGACTTCCATCGCTAGGTGTTTAAGACACATTGGAGAGCTCTGAACAGGGAAAAATGTCATGGGAACAAACTGCGTCTGAGATGTTACCATGAGGCTCTACCCCGAATATTCTTTCAGAATAGCATTATCGGTGGCAGGTACAAAGAAAAACATAAAGGATGGAGCCACAAAAGCAGACACCTGTCATGTTTACGAGGAGGGCTGCACCCACAGGCACAGAGGTAAACCAATCCTCATAATCAAAGTTGTTTCCAGGAGCCAGCTGGCTGCTCTCTGCTCTCCCTGTTCCCACAGGTGGGATTACAGGTCCCTAGAAGGGCTTGCTCATAGAAGCCCTGGCCCCTCTAGAGTCTGCTCTCTGCTGCCATTCTTCTGGTTTCTTTAGAATGAATGTTCCCTAGGGATCTTCCTGCTCCCTAGGGGAGTTTGTATTCACTCAGAGAATAGGGTGTTACAACAGACTGGGGAAAATCTGTAGTTTGATCTTCAAATAATGAAGTTGTATGCATCTCCTTGGCTAGACTAGCAGTCCTGCATGTCAGGAACTGTTTCATAAATTTTAGCTCTCCCATGTCTAGAATAAGGACTGTTTACATAGCAATCCTGCCAAAGTCATAGTTTATTGAGCACTTACTTTGGGGCCAACCTTTGTGCCTAGGAATCTTACACGCAAATAGTTCTCTTAGAGAGTTGTGAGCTTCATCACTCAAGTGATGTCACTCAGAAAGGCACAAAGTCACACATCTGGAAAGCCAACAGGATTCACAGCTAAAGCTCAGCACCAAAGCTGGTCTTAATCTCTACATTATTTTCCATTATATATTGGGATTTCAGTTAAAGTAATCCAAGTATATGCTTTGAAGTAACTTATTTCAAAGTGTGGTTGCCCAATATGCTAACCAGCACCTGTCAAGGAAGAAGGCTGGTAAAAACAGGATGTCCCTGAAATCTAGAAGGAAGAGCTTTGCAGCAGCCAGTGATGGCCAGGAGTAGTTGTCACCTTTGCATTCTCGGAAATGTCCATGGTAGATACTGAGCCCTTCTTGGGCTCCTACCGAATTTTTAGGGTCACTTCTAGCACCAAGGCTCTCGAGTTTGTTATTATTATTGTGTCCATTTTGTAGTGGATAGGAGGACTTTAAACTCACAAGGAGAGAGATCAAGGGCATGTGGAAATGTTGAAACTCTCTGACAGAATTGTCTGTGAAGCCAGCCATCCAGTCACATGCCTTTGGGCCAACCTTACCCAAAGAGGAGTGGCTTCTTCACTCACAGCTTTGTCTAGAACAAGAGCTGTGCTGGCCTAGAAATGCCAATCATCTTGTGCGAGATTCTGGATGAATGATATGAGCGAGATCTTAATGGTTCAAGGCAAGAGAAATTCTCCAGGGCACTGTCTGTAGCATTGGAAACCCTGAACTATAGACAACCAGCTCAAGAGGGTCAACATGCTATCAATAAAGTCCCTCTGCAGGGGCTGAAGGTCACCATTTTGGGGACAGGTTACAATTTAGCAAAGGGCCTGACATTTGCAGTCCTTCTGCTGGAGTTTAACAAAGGTTTGAGGAAAATTGAACTTTTGGGGTCTGGGGTTGAGATGTCAGACTGAGCATATCATTTTCCTATCCCTTTTACTTGGTCCTCTCCTCAGAGATACTGCACAGAGGTCTAAAAGGACAATAAGCTGTGGCTCTAAATAGAGGAGAAAAGCTAAACAGGACTTAGACTTGGGAGTAGAACGACCCAGATACTGCTTACCTTTAGATCAGCTGCCACCCTTTGCCTGCCTAGGCCAATCTCTGGGGACTATGGCTGCAATTCTCCCCAGCTCGGCTGAGATTCTGCTTCAGGATCATCTTTGAGGGAAATGATTGTGATTGTGTCATTGGCTTTCCAGTGTCAACTCCGTTTGCTGAGCAGTCTGCCCTTGATATGCTCCTTTCTGGACCCCAGCTCTAGCTGCTCCAAACCAGGTCTTTTCGATGTGTTACAGATGCCGGGTTGATAGAAAATGTACACAGTCAGGCATTTTCCTAAACCTTAGACCATCCTGAAAGCAGAGGGCTACCAACAGGTCACCCTTTCCTCATCCATCTTACCACCTATCTCACTACATACAGCTCTATCTTCTCCCTGGTCCTTCTAACCCGCAACTTACCCCTCGCATGTGTTTGAGTCACACTAAGATATGACATTGGCATGACACACATCTTGTGACATTGCGACAATGGATCACTATGTTTGCTCATCCATTCTCCCATTCACCCCATATTTACTTAGTAAATCCTATGAGATACCTGTTGTCGCTTTTGAAGGTAAACAAAATGTCTTGTTTGTGCTGTGTTCGGATCGCACAGAACAGATCCTCCAGAAGTATTTTCTAAGCCAGGTGGTGTCTTGTTCTGAAACAAAGATCTCTTGGTTCTTCCAACCTCAGGCACTAAGGAGTAAGCCTATCTTAGTTAACTTAGAGAGGGCATACGGCTATGAATCTCGGTGCTAGGCTCAGTCATCATTTTAGTGGAGGAACCAAGCTATAGTTAATGCTGAAGAACCCCAAATACCAGCATCATCCATCATGAACTGTAGGTGTTCATTCCATTTTTTTTCAATCTCTGCACTGAGAGGTGGAGCCATAGACATAAATAAGACACATATACACACACCTCAAGAAAACCATGAGACTAAATGGCGAGTTAAATCATCACATTAGCATGAGTGAACCCCTAAAGAGGATCACAGGGTGAGATACAGGGAAGGCTGTCAAAAGAAGGTGGCATTTGAGCTAAGCCCTTACAAGCGTCAGATTTGGTCTCTTTCTCCTTGAGTGAAGGCATGCAGTGAGAAGACTGAACTTAGAGAGAACGCAAATATATTCAGACAATATCAGTAATTGGCAAGGTGAGACAAAGCGAGACTTGTTACTGTGGACAGATTTCCTCCTTCCTACCATTGCTTCCTCCTGAAGGAAAAATAGTTCTGCTATGTTGCAACCTGTTCTTGCCTCTTAGAGGACTAGGATAGGAGTATTTTCTGTGGAGTAGAGTTACTCCATATAACAGACAGTTACATGGAGTTCTTGATCCTTCAGCTTCCCAGCCCCAAATGCACAGAGTAAAAGCCACTTCGCTTCTCTGCCATGTTCTGGGAAGATGTGGCATGTACACAGGCCTCTTAGGCCACTCATGGGTTTCTAGAAGATGGAGATACTGAAACAGTGGCCTGTCTCCATCAGTGAGAGGAGGCTAGCAAGGCAGATTAGTCATTCACATCATTTTCTGTTGAGTCAACATCTATTTTTAGGTATAGAACTCATAAAGGGACCTAGTGTCCTTGTCATAAAAAGGGGGAATGTGCCATGAGTAAGGGGTCTGCTCGTCCTTCATCCTCTCTGCACCCATTTTATTTGCCTGGTGATCTCATAAGGCCCACTTTGCTCTTAATGTCAAGGGTCTAGTTTAGGATGACATTTGTTGTAGACACATGCTTTTATGTGTACACACAATCACACAGACATACCCAGTTACACACACACACACACACACACAAACACACAAACTCTAATGGCTTTAGCAGGTTCCCTGAATCTGTCATATAGATTAAATGAAACTTCCAGTTGAAAAATGCTAAGGCATATAGGTCCCTTCCTGTCCACCGTTGTCAGATGTACTCTGAAATGACTATTTTCATCATCTATTCTGAGCCCCAACTGCCCCAAAAATAGCTTTACCAGGAAAGTGCTTTTGTTAGACTAGCTGTAAATTATATTTCAAATGTCTGGTGTTGTTTTCTTTAAAAAAATAAATAAATAAATAAATGAAAGTCTAAAATTAATGACTGCTGGGGTTTGCTTTGCTTATGTGTACTGCTAAAGATTTGGCTTCTTGCAGATGGAATTTCAGATCTGTTTACACTTCTGTGTTAGCTTTTTGAGGAGGAAAAAATGCAGTTGAGAGATCTGAGAGAACAAATTAGCAAAGTCAAACTTATTTTAACTGCCTGTGAGGCTCTTTTCTCTCCCACTGGCCTCCCCCTTACTCTCGTCCACTATGTCCCTGCTTTTGTTTGTTGTGGTTTTGTCTGCCCTGCCTCCAAGTTAGAAGCAACTAACTGGTCCTTGCAGATGTGACAAGGTCACATACGGAGTTTAACAAGCAGATGTTCATTCAACCCCACTCCACCAGCAATTTGTCATTTAGGGAGAGCAGACCTTGTGGGAACAGATTGGAGAGACACAAAGGATGGGACATCAAAAAAAAAAAAATCTTACAGAGAACCTGATTGCTTTTATGCTTTGGATAAGGGGATGGGGGTAGGGAGGATGGCACAGAGAGAAATATGCAGAGCAGAATTTCATGGGCTTTTTTTTTTTTCTTTTTGGTTTATTCAAAGATTATTATGTGTTGGATACAGTAAATCATCTATACTCCCACATCCAGGAGGTAAATCTTCAGAACTTCACGCGTGGGTAGTTCTACATTTAACGGCTGCCATACAGTAGCTATTTGTTCCACACTTACAGACCTTTATCTGTGTGTTTGTTTTAAGTCCTGTTGACAAGTCTCCTTTTGTTCATCTCTTGTTGTTCTCCTGTTATTATTCCTATACAAGAATCATGGGCCCTAAGGACAGACAAGGGACTGTCATCTTTGTTGTTACTTCATTGTCTGCTCCAGGATGTGTACCCATCACACATTAAACACCTCTCACCTTCTCCTAGGTGTCGTATGCCCGTCCAAGCTCAGCCTCAATCAGGGATGCTAACCTGTATGTTAGTGGCCTTCCCAAGACCATGACCCAGAAGGAGCTGGAGCAGCTTTTCTCGCAATACGGTCGCATCATCACCTCTCGCATCCTGGTTGATCAAGTCACAGGTTAAGTGTTTCTTTGTGATTGTTTCCCCTTTATATCTGTGCCCTGTCACCCACAAAAGTAGGCTCATAGATGTTGAAAGTGAGGGTGCAGACCCTGAACAAGCAGTTTCTGACCTTTGTTCATGGAGTACCTAAATTTAAAATGGACCATCTTGAGATGCCAGAGTCTCTACCAAGGAAATACAGCTAAACTACCTTGTAGGGTAATTAAAGAAGACCTGGGCATCTAGTTTAAGAGTGGTGTTCTGTGGCTTTCAAAGTCTGTCCCTTCAGCCTTCATCCAGTGTGTAAAACTACGGTACATCTCTAGCTCCACATCACAGCGTGATACAGGGAGAAAGGACTTCAAGCTGTTTTGTTCTACACATTGGGAGTCATCTAAAGTGGGGGTCAGATTTCCACTAGCTAAGTCAGCTGTGCATGGGTATGATCACAGTCTATGGTGTTGGGGTTCTCTGTCCACAAGAAAGAAACCCAACCAGCAGCTCTCAGGACGAGATAAGATAGCTTCAGCTGCACTGTCAGTGACAGTGTCTTTTGCCTATTCCTGATTTGATCCAAATTTGAAATGTCTCCCCCCGAGAGTAGAGGTAAACATGCATTTGATTCATGCAGCCGTCTCCCAGTGGTGTTGACTCCAACTCAAACACTGTACAGAGAGACACTCAGGACCAAGGATAAAGGAGACACAGAAACTGCCCTCACATGACTCCAATGTGACAAATACTTGCTAGGGACTATCCAGTGCCCCATAAGAGCTCAGCAGAAGGTGTACTGTGCCTCATGGTGGTTGTTGGAAAGGCTCCATGGCAGAGGCAATTTTGTAATAGAGCTTTGGAGAATGATTCAGTTTTCTGGCAAGAAAAGGAAGAAATAGAACAGTCTAGATGCTGAGGATGGTATATCCCAGGGTTTGGTGTTAAGAAAGAATACAGCCTATTCATTGGTGTTAAGAAAGAATACAGCCTATTCAATGCAGGTCAGGGAATAAGGTTCAGTGGGAGAATTGAGATCAGCTTGCCAAAGGCAATAATCACTATCCTGAAAAGTCTGGATTTTATCTGCATGTAGCAAAGATCTGGAGAAAGGTCATTCGTAGGTTTTATTTGTTTCTGTTTAAGATAACAAAGAATAAGTGGCCAGCATAAAGTGCATCATTCAAAGGCATCAAAAGAAACACAGAATATGTTCCTAACAGGTGCAGTGTGTGGTCAGAGGTTGCTTTTAAAATAAATGACAGTTCCAGTTATGAAATATGAAAGGCACTCTGCAGGACTAAATAGCATTTGGGTGATCAGTTAAAACTAAAGGTAGATGGGGACTGGGCAAGGCAATTGTAGAGGCCTGGAGGGAAACAGCCCCTGGGTTCTGTGCGTTGGAGACATCCGCCCAGAGCCATGATGGTAGAAAGGCATGCAGCTACCTTTTGGTGAGTGACAGAGATTCAAGGAGCTGGCCTCACAGGTGGATTGAGTTACAAACTATCTATAGGGTGCTTCCCAGTGATATCTACCAACCGTGTCTTCACTCTTTACAAATGCTCTTTTTCTTTACCCAGGAGTCTCTAGAGGGGTGGGATTCATCCGCTTTGATAAGAGGATCGAGGCAGAAGAAGCCATCAAAGGGCTGAATGGTCAGAAGCCCAGCGGTGCTACAGAACCGATTACTGTGAAGTTTGCCAACAACCCCAGCCAGAAGTCCAGCCAGGCCCTGCTCTCCCAGCTGTACCAGTCCCCCAACAGACGCTACCCTGGCCCTCTCCACCACCAGGCTCAAAGGTTCAGGTAGGCATGCCTGCTACCCACTACACCATCAATGGTATGGAGTAGTGCATGGGCCAGCGCTGAAAAACAGCCTATGCCCCACCCAAGCCATCACTATGGGATTCTTCCCCAGAGCATCATTTGCCACTCCTATAAAATCATGCAAGAGGACTACTCTTCCCAGCCCTCTCCAAGCTTGTCACTGTGACTATTGGTTAAACTTGAGATTCATTCATAGAAATAAAATCTCTGTATTTAGCCAGACAAGGAGAATCAGCTTCAGTGGAGCTAATCACTGAGATGTGGCCATATGCAGCCGCTTGGAGTTAAGGCAGGGTAGACCCTTGCCAGGAGTGGCTTGTCCCGCCCCTTTTCCTAGGTGACTCTGCTGGAATCCAGGGGAAGAGAGACTCCCTTTAATGTTAACCTAATTCTCTTAAATCACATACTCTGGGAAGATGAAAAGGAAGATTCATGCACACCTTACTAGTATTTTCTTTGGGTACCCAACCTCCAGGAAGTCCCTGGTGTCATGGACAGTTAGTTCCCTGTGGGACATTCCTGAGAGGCAGGTTTTTCCCCAGCAAGCAGTTAAGACTTTAACCAGCCTCTGTCGTACAAAGAGAAGCATGGTCTTGACCTCCCCTTAGTAAATTCTAAGTGAACACTGTATTCTGCCCATATGCTAACTCCCCTGTAATGAAGGGGTTTTCCTTGTTGTCAAACCTCACATGAGAAAACAAGGGGTCCTCCTCTCTGTTACAGCCATGGTCCATCTGGCCACAGTGAGGGAATAAATCGCCTCTTTATGTGTCCTCCTATGCCCCATGACACTAAAATGGTTAATGATTTCATGAAGGATCCAAACCATCTAATTTCTATTTTGTGGGAAAGCACATGTAGTATTTATGTAAAGAGCTTTTCCAGCAGGCTTCTAATGGTGGAAACTATGGTTACTGCTGCCCCACAGTGTGAATAGCTTGTCTCCAAGTAAGGTGGCTCATGTGAGGAAGATTATAACATAATGACATTTTTCTGGGAGGTGTTTTGGGGCTGTAAGTAGTACACTCTATTTTGTTTTGTTTTGTTTATTAAGCTTAGCTCACAAAAACTCCCTGCCTTCCAAATTGTTGGTGTAGCCATATATAGTAAAAGCAGCTAGACAAAAAGGAGCTGTTCGTATGTGTAGTCTGTGATCACGTATTGTTAACCATGAACAGACAGAGAACTTTGCTCATAAGTTTAGTTGTAATAAAAGGTAAAGAATTTAAGAACAGTCCAGTTTTAATAATGTCACAGACAACATAAAAGTAAAACCACACAAATGCTCTGAGGTATGGAAGGGGAAAGCTGAATTAATTCAAATCTTGAGAGAAAATGAGATCCATTAGACACTTGCTTTAGACTCTAGAATTGACCTGGGCATGAATTACTTGCAATTGGCAACAGGAAGAGAGAGCTACCAGTAGATAGTCTCCTGAGCAGTGGGGAAAGTTGTCGAGCTTTTTTTCTTTGAAAATGGAGCATTCTTATTAATAGTTCCATTGAGTGATCTTGCCATCTGTGAGGCATTAACCCAGAGACCCTCCTTCTCTTTGCAGGCTGGACAATTTGCTTAATATGGCCTATGGCGTAAAGAGGTAATTAAAACTCCACAGATTGCCAGATGTCCGTGTTGGCACAGACTGGGGCTAGATTTTTTTTTTTTTTAATTCACTAACTTTACTTTTTTTTTTTTTTAATTCTTCCTTTTTCTTCCACCAGCATGTCAAATTCTTAATTTTAATTTTGGACCTCGGTTAATTTTGTTTCTTTTAGGGCACACAAAAATGTATTTGTGTGTTTCATCTTTTCTTTCTTTTTTTTTTTTTTTTTTTTTTTTTTTTTTTTTCAGGTGGGCTTTCCCTATGGTTCAGGTGCCACAGCTACAAAGCCCTAGGTCATGTGATCTAGTCCTCAGTGGCTTCCCTCGAGGAGAGAGCCCTGACTTCTCTGGCTGATTTTACAAACTTGCTGAGCACCTGCTTTGCATTTCTGGTGCCAGGATTCAGTTTAAGAGGGCAGATCCTAGAAAATCAAAATTAGAACATTTTGTTAATCGTGGCTCACAAATTTGTGATTTTTTTCAGTGGGGAACAAAAATAGACTTTTTTTTTTTTTTTTTTAACTGTAAGCCCTGGCCAAATCATGGATTAAAACATGGATGGTTTTTTGACTCCCACCTCACCTCAGTGTATATTTTAGGGCACATCTTGAGAATGAAGTGTATCTGTGTGCACCTCAACCAAGGATTTCCTTTATTCCAGGTTAAAACCGTTATTATAAGTCTTCTCTCAGTTATATGTGTGTGAGGGAGGGAGTAAAGATCCTTTCATTTAAAACCTTTTTATATGGCTGGGAACTTAAACTGAATCAAGGGTTTAAGACTTTCTAAATGTAATCACAAGGTTTTCTAGGCCCAACCTAAAGTCAGAGTCTTTGAAGTTAGGTGTGTTATGTCACTGTATCCATGAGGTCCCTAAATGCTACCTGATAGACTCTACTGCACTGCCAAGGACGTAGCATCTTCATCTTCTTTCTCAGTAGAGATACCCACCTTAATGCCACTTCATCAGTTGAGGGAAAGAGACGTGTTTTTTAATAGCTCAAAGCACACTCTCTTGATGCAGGTTTTTTGCCACTTGGTTATACATTCTGACTCTAGAAATGAACACAGAATGAAGTGGGTTAATTGAGTGAAGACTTCACTAGCAGAGTACCAGCCTCTTGAACCTCCATCCCAGCACCAGTGAGGCTGACTGTAATTTATCTCCACATGTCTAACACAATGCTTGCCAGGTCCCCCAGGCCGTCTGCATCTTTTTCAGCTCTGTCCCAGACCTTTGCTGCTCTCTGATGTTAGTGTATTAACACAAAACGTATGGGGAAAAGGTAGTGCTTGTAGCACACACGGGACTAGGAAAGGACTGGGCTTGTGCCCTATGTGTTGCCACATCATCCATTGTCAGTCCAGCCCAGTGCAACCCAATACAGCATAACCGCCAGCACTGTTTGATAACAAGATTCTCCTTTTTATTGAACCTAGATCTGGATGTAGCCTCCATCCTAACTGGAGTGGCAATCCTATGGAAAACCCCTTTCTTTGAAAGAATGCAAATAATAATTAAACTATTTTACCACTTTAAGGATTTGTACCACAAATGGTTTTGCTTTTGTTTTATTGTTATATTTTTTAAGCAAAAAGGAAACTTGCTTTGGTGAAGTTGGTATGCTTAGCATATCTTTGGCAATCATATGATTATCTAAATTCTAGTTAAATATGAAATTTTAATAAGACTTGTAAACCTTCAGTAGTGTCTACTTTCTTTTAAAACAGCCACCACTTCCACTTCATACTCCTGTCTGTTTTGGACTTCCTCTTCTCCAGTTTCCTCCCCTTATCCCTCAAAAAAATCATCCAAAAATAAAGCAAGCTGATCATCAATGAATAGGTCAAAACTCCCTGTTTAAGTTCAGTGTGGAACAGCATGTTGCCAATACTGTTCTGACATAGACTCTGGTATCCTGCTTCTTCTATCACAAATGCCACATGGGTTTATTTTATCAGGAAGTGAATAAAATCTGAAGGGATTTTTTTTTTCTCTTCAAGATTACACACACAAATTGAAATTTCTAACCTAATACAACAGTTGTTGCACCAAGGCTTTTCTAACGTATAACAATTCAAAATTTATGACTACACAAACAACTTGAGAACTCTTCCAGTGATGCTCAGAGGTGGATTTGAGATGAGAGTAGCACATCTGTTATTCCTGCTCCAGTTCTGTGGGAGAACCCTTATGAATAAATGCTAAATGGAACACTCATCTGGTAAATAACAAGATAGACCCTCATGTATCTACAACCTCAGTAACACCAAGAGATCTTTAACAGATATAAGTTGAGGGACTGTGTTGATTGTGTAGTTGGGCACTTCCAGATCCATCCCTTAATCTGCCTAAAAAATAACAGAGTAAAAATTTCCAAACATTGACCTCAAACAGATTGTCACTCCCTCAACCAATAAACATGTATTTTTCCTATGGGTCTCTATGTCTGTGAGAGCCCATATGCACTCTACTGAAGGAATAACCTCAACAGTAGAATGGCTGAAACTGAGTCCCTTCCTTGAGAACTCACTGTCTATGAGGGGGTTGGTTCGGGGTGGGTCAATGTATGAACATATACTGTGTTTGAACTGTTTAAAGCCTTGATCTTGGGGTCTCTTGTGGCTCTTAGGAAATGACTTGGCCATTCTCTTGGCATGTACATGCCTTAGCGGTCCAGTCACCTCATCAGAAGAAATATCACAGATGTTAGCATTTGTGTTTTGGTTTTGAACCCTGAAGACTCCTGCAAACACTCACTAGCCCTTTGCCCCGTGTCTGTGTCTGTGCATCTGTGTGTCATCCATGGTCAGACTGATGTCTGGACCAGTCCCCCCTTCTGCTTGTCCCCCCAGGTTCTCCCCAATCACTATTGACGGGATGACAAGTCTTGTGGGAATGAACATCCCTGGTCACACAGGAACAGGCTGGTGCATCTTCGTCTATAACCTGTCCCCTGATTCTGATGAGAGTGTCCTCTGGCAGCTCTTTGGCCCCTTTGGTGCAGTGAACAACGTCAAGGTCATCCGTGACTTCAACACCAACAAGTGCAAGGGATTCGGCTTTGTTACCATGACCAACTACGATGAGGCAGCCATGGCCATCGCCAGCCTCAATGGTTATCGCCTGGGAGACAGAGTGTTGCAAGTTTCCTTTAAAACCAACAAAGCCCACAAGTCCTGAATTTCTCACCCTTACTTATTAAAATATATATATAAATATATACAAACAAAACACGCGTGCACACACATACACAAAAGAGAGAGACAAACTTTCCAAGGCTTATATTCAACCATGGACTTTATAAGCCCGTGTTGCCTAAGTATTAAAACATTGGATTATCCTGAGGTGTACCAGGAAAGGATTTTATAATGCTTAGAAAAAAACAAAACAAAAAAAAAAAAAACAAAAAAAATACCTTTGATGCATTGAATGTTCTTTCATAGCTGTCGTTGTTGAATATAATATACATAGATAGCGATGTGCAGGGATTTTTACCCAGCCAGCTAACTTTACTACCTTCCTTGAAGGTGGGTCTTTTTAAGATGACCATTCGCTCATTTGAAGAAGAAAAACAAAAAACACAAAAAAATAATAAACAATTTTTACAAAGTAATGGGATTCAAAGGAAGAAAAAAAAGATTTTTCTTTTTTGTCAAAATGTTGATCCAATCAGATTGGTTAAAAACCCCCACACAAATTAAAGAGGAATAATAAAAATTGCAAAATGCAAAAAAACTTTTGCAAATTTTTTTATTTTTCCTTTTTTCTTTTATATCATGTGAACTAAAACAGTCTTCTGTTAGGGGATGGGGAAAGGGGGTACCTGATGACATTAACAATTTAATAACATTAACATTGTTGCCAAAGAGGTGGTCTCTTTGCTGAAAATGGGTTTCAAGAAAAATCTATTTTTATAAAATATAAAGAATTTTTACAAGAGAATCTGGATTTGAGAAAAAAATATTTTGACTGGCTAATTTAGGGGAAATTGACAACTTTGTCGCGTTCATACTGCACTGGTAACTTTTTAGAGATCAAGATGTGTGTTTTAAACTGGATTCGTAGACTGTTTTTTGAAGGATGGGCTATAAACAGATGATCTTCATATCTTTTCATAGCATGTAATAATAATAAAAAATATTAATTGCTAGGGGAAAGGAGTGTTCATTCTACCCAGGGTACCACAATTCCCCACAGTCAAAACCCAAAAGCAAGGAGATGAGTTGAAAGACAGTTTTTCTTTAAGTCATCGGTATGGGATGTCAGCAGAACAAAAATTAAAAAGATTCATTTTCTTTTTAATCTAAAACTTCCTTAGTTTGAGCAGTAGGTGCTACAAAATTATTTACATATCTTAGTATCATAGTTAAATGTAAACGTGTTTAGGAGAGGGAAAAAAAGATACATTTGCTTTACATTCATTAAGCAATTTTCGAATTCACTTTGTAGCCCATGCTGATAAAATTGGGCTGTGTGGATACATTTGAAACACAGTTTATGTTGCTTGAAACACTTATTTATTTAATTGCAGATGTGATGATGCCTATGGCCAAGATCAAATATAGCTAGATTGGCTAGACTACTTATTTGTTTACTTAAACTTTGGGAAGAAGCATATTATTGTGTCATTCTGTTGTGTGTGTATGTGTATATATAATATAAATATATATATATAAAGTTATTTTTTCTTTGGTTAATTTATTATAAGTTGTAACACTTGGCTAGTTTCGTTTGTATATGTCTTAAAATGTTTTCTTATGATATTTAAGTGACACTTAAAGAGGTATCAAGGTAACTTGTGTAGAACTATTGTTTGATATATTGTCATGTTTGTTGTGAATATTTTTTCTTACTGCACAGTAGAAGAATTAAAAAAAAAGAAAAACAACTGGGTCTTTATTTTAATGTAATTCAAATTGGGGAAAACTAAGCAGAGCAAAGGGAACAAAACGACCGTGGGAACAAGCTCCCGCGTCCAGTGCACTGATCATTTTAGTACGTTTGTGCTTTGTACGGTTATATATTTAAAACAAAAATGAAACAAAAAAATCCAAGAGTTCATGCTCTTCCCTGGGTAATAGAAACAGTTACTCGCTATGCATAATCTAGTTGATAGTAAAATTTGCTATTGCTTTTCTTGTCTTGTTACATAAAATCTTTTCAATACAAGTTTAGTCTTAATGGTAATAAAACGTTATGGTTATTTATAACTTGTGCTTATTTTGTGCATTTTTTCCCATGCTGAACCCACTAAGCGCATGTAGACAGGACTGTTGTTTGCACACTAAAGAGGCAAACCTTGTAGTAGTCGTCGTAGTGGTAGACAGATAACAGAAACCAAGGCTGCATCATAGACTACTCCTTTAAATTTTTTTTCTATTTTTTTCCTCTTTTCAGTTTTTGGAGAAAATAAATAAATAACACCAGATTTCAGTTCAGAGAACACTCGTTCAACATTCAGGGAAATATTTTTACGTCACCTGCTATGAATGAATGCAGTTTGCTGGCAAAGTTCTGATGCATTTGCTAAGCATTCATGGGAAAGGCACGCCAAAATCTCTTCTCTATGATGTGTTCAATCTGGGGGAAAAAAAAGGAAAAAAAATCTTAGGACCAGGCAGTTGTATACTTTAGTTATAAATGAATGACTTCATGTTAATCTTGCTAGTTTAGATGATTTCTGAGGGAAAGTATTGTAAATGTTTTTTTTTTCATAATCTTGTTGTGTTTGAATTATTTGTACTTTATCTGTCCAGACAATAAATGAAAGTGTGTAGAATGAATTTGAGCTTCCCAAATTTTTAAATGTGTTCATTCAAACTTTTTTCTATAGTATATGCAGAGTTCCCTGATATTCTCTCATTAAATAAAAAAAAAAAAAAAGAAAGTGTAAAGTTCTGTTTTGCAACTTAGCCCAATCTCTCAAGGTTTACTCAGTCTGTAGAAGTCAATGCCCTCATTCCATGCTACTTAAAGTGTGGTCCCCAAACAGCATTACCCTTATCACTTGAGAGCCTGTTGGGAATGCAGGATCTCTGGCTGAAGGAAGATTTATACAGAACCAGATACCAGGTTGAGTCGCTTGGGACACACTGTACTAGTTGGTGAGCCATATTTGGCATTTCATGTGGCATTATGACACGTTGCTATCTGTTATTTATAAGAATATCTGTGGCTCCTTCCAAGGACAAAGGTCATCTTTTTCAAAGCATCCAGTATACCTCAGGCAGGCTGTGTAGAGACTGTTGCTTTCTCTCACTTGATCCTTTCAGTAGTGTGTGAAGAGCAGATGACATCATCCTCATCTCACAGGTGATACAGGCAAGCCTCAGTGATATTGAGTAATTTGAAAAAAGAAAAAAAAACAGCAAGTCTCCAGTATATTTGAATCACTTCAGGGTCTGCTTTTCCTACCCTGTCCTCCACAGAGGTCAATTTGAGTGCTGTATTAAGGAAGCAGACCATTTGTTCACAAAGGTGACAGCCAAACAACAAAGATCATCCTTTTTTGTTATTGAACTTAATTTTGTTTAGAAGTAGCAGTGACTTGACTTTCTATTTGATAAGGACTTGCTTGCACAGTGTAAAAAGAACATGATTTAGCTACAACCTATGAAGATGAAAAGTGCCTACCTTGTCATGAAGTCGCATTAAAATCTAACCCGAACTTTAGAGAGTGAGCTTTGTACCGATTTCCAAATGTGATCACTCCTTAATGATCTACTGTATATCTTTCATTTCCATTTTCTCACTAATTGAAAATTCATAATACCTAATAAAACATCACTGCCCATAAACTGGCACTTCAAGGGGGAAAAAAAAGTGCCCCGCCAATCCAGATGAATGAATAGTCCAATTCTCTTCCATTTCTCGTTAACCCCCTTTTATTATTATATTAAATTACCACATCAGTTAGAATAATTAAATTCAGGGCATAGAATAGGATTTAATTAACCAAGCTAAATATTAAACCTCTAAGTCAGCCTGCACCTCAACAGTTGCACTCAAAAGGTCCCTTTAGTTTTCTCTAAATACAAACCACCATTTCTCATTTGTAAAGGAAAATGAACATTCAAACAAATAGCTTCCCCCAGAAATAACAGCTTCACAAACATGTTTGTAGGGTCTAAAAGCTTTGCAATTAACCCTGTGATAGTTTCCACTCACTGAGGGTCATGCTGCTGTTGGAGTATGGAAAGCTGTTATGTTTCTCATTCATATAGTTCATTCCTGCCCCCCAATAACAGATCTATGCAGAAAGTTTCACAAATAGATGTAGATCTTTAAATGAGTTCTGAACATGTCCTTAGAAGGACATTCCACGCACACACTCTTCCCAACATAGGCACAATGTGTCTGCTTAATGTGGAATAAAAAAATTCATCTTGTTGCAGCTGTCTGTCCATTACCTTAAATCCCCAGGCAAATATAGTTTCCGTGGGTGTTTGTAGGGAGCTCTAGCAAATCACAAGAATTCAGAGAGATTATTAAATTTCTTTGAGGTCCAGGGTACATTATATTTTGCTAGGATGAAAAATTGCATGTCACAGAAGGCTGACAGCATTTACTTAGTGTTATTTCTATAAGAGAGAGAAAGAGAGAGAGAGAGAGAGAGAGTTGCTCTATATCTATATAATCATACCATATGACCACTGCTTAAATCAAAATATTACTTACCTCTTTGATTCAAGACCACACACTGACCAGATGATGATTTCAGCCAAAAATTTTTATCCATTTTAATCCTGTTTAAATTTCTTTCAAAATCAATTGTTTGTTCATTTACAAATATAATGTTCAATTCCCCCAAGGAACAATATCCAAAGTCTTTGTGGGACTGATACTTCTTAGATAACTTAAATATCCTAACTTGGCTCAGAGTCACCTTTGCAATAGGTACTTCAAGAATCCTCCACTTCTGTGGGCACTATGCATTCATTTATCAATGGATGCCTACATTCAAGCAGGTAGAAGAAATTCATTTGTTTCTCGAAGCATGCACACATGCAAACAGAGAGAGACAATGTGCATTCATTTCTTACACACATGTGAGTAGGTTGAAGCAATAACGTACATTTGTTTCTTAATGAACACACACATGCAGCAGACAGAGGCAAGTGTTTGTACAACTAAGTAAGAAACTTCATTTTTCACTTTCAAATGTGAATTCAAAAGCCATGCCTGGCAGACAGAAGAAATGTGTTTTCTAAACAGAACTCATTAAAATCTTAATTTGAGGCCACCCTGCCTGAATTTCTCCCCCCAGCCTAACAGAGACTTGGGAACTCTGCTGTATAATAAATATCCTCCACCCTCCACTGCCTTTGTTCTACCTGATGAGAGGAATAATAAAAGGAAATTACATTTTATTTCCATGAGCTAAAAGCAAGTTTAATATTGTCCAAAAATGACTGGTGCCATTACTTTATCTTATTAGCTTTTTGGCATATTAAGTAATAAGATAATTTCTCATGGTGCAGTATTTATGTAAGAATCTTATTTCTCTGTGTGTAGATCACTTACAGAAGTGTCTGTTAACGGGAGAGAATGGTGCATAAGCGGCACTTAAGATTAAAATAGATCTGAGAACACGAAAGTGTTCCTTCAATTAAAGGAACAGCATTGCTCCAGACTCATCTTTTTTTGTTTCTGCCACAGAATGAAAACTGGCTTAAAATCACCCAGCCCCAAATTAATTACCAGAAGCCTTTCTGTGCAAGTTCAGCTTAATCCACTGGTGGTTCAAATTCAAAGTGGATTCACATGACCCACCAACATACTTTGTAAGTAGTTCAGACACTCTCCAACAAAGTCCTTGAGGTGTAAGCAATTATTTCTAGGGATAAGAGTAGTATATCGAATGACTTTGCTGTTCCAGCTACTAACATGTGTGTTCTAGTGAAGGATACCATCGTCTCTTTCATGTTGAACACAAAGACTCACAGAGATTAGGTATCTTGTGAAAGTAGAAGGCAAAGCAAGAATTCAAACCTGGTTCTGTCTAGTCCATGATACCCCATTATGTCAACCTGGTTCCAAGCCAACTTCTTCTTCACAGAAATCAAAACAATTACCAAAAGGTCCTCCCTTCAGTACAGAGTATAGATGAGTCCAGTTATATAAGGCACAAGAGAAATCCCATTAATGCACTGTGCCAGGGGTTAAAACCCTCCTCAGATCTTTATTAGAAAAATGGATCCCATAACAGGTTTTACAGACAAATTGATAATTAAAGCCTGACAGTGATACTTTTAAAGCACTATCATTCAATGGTGATTTAAAAATAAAATTGGATTATTGACAGGTTGGTGTTAATTACCAAAAGTTCTTGACATAAAAAAGCAGTTGAGATGGGCAATGGAATATAAGACTATTGCTGTGACTCATGTGACAGACAGAAGAAGAGAAGGAACACCCTCCTTTGTGCCCCTTTGTTAGAGCCTGACTCCCACTTCTAAGTAGCCTTCCTTATGACTTAGTCATTCTTACAGATACTATGTGTCAACAGTATCACTCTAGCAATTAAGTTTGGACACTAGACTTTCAGGTCCTTTCAGACCATAGGAACAGTGAAATGAAGGTAACAGAGACAATACATATAACATTGCTCTTTATAAAAAGAACACTGTCCTAGGTGCCCTTAAGAGTGGCCCCACTTGTCTCCACAAGAGGCATCATGTTAGCCAACAGCATCTGGTGAGTGTTACTTTCATTAACTCTATTGCCCCTGAAATCTTAGAATACTACTAAGAGACACATAGCAGAGTCTTGGGGCAGGGACTGTTCCCTGTCCATCAGCAGAAGGCCAAGCACAAGTCAGTGACCATGCTTAGCTCTAACAGGCAGGATAAGGCCCCAGCCCCAATTTTCACAACCTAGCCCTGTAAGTGTGTTAGCAATCTTGGCCCCTTTTAGGCTGCTGTAAAATATTTTGGATTGTGTATAATTTATAAACATCAGAAATTTATTGAGCATAGGTGGGAGAATAAGAAAAAATCTAAGGTCAGTATTTCCATAGATTTGGGTCTGATGAGGGTTTTCCCCTGCCTTGCAGCTGGAAACTTTTTGTTGTATCCTTACATCATGAAAAGGTGAACAAGCTCCCTTAGACCTTTTCTATAATCACATTAATCCCACTCTTACAGATGAGTTCCCCATGGCCTAATCATCTTTCCAAATGCCCACTTCTTAATGTCACCACATTAGGAGTTGGTTTGAATTTATGAATCTGGATGGGGGAGAAGCACAATCATTCAGACCCTGGCATTACTTTAAATGGCTAAAGGGAGTTTGCAAGTGTGACCCAGTTAAGGATTCTGAGATGGAGACAGGACCCTAAGTTATCCAGGTGGGTCCAATATAATAATAAGGATCCCTACAAGAGGGAGGCAAGAACATCAGAGTCCACAGTACAAGATGTAATGAAGAAGTGTTAGAGGAATAAAAGGGAAGGTGAGAAATCCAAGAAATATAGGCAGCCTCTTGAAACCTAAATAGCTTAGGAGATGGGCACCTAACTCCAGAAGGAATGTATCCCTAATACCATAACCTTAGAGTTACTATCACTATTATTATTCAATAAGGCAATAAACTTATGCTGCTTTAAGTCAATAAATGTAATGATTTGTTATAGTGACAAGAGAAAAGGAACATATCGGCCAAGCTCAAAACAGGCCTCTGAGGAAGAACAGTTGACAGCGATCTCCACTCACTCCAGGTCCTCCCTGAACCCTGATATCAGGGAAAAGAAGAGTAGTACAATTACTCCCTCCCACTCTCTCACACGTCCTTATTACTTGGGATGCTCCAGAAGCAAAATTAATTTCATAGGTGAAAGAGGGGAGAAAAACCAATGGGTTCAAAGATTATCAGTGGCTTGTAATCTGGGCTCTAGAAGAGGTTGGGATATCTATGGGGTAATGGAATGGTAGCTGTGGGAGGGGGGGTATGATTTAAGTCCCCACTTCCTGAGCTCTAATTGGTCAAATTCCTGGGTCTTTTTTTGTTTTTTTTTTTTTTTTTTTTTTTTTTTTTGGTTGGTTGGTTGGTTTTTTTGTTTGTTTGTTTTTTGTTTTTTATGACAAACAGGTATTTATTAGGAAAGCACTTACAAAAGTAATAGTAAATAACCATGGTCTTTCTGCTCCTGAAGATGCAGTCTCTGCCCTTCCCATGCTCTTACCACAACCCAAGAGAGCAAGCCAGCCCCTACTCTTTCTTATAAGGGGGTCATGTCTGCATATCTGAACCCACACCCCTATGAAGTAGCCACCACAGCAAGTTCACTGGCAAAGCAAGATGCCACTACACTGTGTAGCTGGCTATTCTGGAACTTGTTCTGTAGACCAGGATGGCCTCAACCTCAAGAGACCCGCCTGCCTCTGTCTGCCACCATGCCAGGCAGGAAACCATCTCAAACAAACTAACCCACCACAGCACAGTAGAGAGAATGGAACCTAAGGTAAAACTGTGAGCTACTCTTACTCCCATGATATATAACAAAAACCTTGAGTTCTCCCTGCCTTTTACACACACACACACACACACACACACACACACACACACACACACACACTGTGGTATGTGGTTGCTGATCCGCAGCGCCTTTTTTTGTTTGTTTGTTTGTTTTTAATAAACTGTGGGCTGCGGGGCACCAAGTAACTCCTCTCTCTTATCTTCTCTTTGGCGGGTGCTAATGGTTCACCAACACAACCAGTTCCCTGGGCTCAACTATGTCCTTGCTCTGAGCACCAGTAAAACTTGACCCTCTCCCTCCATTCTCCAGTCCTGGCTTCCAAATCCATCCAAAGACCCCAAGAATCACGTCTTTGCAGGAGTTGCACTCCTAGGGAATGTGACTGGGCAAGTCTACCATGGTAGGCCAAGAATAGCTTAGGGACCCTGAGGACCCCAACCCATGTGCTCCAAGCCTCCCTCCTCCTGTGTGGTTTAAACACATACTAGTGCTCCAAGCCTCCCTCCTCCTGTGTGGTTTAAACACATACTAAACTATACACCTGCACATACCTTTGTGTCTCATATGTCAGTTAGCAGTAGGAAACCCAGAAGTATTTCTAAACTACTTGATCCTGCCTCCAAATATCTCAGTAGTTACCAAGTCTTACTTACTGAAAAGTCTTTCAAATTCATCTCATACTGCATAGCTACAAACATCTTCCAGTTTTTCTAATGACAGTCACCTCACACAAATCCAACCAATGAGATGTAAAAAGTTCCTGGCAAATTTCCTGGGACAGCTCCTTTAATGAGTGACACTCATGTCACACAGTTTCCTTTTGGCATTACCCTGTTGCCCACTCTTCCTTCTCATCTGGAACATAAATGTGATAAAGCTGCATGTCTCATGCCACCAATAACGCCTCCATTGCCAGGAATGTTACATCTTGTTGAGTCATTGGCCAAAGAGGTCCATGGAAGCCTTCAAACATCATAGGCTAATGCCACATTGGAAGCATGAGGACAACTGCCAAACCATGGTCTGCCGATTAAAGGGTGATGGGTAGTTAGCACCTTTAATGGCATCCCCAAGCCACTATGGCAGACCTATATGGTCTCCTGTGGGGCTGAGAAAAATACACTCTTCCCAAATTGCACAGTTTCCCAAACAATGAACACACATTTATTGACATGTTCACTTTATTTCCTTAAACTTCACCAGAGTGAAGAAGGGTTCTGGCCTGGAACAGTTCCCAAGCCATTCATCTCGAACCCTGATAGCCAGTCCCTCTACTCTGCTGGGTCATATGGGAAAACTTACACAACTTTGTCTCATTGGATTGATCTTTGATGATTGGTTTGATATATTTGAACATTTCCTATTCCTTCTGCTTCTTAATGCCCTCCAAACAACCCCACTGCTAGAATGTCCATCTCCACCTATCTCCAGGTTGTCATTGCATTACTGTTGCCTCTGTCAATCTGCCATACATCTGAGATTCCCCGATCCACTGACCCTGACTCTCAGGCCCTTAGTGCTCTTCAGTGACTCAATACTTCCTCAGCATCTGTGTTCAAATCTATAGGACTTCTCTCTTGAATGTGCTCTTGGGCTCTCCTGTCTCTCTTGCTCTCTCTCTCCCTATCTTTCTCTTTCTCTCTCTCTCTCTTTCTCTCTCTTTCTCTCATGATCATGATATGTCTCCTTTTCCCTTTACCCAGGTTTTGTAAAGTAATTTTTAGGTTTTGATATTATAATTACAGTATTTCTCCCTTTTCTGCTCAGTCCACATAAGTGTGTGTGTGTGTGTGTGTGTGTGTGTGTGCGCGTGCGTGCGTGCGTGCGTGTGTGTGTGTGCATCTGTGTGTGTGTGTGTGTGTGTGTGTGTGTGTGTGTGTGTGTGTGTGTAGTACTTTCAGGGCTGACCATTTGGTACTGGATAAACAATTGATGCACTCTTCCCTGGAGACTATTTCTCCCGCTCTCAGTATTCCTTAGCTGCCTGTAGTTCTTTGTCTAGGTTGAGGTCTCAAAAGTGTCTCCCCTTCCACTTTAGCAAGTCCATTGGAGTCATCCTTATTTGGGTCATGTTGGTGAGATTTTATAGATATAACTTCTGACACTTTTAGGAGATACAATCTCATAGAAAATTTCTTCTGACTCTTACAATCTCTCTACCCTAACTTTTGAAATGATCCCTGAACCTTAGGTGCAGCAGTCAAGGCATAGATATATCAGTTGGGACTGGGGTCCATAACTCTAAATTTTGATTGGTTGTGTTTGTCTGAATGGTCTTCATTTTTGTAAAGAGAAGTTTCTTTGATGAGGGGTGAGGACTATACTTATCTATGAGTATAAAAATAAATGTTTATAATGTAGTAAGAAATTATGTTGGTTTATTAAAGTGATAGTTGCAAGTTCTTATCAAGATTCATAGCTTTTGGAGAGGATGTGGAGAAAGGGGAACACTCCTCTACTGCTGGTGGGAGTGCAAACTAGTACAGCCATTTTGGAGATCAGTATGGCAGTTCCTCAGGAAAATGGGAATCAGTCTACCACAGGATCCATCAATCCCCCTCTTAGGCATATACCCAAATGATCCACATCCATGCAACAAAGACATCTGTTCAACTATGTTCATAGCAGCATTATTTGTAATAGCAAGAACCTGGAAGCAACCTAGATGTCCCTCAACTGAAGAATGGATAAAAAAAAGTTGTGTCACATTTACACAATGGAATACTACTCTGCGGGGGAAAAAAAAAACAATGGAATCTTGAAATTTGCAGGCAAGTGGATAGAACTTGAAGAAAGCATCCTGAGTGAAGTAACCCAGTCACAAAAAGAGGAACATGGTATGTACTCGCTCATTTTAGACATAAAGCAAAGGATCACCAACCTATAATTCACACTGCCAAACAAACTAGGATACAAGGAGAATTCTAAGAGATTCATATATAAGGTCCCTCACAGAAGGGGAAAGGGACAAGATCTTCTAAGAATAAGGAGAGTAGGGGGGGGCAGTGGCTGGAGAGGGAACTAGGAGAAAGAGAAGGGGAGGAGAGGAAAGCATGTGGAACTAGGAAGATTGAGTCAAGGGAGGAATGGATGAGAGAAGAGAGAGAGGGAGAAGGAGAGAGAGAAGAGGGAGAGAGAGAGACCATAAAAGAGAGAGCCATCATAGGTTTGAAGAGAAAACTGAATCTAGAGAAACGTCCAGAGACCTACAAGGCTGATCCCAACTAACAATTTAAGCAACAGTGGAAAGGCTACCATAAATGTCCTTCCCTCATAATGAGATTGACAACTACCTTATCCACAATCATAGAGCCCTCATTTCATAGCTGACGGAAGCAGAAGCAGACACCCACAACTAAACACTGAGCGGAACTGGAATCCAGATGCAGAGAAGGAGGACAAGACCAGGCTACAGAAACACATAGAGATAGCTGACCTGAACAAGGAGGAGCTAATGGGCCCCCAGACTGATAGCTGGGAATCCAGCATGGGACTCACTCAGACCCCCTAAACATGAGCCTCAGCTAGAAGGCCTGGGGAGTCTAAGGGACAGTGGAACCAGGATGTATCCCTGGTGCACAAAAGGACTTTGGGAGCACATCCCCCATGGAGGAATACTCCATTAACCTAGAGACAGGAGAGAAGACCTAGTTCCTACTCCAAAATGACTTGACAGATTTAGATGACCCCTCCTGGAAGGCATTGCCCTACATGTGGAGTGGGGTGGGGGTGGGAGGGGAGGGTGGCATGGGGGCATGGGAGGATAGGAGAGAGGAAAAGAGGGAGGAAGGGAGAGAGAGGGAGGGAAGGAGAGCGTGAAGGAGGGAGAGGGAACTGGGATCGATATGTAAAATAAAAATTTAAAAAGAGAGAAAAAAGAAAACATGGCAAAAAAAAAAAAGGATTCATAATTTTACTATCCATGAGTAGTTGGCAAGATTCCAATACCAGGCATGATTTTTCTCTTGTTGACCAGGCCTTCAATTAGAGAGTTGTTGGTTACCACTAAGGTATGCATGCCACTAATGTACCCTTGGGGTTATTGAGCCATGCCAGTTTCTATAGTTTATACACACAACAACTGAATATGATTATTAGGTGCTTCCCTTTTGGAAGCTTGCATAGTACCTTCAAGTACTATGAAAGCTTGTCCTCATGGAGGAAGCTTTCATGTTAGATACAAATTGTCCTTTTGCCCAACTATGGCATGGCAGGAAGAGTTTAAACATGCAGTTGTTGGCTCTTTAAGGATATGGTATTACCTTCATCATCACACTAACTTGACAGAAATAACACATTGAAAGAAAGATTCACTTTAGCTCATAATTTTAGAGATTTCAATCATAGTCCTTGCCTCCAGTGGATTTAGGCCCATGGTAGAACAAAACTTCATAGTGGTAGGTACATTTGGAGGAAGAGGATGTTTATTTCACAAGAAGCATAGTAAAGTCAGAAAGGATCAGGGCAAGAAACACACTTCAAAGACCTACCCTAGTACCTACTTCTTCCAACCAGGCTCCAGCTTCCACACCTCAAATTTTGTATCTGTCAATAGATGAGACTATTGATTAGGTCATGATCTAATCTTCTCTGGAAATTTGTTCATGGACATATATTCACATTCATTACCAATCCCCTAGGTATTTTTTACTGCACTTAAGTTGATAGTCAATTTGCCACTGTATGGGGAAATGGCTCAGTGTTTAAAGTTCTTGCCACACAAGCATAAGGATTCATATTTCCCAAGACCATGCAAATATCAAGTGGGTGTGGAAGACTGCTGCAATCCCAGCCTTTGAGGGAGAATACGGGGGATTCCCAAAGCATGATGATAAATCCCAAACTGCTATGTATGTGTATACTGGAGAGCATTGGGCCTGACTGTAAATTCCTGATTCAAAGAATGAAGTAAAAGAGCAACCAAAAAAGGTGTCAACCCCAGACTTTTATATCTGTGAATGTGTTACACACACGCATATGCACACACACACACATACACACACACACACTCACAGTCATGAAAACATGTATACATATGTGCATGTACACTAAACAGCACACATGAAAATTATAGTAATGCATAATGAAACAGTTTGGGACTTATAATCAGAACCAGGGTAAATCAAATCAAGAAAAGCTTTACACTATGCCAACAACTATTGGTCTTTCTTTTTCTTTTTAATAAGAACTAACTTTCTTTAAACTCAAACCCATTTAATCAATATAATCTTTTCTTGCTCGGGGCAATGTTTTCTCTCAGGAATCCTCTCTTCTACTCTGTAATCTTGTTTCAATATCCCTTACCCTATAACCCTTGTAACTTTACAAACCTCAAATATGAACAATGCAAGTTCTTAGTCACAAGGTCTACACCAATCTAGAGATGTAGCTATACAAGGTGTATGTGATGGTTTGAAAGAGAATGGCTCCCATAGGCTCATACATTTGAGTACATGATCTCCAGTTGGTAGAACTACCTGCAAAGGATTAAGAGGTGTGGCTTTGTTGGAAGAGGTATGCCACTGGGGACAGGCTTTGAGGTTTCAAAAGGCCATGTCATTTAGCACTCTCTGCCTCAAACCTGCTGTTAAGGATGTGAACTCTCAATTACTGCTCCAGCTTTTTCTAAGTCATTTTGATCAGTGGTTGTTTCTGTGAGATTGGCAATTTGGAGAGGAGACAATTGTCTTGGTTTTGTTTTTGTGCTGGGATTTGCCCATCTGCTGTTGAATCACTGGTTAAGATTTATTGTTATTGTTGTTGTTGATGATGATGCTGTTCTTTTGATTTGGGTTTTAATTCCTATTGTCTGTCTTCTTTCAGTGGGCATACTTGCAGTGATTAGATAGTAGTACAGTTGTGGTGATATTCTTGTCTTTGATACTGTTGTTCTAGTAACCAGACTATCTCCTGTCTGCCCCAGTAGATTGAGTACTGTCTTCAGCAACAATCACTATCCTGCAGTTAACCTACTCTGACACCAGAGTACTAGGTGACTACAAACTACTCTTATTAAGTATCAGTTGATTTAGGGAGAAAGGAAACCCTGATAATATTGTTTACTAATGTGTTAGTATGAGTGGAAAGGAAAAGACAAACAGGTAAATAGTTATAGTGATGCTAGTGATAAGTTTTAGGTTGTTATATGGGAAGAAGAGGAAATGAACATTCATAGAAGCAGGAATAATTGAGACAATGGAGAAAATGGATGGATATGTGAAGGGGTTTGGTTAACAGTAAAGAAAAGGAGTAAAAAGTCTATAGACATATGCCTCTATGTCTATACCAGGTCAGCCTCTGGGCACTGGGAGAGTAACAGAAAGAGGAAATGGTACAGGGGAGAGGGAGATGTGAAACAAAAACAGAAAAGGAAAGAAGAGTAAGAGAACAAAAGAAATAGCAAAAGGTGAGAACAGTGGGGAAATAAAGTTGACCTGCTTGATAATCTACCGTGTAAATAAGAAACGGCTGTAGGAAGGATGGAAAGCTCCATGGAGGTGTGCAATAATGGAATCTCTGGCAGACAAGCAGTAGCTGTAGTGGAGAAGGAAAGCTGGGTGGAATTTCCAGCCTGAATGATGTTTTAGCCTCCCTGGCCCCCAGTCCTTGCCTGGGCTGTGCTCCATGTTGACTTTTACTGGTCACTTTTCTTCTCTTATGTGTATGGTTTTTCTTGACTCTTTTCTCTGAGACCGGTGGGTAAATGAGGCAAACTCTACCCAGAAGCAGTTGTGTTCCCACAAGGTTCAGAACAGCTGTGACTGTGTGGCGCCCAAAGCATTGCTTAGGGATTTTGTTTAGCTCCCACAGCTCTGCCTTCCCCAACTGGGCTGCTAAAGGTAGCCCTGGCAGTCATTGCTGGCAATGCCTTCTATGAAATGCCTACTTGCGAAGCTTTTGTGAGGATCTACAACAGCCCAGTGGGCCTGGGGTCCTGTGCAGCTACAGCAGTGGCATGGGCTATGTTGGCTGCAGTCTCAGCATCACATCCAGTCTGACCATAGAGAAAGTTCATGGTAGAGATTTGCTGAAGTGTTGATCAAGCAGATCCAGGGACTGGAGAATAGTTGATAGGGTGATAAAAATATCCCTGTTCCCTTTGTTTCCCAAACCGTAATAAGCCACTCATTCCAGTGTGGTTTCTTACCCAGAAAGTCCCAAAGGGCAAGTTTCGCTCCTCACTATACTCAATCTTGTGGCAGGATTTTATTGTATCACTTTCTCCTTAAAATGCCTTCTTCCATTGCCTTCCAGGACTCCTTCATACCTTCCTGGCTGCCTCTGTTTCTTTCTCTCTACATGATGGAGGTAGAGGTTGTTGATCTCTCATCTAAGTACATCATTCTCCAGGGTCACATATCTAATGTCTCAGAAAATGTTTGGATTATTCCCAGCCACTCTCCTGAACTCTGAGTTCAGACACAAATGCTGTTGCTTAGTTGACATCTCCATTTAACTTCTGTAAGGGGATCTCACTTTTAACTTGCCAAAAAAGAATAAAGAAATCCATTTTTTGGCCTCCAAACATGTTTTCATCTTCATCTCAGCTAAAGGTAGCACCATTCTTCCAGTTACTGAAGCCAAAACCCTTAGAGTGACACTTCAGAATCTCAGACAAAAATCCCCTTAAAAATCCATTATGGAGAGATACATATCTATTATGCTCACTACTATAACTTCAGTTCCAGAAAGAGTATCTGTCCCTTAGTGGATCTTCAATACATGTTTTTCAAATAAATTAATTAAATAATTTAATTTTTAATTTAATTTTTAAATAAATTAATTAAATAATTTAATTAAATTAACTGAATGGCTAGGGTATCAGGAAATTTAACTAGTAAAATAATTATAAGTTTTGATAAGGGGTAAGAAGTAAGATGGTGCTATTGCAGAAAACAACAGAAGGGCTCCAACTTACATGGGGTAGAAATGCTTTCCTTGAAAAAATATGAGTTTTAAATCAGACCTGAAGGATGAAAAGGAGCCATCATGACAAGTAATGGGAAGAGAGCATTTACAGGAATATCCAGAGTAACCAAGAGTTTAACAGTTTCTAGGAGGCAACAGATGGACACGGACAAAGGAAGAGGGAGGGGAAAGAAGTGGTGGGTATTAGTGAGTGAGCAAAAGCCAGATCCTGCAGGCTGCTGTTGTGGAACCTCATTATGAGTGTATTATGTTTTATTAAAGGGTTACTGGCTTCATTTGCCATATCAACTTTCTGAAAGGAATGTGGAGTGATGACAAGGCCTGGAGATTTGGATCCCTCTTCTTCCTGGCTAGTTTTAATGTCAACTAGACAGAAACTGGAGTCATTTGAGAAGAGGAACTTACAATTGAAAAATGGCTTCTTAAGATTTTCCTGTATGCAAGCCTGTGGTGCATCTTCTTGACTGGACCTCACAATGGGTGACTCCACACCTGGGCCAGGAGGTCCTGGTTGCCATGCTATAATGAAGCAGGCTGAGCAAGCCACGAGAAGTAAGCCAGTAAGCAGCATTCCTCCAGTTAAGGAGTAGAATGAGAAGAAACTGAGCTAGCAAGAGCCAGATGATTTCAGCAACTCACAGAAACAATGGAGAAGGAAAGTGGTTCCATTAACAAGTTCAGGAAGCAGCTAGAACATGGACATTGACCTGCCCGTGGTTGGGTGTTTGGGAGATGTGTGCCAAAGTGACATTAGTGACCAATGGAGAACTCCAGGGGTAAAGAACATTAGTAAGTGAGGGGTGTGGGCTATATTAGTGGGAAGGGTCAGGAAATCATCAGTAGAACTTGGCCATGTGAGAGTCACGGCAACTAGAAACTGAATTCCTGTACTCAGGCTGATGATCAGAGTGGCTATGTGGAAGGAGTTAGCCAAGAACAAGGCAGGGCCCAATACTGGAAGGCAACTAGTGTAACAAAAGAGTCACCAACAGGATGGTGCAAATGAAACACCATGCTGAAGCCTGATTTCCAGAGCTGGGCATTTATCTCAAGCCTCTCCTCTTAATAAGGAAGCCTACTGCTCATCTAGTGTGGATCCCAGCAACCAAGCCAGGATGCTTACCACACAGGGGTACTTAAGGTTCTGTTCTCTCCGAGCTCTAAGCTGCATGAGGGTAATAGCAATGCTTTCTTAGTCCCAAGAAATGTACTATGCACAGAAGAAACACTTTGCAAATAGATTTTAAAAGAAAAAGAACTAAAATTAGTAAGCTATAACTACTGACTGAAACTGGCCAATACTGGCAATAAGAAATAAAAGTGTGTATACACGTGCACACACACAGAGGGCGGAGGTGGGCATCAATTGTACTCCTCCATTACTCTCCACTCCATTCTTTTAGAGAATCATTCACTGAACCTGTAGCTTACCATTTGAGCCAACAAGACCCCAAGGTCTGCCTGTCTCGTCCCACTTAGCTTTAAATTATAAATACACGCTTTTCCCCTGCTGCCGCTGGGTTGCACAGAGGCGAGGCTCAGGTGTGTACAAGATTCGGCCTCACCGAAACCCACCGCCATGGCACCGAGGAAGGCATTGCTGCTGGAGGTGTAATGGACGTGAATTCTGCACTTAAGGAGGTGCTCAAGACTGCCCTCATCCACGATGGCCTCGCACGTGGCATACGTGAAGCTGCCAAAGCCTTAGACAAGTACGTGTCTCAGTCTCAATACTGTGGGTTGTTGCAGCCAGAACAAAAACTTGCAGCCGAGGCAAGAAAGCGTGAAGGTCATGCTGTTAGCACAAAAGTTCTGTGTGGCATCCGTTCGACAGGAAACCTAGGAAAAGGCGCCAAGTCCATCTCTGTGTGCTTGCATCCAATTGTGATGAGCCCATGTATGTTAAGTTGGTGGAGGCCCTTTGTGCTGAGCACCAGATCAACCTAATTAAGGTTGATGACAACAAGAAGCTAGGGGAATGGGTTGGCCTCTGTAAAATTGATCGAGAGGGGAAGCCACGGAAAGTGGTTGGCTGTAGTTGTGTAGTGGTTAAGGACTATCTATGGCAAAGAATCTCAGGCCAAGGATGTCATCGAAGAATACTTCAAGTGCAAGAAATGAATAAATAAAAAAATTTGGCTCATTTACAAATAAATAAATAAATAAATAAATAAATAATAAATACACAAGACCGCACCTGAATATTATGTGATTGTTAAGGAATCTGAACTCAGGTCCTCTTACTCCTGCAGCAAACACTTTACTCTCTGAGCAATCTCCCCACCCCAAAAGTGTGTTTTTTGAAAAGTCACTTGAATAAGCAAGATATAATATACAGGAGACTGGATATCGCAAAGACATAGGATGTTTTAAAAATCAATAAAATGGTTCCTAATGATATTCTGCTACACTAGTAGATCTGTGCATGGCCCAGTCCTCATCAGAGAGGCTTCCTCTGGCAGCTGATGGAGGCAGATGGAGACCCACAGCCAGACAATAGACAGAGAAAAAGAGCCCAAACTGGAGATCTCCATCCAGTGCCTTCCCTAGGAACTCAGAGAATGCTGAGGAAGAGGAGGAGGAAGAATTGTAGGAGCCAGAGGGGTCAAGGACACAAGGAGAACACAGTCTACATAATCAACTAACCAGGGCTCATGGGTGTTCACAGAGTCTGAAGCTCTGTGAGCCTGTATGGGTCTGTACTAGGTCCTCTGTGTGTATGGTATGGCTGTGTAGCTTGGTGTTTTTGTGTGACTCCAAACAGTGAAGGGGGCTCTCTGACTGTTTTGGCTACCCTTAGGACACTTTCCTTCTACTGTGTTGTGTCTCACTCAGCCCTGATATGAAGGGTTTTCCTAGTTTTATCATAACTTGTTATGTTGTGTTTGGTTGATATCCCTGGAACACCTGCTCTTTTCTGAAGGAAAACAGATGAGTAGTAGATTTGATGGAGGAGAGGTGGGCAGGAGACTGGGAAGAGCAGAGGGAGGGAAAACAGTGGTTGGAATATATTGTATGAGAGAAGAATAAAAAAGAAAGATTTAATATATACTTCAACTTTTTACTGAAGCTACTAACAATGCCTCCAACTGTGTGCTCCCTTTTTTGAGACAAAGCTAAACCATGAGAGAGGACATGCATGAAGGCAGCAGGGCTGAGAAGCTCCAGATCTTCAGGGATCCAGATGAGGAGCTGAGTGGAGTATCCAGGTGGGAAGCAGAGAGCATCAGCATGTGGGGACATGCACCCCAGAGATCAGAAAAGGAAAATGAACAAGTGACCAGTGGGTTCAGATGTTGATCAAAGCCAAGTGAACAAACTATTCATTACTTTATTGTGATAGATAGATTTTCCATATAAATTTGAAGTCAGGTGACCTGAGGATTTCCATGAAGGGCCTCCTTTCAAGTAGATGCCCTATGAGAAGCTGAGCAAACTAGACAAGAATGGCCAGAAGGAGGTTCATATATTGGTGTATTAGAAAAGTCTCTAAATTCCAAGACTCTCTTGCTAATAGGAAGCCAAGAACCAAAGTGGTCCACAATCTTGGTCTTTATTCTGGATTAGACAAGATAAACAAATTAATTAACCTAAAATATGTCATCTAATGACCACTTTGTATTTTGTTCCATGTCTCATGTATGACTGTCTCTATGGGTGCCCCAGAGGGCATCTACATCTGTGGTCAGGTCGTACCATGACCCTTCAGTGCCCAGAACAAGAGTCACTACTGCAAACCAGAATGACAGAACAGCATCAAGAGCAGCTCCTCACCTTCAGTTTGTCCACAGTTCTGATACAGAACTCAGAACATGGTGAGCCCCATCCCTACCTTCAAGTTTTAGGGCAGGGTCTTAAGACTGTCACAGGGTACTCAGTGAGTACTCAAAAAAATGTCTGTTTAATTAAATTAAAAGAAGTAATAAATGTAATGCCAGTTAGAGGTGGATGAGTAACTGAATACATGAATGAATAAAATCCTCAACCTCTCCCCTTAGTCCTTCCTAATGTACCCTAGCCTGTCCCATCTCACAAGCAAAAGGCCACTTCCCACAGGCTGCCATGTTTCCTTAAATACAAATCATTAGGTGTGTAAACTCATTCTCCCTGAAGGGCTCTGCCCAACCTGAAACAAGCTTGTTTCACATGTCAATCCCAGTTCCCACACCCTCTCATCCTCCCCTGTCCCTCCCCACCAACTCTCATCCCATCCCCTTTTTGCTCCCCAGGGAGGGGAATGACTTCCATAGGAGTCTTCAACATCTGTCAAATCATTTGGAGCAGGGCCTAGCGCCCCCCCCCATGTGTCTAGGCTAAGAGAGTATTCCTCTATGTGGAATGGGCTCCCAAAGTCCATTCATATACTACTTCCTGACTTTTTTTTTTTAATCTATGTCCTTGTTAAGTGTTTTTCAGAGACAAAAGCTCATGTAGCCTAGGACTACATGTAGCATGGAACTCATTATATAGTCAAGGCTGGCCCTGAACTCCTTGATCCTCCTGCCTCCACTTCCTGAGTGCTGGGTCACAAATGTGTGCCAGGATCAGATATTGTGCCACCACACCTGCTTCCCATCCCATGCCCTTAAAAAAATTGATATTCTGATAGACAAATCTATAGCTCCAGCTGGGTTACCAAGTGTCCACTGGATCTCTTCTACTGGATGGCATGTGGTATATTTCAGACTCAGCAGATCCTAAACAGAGCTGAGTATCTTTCCTCTAAAGTCTTCACTTCTCTTGCAGCAACTGACACCCTTAATTATTGCTATGTGGGTGTTGCCCTTGACTATTTGTTTCCTTTGCCACACACATCCAACCAGTGAGACTCTATCTACAGCCAGGTGTGTTGTTGCTCACCTGTCATCCCAGGAGTTCAAAGTCACCTGGGAAACTGAGTAAGACACTCCCTGAAAAAGAAAAAGAAAATCTCCAGATTCCAAAACTAATCTGGAATGGCTAAATTCGCTCCTAAATTCCTAAATTTTCTCTATGAGAGAATCCTACATGACGATTTTGAATTCTATAAAAGATAAATAAGTCAACCAGAAGCTTTTGAGAGTCTATGGAGCAGATGAATCCAATAGTCAGCAGCATTCCGATCTTGTTGGGTGTCTCCTTAGAAAGTGTATCTAGGCTGATGATGGCATCTCCACAGTCCCTCTCCACTGTCATCTGATGGGAGATGTCATTCTGTAAATATGTTTATCTTACTCTTATTGGTTAATGAATAAAGCAGTGTTGGCGTATAAGGAAACAAGATAGGCAAGACTGGGAGACAAGGAGGATTCTGGGAAATGTAGTAGAGAGGAGTCGAAATGTAGGACACAAGAGGAGTAAGAGGTCTGGACCTTCTCTGGTAAGATAAGACCACATGGAAACACTTAGATTGATAGAAATGAGTTAATATTTAAGACAGAGCTAGCCAATAAGAAACGCTAGTAATAAGCCAACAGTTTCATAACTAATACAGTGTCCTGTGTATTATTTGGGGCTGACACAGCTGTGGGACAAGGCTGGCAGGAAAGTTCTTGTAACAGTCATCATCATGATCTCTGCTCAGAAACCCAAATGTAATGGTGGAAGAAGTCTACAAATACCAAGAAGGAGGCAAAGGTAGACATGAACCACCAGGAAACCATTAAATCAAGGTGATCATAGAAAAACAGTTGGTAGTGCAACTGTTCTTAAATTGTGAAAGAAGGGTGGCAGACCCTCAGCTTCTTGTGGCTGAGGTGTCATGCAAATAGTCTGGCTGTGTACATAAGCATGGCTCCAGAGTGAATGTCACTATCTCCCATGTCTTGCCATCAATGAGCAAACCACCTTCAAAATCAATTCTAATCTGGTAACTTCTCACCTCCTCTACTACTACATACCATTGTTATAGATCTAGATAGATAATAGATATAAAAGATACAGATAAAGATTTAGATATATGATGTCTTGAGATACAGAAAGAACTTCTGCTTATTGAACTGGAAAGTAAGCTTCTTTAAGATAAGACATTGATCCTGTTCACTGATATTTTTCCTTCCTTGGATGAACAAAAACAAAATGGTTAATATACAATAGAGACCCAATAAATGTACAGGCTGGTAGGAAAGTAACTGAATGAACCAGAGAGAGTAGGTATGATGTGAGTTTGTTCATAACTTGTAATTAACATCAGTCATTATTAGCTCAGTTTTGTTACAGTAACAACTCAAAAGAATCCATGGCTTGAAATGATGAACATTTATTTCTTATTAGGTATCCATTGTGAATTACCAGGAAGGCCTTACTTATTTTCACCGAGGACCCAGAAGTATGGTGGCTATATTTCAACAGTGGCCTTCATCACATCAGAGGAAAGAGGGTGTTGAATCATGCACTGGGTCTCACAGCTTCCTTCTGTGTATTATTTACATTCACATAACAAACAAAATGAAGTCATAGAGTCATACTCATGTAGAGAAAGAAGCAGTGAGTACTATAAAGGAGAAGGTAAGTGAAATCTGTATATAACCTTAAAATTACCACAGATGAGTGGGCTATACATGTAGAGAGATATGGGTATGATACACAATTAGTGTTGGTGGTAGTAGAATGATCTGAGGAATCCTGTGGAAGCCAGTAAAGGCTGTAGAGGCATCTGAACCAGTTGTTTGTATTCTTTCCCTCTCCTGTCTAACCCCTTCCTGACATCTGGCCTAGTTCTCCAAGCTTTTCTTTAGGTCATTGCCATTTACTGAACTCTCTCTATTGACACAGAAAAGGGTAAGGCCCCCTTCACCTCAGCACCAAGATTTGCTCTTCACAAAACCTTAAGAGCAATGGATATAACAACTTCCATGCCAATAAATGCTCTAAGGACCAGAGAAATGCATCAGAAGTTAAGAGCACTTGTTGCTCTTGCAAAGGAACTGGGTTAAGTTCCAGCACCCACATGGCAGCTTAAAACCTTCCTTTGCTCCATTTGCAGGGGATCTGGTGCTCCCTCCATGGATCTAGCCTCCATGGGTACCAGGTACACAGACAAGCTGTTCATCTATATAGATGCAGCAACAACGCTCATGCAAATAAAAATAAAATAAACATTTTAAAAAATAAATGCTAAAATAAAGGCTGTAGACTACTGATATTTGGTGATTTGCCTACCTTTCTCCATTTCCCTAAGGTAAGATACAGGTGCTGTGGAAAAAGGATAGGTGTGAGATCAGACCTATGCTCAAATCCTGACTGTACCATTTTCTGGCCACAAAACAACAGCTTTCCTTGTCTTATAAAAACAGAAGCAACAGATCAAACTCAACAGAGTGCTGTGAGAGTTCTATGAGAAAGCACAAACCTCATCTAGTAGATAAATCATCTGTTCATGTGGTGAACTTACAGCCATGTGTTCATATCCCATGCTAACTGAAAAATCCTTAAGGATAGCGACCTGGATATGGACACTGATTCCTTGGACTCTGCACCTAGGGCAATATTTGGAACCTAGTATGTACTTAACCAATATTTGCTAATGCATATGAAGTATGTTGTTAATATGTGTGCATGTATATAGACCCTAATATGGGCAGATATCACAGACACACCAAATCAAAGTTGGGCCCATTGCCTCTGAGCCTGGCATCTGTCATCATATTTATACATATCAAGGGTTGGACACATTTTTAAAATATCTCAAGTGACTTTCTTTCCAGCTGGCCTTCAGGTTGCACTAAAATGCCAAAGCTCTGACATCTGTATCACACAATTCCTAAAGCATTCTCCCTGAGTTATTATGTTTAAATATTTGCCTCATTTAGTTTGAGTTTGGGTTTAATTATGAGGGATGTGAGTCTGAGCTGAGCTAGATTTAGATAAGGGAAGAACAGATAACAGTACACTTTCCTTGCTGAAAGACTTTTTCCAGGCAGAGAACTGCTATGAAATACTGGGCTTGCAAGAAAAGCAAGACAGATACATGCACGCACGCACGCACACACACACACACACACACACAGAGAGAGAGAGAGAGAGAGAGAGAGAGAGAGAGAGAGAGAGAGAGAGAGAGATGTATAGCAAAGAAGGTATATAGCAGGCTTCATTCCAACTTAAAACTCTCAGGGTTACCCAGAGCCCTAGAATACAGGCCAAGAAGCCTGGTCTGACATTCACGGCTTCAAAACTGACAACCTCTCCAATCCCTGCAACCTTGTTACCCACCTCCTACCAGTTGCCCCCCATATACTACTATACTGACCTTATGGACCTTGTGGCTCTTCTAGCTTCTCTCTTGTAGGGTCCAATTATAATTCTTCTACCGAGTGGCCAAAGATTGGGTTTGTCTAGTCACTCAACATATACGTGTGTGTGTGTGTGTGTGTGTGTGTGTGTGTGTGTGTGTGTGTGTGGAGAGAGAGAGAGAGAGAGAGAGCTGCATTATATATTCTTATACATGAAAAGGATAAAGCAATTAACAAAACAAAATTAAACCATGACCAAAGTAGGAAACAGGCAACAAAAATAACCACATTAATAGATCTTTAAGATTCTGATAATTGCTTGCTTTATTTGTTGTTTTTATTTAGGACTGGTAGGTGAAGTTGTCAAAATAAAATTTGTCCTTGAGCCAGTGTATGGTTTTGGTTTTGGTTTTGGTTTTGTGAGTATATATGGTGGGGGCAGTATAGAGGCAAGCATATGTCACTGTGTGCATATGTTGAGGTCAGAGGATGAGATTTGGTTTCAGTCCATACCTTCTATCACTGTGAATGCCAGGATAGCTGGTCTACAAACTTCTAGAGATTCTCCTGTCTCCATCTCTCATTTCACTATAAGAGCTCTAGAGTTACAGACAAACACAACTATGCCTGGATTTATATGGTGTCTGGCAATTCAAATGAAGGTCTTACTCACTAGCCCATCTCCCCAGCCCCAGTATACATGATTTTTAAAACCATCTTTCTTTGACCTTCTAAAGAGTCAAGCAAACATCCTGTTTCTTTACCATTGCATGGAGCCATGCTCATCTGACATTTATGGTGCATATCCTCCAACTCTGAGGGCAGAAGTGGGGTTTGAGTCTTGAGAAGATGCCAAAGATGATCCAGGGAGTGAGTGAGAGGAGGGTGGTGCCAGCTCTGGGCTGTCCTACTATCTCCTAGTTGGAAACATTTCTTGGTAATTCAGGAACTTCCTGCAGTGACCTGTCCTTGCATCCAGAGAAGAATAATGAGGATAAAATCCCTCAGAGTTGAGAGCCACGATGACATTACTACATCCTAGAGAAAAAGAGAGGAATGTGGCTATTTCCTAACCAAACTCTGTGATGGTGATTATTGCAAAAGTCATTTCCCAGCAAGGACATTCTATTGGCAGGAACCATGCCAGGCCCTCTTCACAGAATATCTTTTAGACAGTAAAAATGTCTGCTTGATAATCCTCACAGCACCAATAACTATGTGAAGTACATGGAAATTACTAGCTGCTATCAATATTACTGTGTCTAAAACTACCGTTTTCCCCTGCATTAGAACAATCTGAACATTGTTAGGCAAAGACATCTAAGCAATTTTAAAATTATTTGAGTCATGACAGATAGACTCACAACTGAAATATTTACCTTTCAATTTCAGGTGAGGACGTTACAGGAGATGGAAGATGTGACAAGTTCTCAAGTCGAGTGAGCATCAGAGAAAGGTTCCTCTGACAAGTCACATGCAGAGACAGGAATCACTGATTAAAAAAAGGATTAATTTTACCTACCAAGTAGCTCTGCCAGGAAAATTCTCTGTACGTATCAGATGGTGAAACTGGGAGAGTACTTTCAAACCTTCTGCTTAGTCCCTGTACTGGCTGGTTTTGTGTCAATTTGACACAAGCTAGAGTCATCAGAGAGAAAGGAGACTCAGCTGAGGAAATGCCTTCATGAGATCCATCTATAAAGTATTTTCTCAATTGGTGATCAATGGAGGAGAGCCCAGACCATTGTCGGTGGTGCCATCACTAGGCTGGTGGTTATGGGTTCTATAAGAAAGCAGGCTTAGCAAGGCATGGGAAGCAAGCACTCCTCCATGGCCTCTACATCGCCCCTGCCTCTAGGATCCTGTCCTGTTGGAGTTCCTGTCCTAACTTCCTTCAGTGGTGAACAGCAATGTTGAAGTATAAGCCCAATACACCCTTTTCTTCCTCACTTGCTTTTTAGTCATGGTGTTTCATCACAGCAATATAAGTCCTAAAGCAGTCCCTTTGCTTGTATATGGGGAAACAGAGACTCAGAGATTAGACATGCTTGCTAGTTGTTCAGTCTGCCTCCTCACACTCCTGCCTCCCATCCACCCCCTATAGTATGTATTATTGAATTTAAAAAATGTGCAGAAGCGAAAGGGTATTTGGGTCTTAGTTCATCCATTCATGCAACAAACACTTATTGGGAGTCTGCTACTTTCCAGGCACTCTTTCAATCTCTGAGCATACAGCAGTAGACAAAGCAGATGAAAAGTGCTATCCTCTTGGAACTCACATTCTAAAGAAATGAATGAGGACTAGTATACAGACTGCTGAATTGCTATAATGTTGTAGAGAAGAATAAAGCAGGAAAGAGGCCCATGATGAATAAACATGCACAATTTTGGGTGGGATGATCAGAGTTTTCAAAAGAAAGCCATCAAGCAACGGGAAGAACCATGTTGTTACATGTTTAGATGAACAGCAGACAAAATGACTAGCAAGACTTTATAGGTCAAAGAACATTCAGGAAGATTGTGGGACTGGGGCCATGTGAGTATGCAATGCTACACATCAGTCCAGAGAAGTAACGGTGGGCAGAGAAAGGTGGGTCATATTCTGAAATTCCTCTACCACCAATAAGTTGTGAACCCTCATACCAATTGTCCCTTTCTCTCTGCTGTTCCCTTGCCATGTGGCTTCTGACTAGGTTTGAGCAATGGGATGCACTGACTGGAGATTGGAGAGAGGGAAAGTGTATCCTCTACTCTCTTTGTTTTTAAAGGTAGCTCTTGCAGGGGCCACAGTCCCTAGTGAACCAGCTTCCACAAAACAGACCCAAGTCCTGATGTGTTCTCTAGGAGTTTGGCCTTCTCCCTTCATCCTACATCCCTGGGAAGTAGTGGCTGCTGCATTTGACAACCATGGGTTTACCTCTCCTTCCTTTGGTTGTTCTTTCATCTCTTCAATTCCATAACTAGTTTCCTGTACTAACTGACCTGTATTGAATTGCCTGGTAAATTAATTACTTTTCTTATCAAAGTAACCAAATACCAGAGAAAAACAATTGCAGAGAGGGCCAATGGTTCCCTCTTGACTGCAGATTTTCAATCTGCCATGGCAAGTAAGACAAAACAGAGTGGCTCAGATCACAAATACAGAGATATGTGTCAGTCTATTCACATCATAGCAAACCAGGAAGCAGAGCCTAAGACAGAAAGTGGACAGCGTTGGCAAATTCCCATGGACCTACCCCCAATAACCTCTTTCCTCCAGCTAGATCCCACCTCTCAAAGCCTCTAACCTGAAAACAGTTGCTGGAGACCAAGTGTTGGAGATGCAGCCTGTGGAGGACATTTCAGATTCAAACCATAATGCCTGGTATGAATTGTTTCGCAGCTGGACTCTGGATGATAAAGGCTTCATGGGTCCCTATAATACATGCAATTTTGCTCTAAGTAAAATAGACAGTCATTTTTGCCAGATATTCATGAAAAGCTTTGAAAGAGTGGATGCATTGAAAAGTATTTCTGTCTCCATAAATGTTTCTAAAGTCAAAGACACCTGTCAATGTCTCACACAATTTGCATGAGACAGACCCCCTGGCCTACTTATTTATTCTCCACTCTTGCTGAAAAATAGCATTGAGAAACACAGAATTTTTTAAAGACAAGTAAAGGTATTTGTACAGTTTTTCAGAGAGAGAGAGAGAAGCATGCATGTGGGCATGCTACATGTGTGTGGGTACTTATGTCCAATTGTAGTGAGGTAGTCCTTCTGTAGCACTGACCACGCCCATTGGGGGGTGGAGCTATGGGCGGAGGTGACCTGAGGAAGGAGGTCGGAGGGGGCCAGGAAGGCGCTCTCTTTCTGGCGTGACTCGGACAGGAGAGGATCGGGTTGAATTTCCTGGTGTTCATCTGTCTAGGTTGTAAGTTATTTCTCCCTGAATAAACATCTATTCGGCTTATTTGTTTATCCTGATCCTTATTTACCGCAATATCTGGTGTCAGAAGTGGGATACCTATTTCTGGAGTTCATACATTCTACACTGATGCAAATAAATCAGGTAAGGCAGGATATAAATCAGGAAATATTAGCAAAGTGGTTCAAAGCCCTTACAATTCTGTACAAAAGGCAGAATTGTATGCCATTCTCATGGTACTTATGGATTTTAAAGACCCCTCAATATAGTTACTGACTCTCAATACGCAGAGAGAGTCGTTTTACACATTGAGACTGCAGAATTTATTCCTGACAATACAGAATTAACTTCATTGTTTATACAGTTACAAGATACTATCAGAAAGAGGACTCATCCTATATATATAACACACATCAGATCCCATACGGGTCTGCCAGGTCCTCTAGCACAAGGCAATGATGAAATTGATCGTTTATTGATAGGAAGTGTGCTAGAAGCCTCAGAGTTTCATAAGAAACACCACGTGAACAGTAAAGGTTTAAAAAAGGATTTTTCTATCACTTGGGAACAAGCCAAGGAAATAGTAAGGAAATGTCCTACTTGCTCACTCTATAACCAAACTCCTTTACCACCAGGCAGTAACCCTAAAGGTATAAATAGGAATGAAATATGGCAAATGGATGTGTTTCATTTTGCAGAATTTGGAAAATTAAAATATGTACATCACACTATAGATACATTTTCAGGGTTTCAGTGGGCTACTGCTCTGAGCTCTGAAAAGGCTGATTCTGTTATAACGCACCTTTTAGAGGTAATGGCCATTATGGGCATACCTGCACAAATAAAAACTGATAATGCTCCAGCATATGTCTCCAGCAAATTGAAAGAGTTTTTTGAGTATTACAAGATAAAGCACATAACTGGTATACCACACAATCCTACAGGACAAGCAGTGGTTGAGAGATCCAATCGTACTTTAAAAGAAATGCTCCATAAACAGGCAGGAGGAACCAAAACACCCAAACACAGATTACATAATGCTTTATTAACATTAAACTTTCTTAATGCTGATGAAAAAGGAAAAACAGCTGCAGAAAGACACTGGACAATAGAAAAAACTTCTGAACTAAATCAGCCAGTGTATTTCAAGGATGTACTGACCTCAGAATGGAAAGCAGGATATGTGTTACGTTGGGGTAGGGGTTTTGCATTTGTATCTACAGGAGAAGAAAAACTATGGATACCATCTAAGTTAATCAAGATTCGAGTTGAACAAGAGAAACATCTTAATGAAGAGAAATGACAAGTCATCCAACAAACTAGGTCCTATGAGGTGTGCGGAGGCCTCTCAAAGGTAGGGGAAGTGTTCTGTTCTTGTTTTTACAGGAAAACAGAGAAAACCTATCATCAAACAGCCAAAAGACACTGAACATGTAGGTGCCTACAGAAGAGAAGACAGCTCTTCAGAAACAATCACTTAAGGAAGCAGAATCTGATATATGGTAAAAAAAAAAAAAATATTTAATTGTAGTAAACTATTTCTATATAGAAATCTATTTCTCTCTATTATCTAGTATTCCTGAAGTCCCAAATTTTGTAAACCAATGCTGGCTTTGGAGTTGGATTTGGCTTTCCTTCTCTAAATTCAAGCATGTTGTTAAGATTAAATTCATGGTTTCTGCCTTAAATCAAGAAGCCAATTGGTGTAAGGCAGAAGAAACAAAATCTGGGGACTCATATCTTATGCAATTTTCTCTCTGAAATCCTAATTTTCTCACATACTTTTAATGCTTATTGTTGTCTTTCCCTAATGCATACCTTAAAACTTGAAAATTTTACTTTAATATTGATGTGTAACTTTTCCACAAGGAATAATAACGATTCCTAACAGCAGTCTTTGAACTTTCCGGAAAGAAGATGGGGCCCCACATAATCATTTCCACTTGACTCAACCTGATGCATCGGAACTACAAACATCACCCTAAAACCGGTTTGAGACTGTTTTGCTCGAGACAACTCATGACTAGCTAGCTGTAATGGTGCACCTTTTTATTACACCCTGGCCAGTTTCAAATAGAACTACAGTCAAGAATTTTCTGCCACACAGTGACTAACTACATATGTCACAGCCAGTTCTGTTGAGAAATTTGGTTGCTAAAAATTTTCTTCCTACAGGATCCATTGGAGCAATCATCGTCCCATTTCAGCAGGAAGTAATCTTAATATGACTACGCCCCCTTTCCCTACCCTTGGAAATTTGGGATAATAGTCATCGTCTTTGGGTTGGTTTTAGTTATTTGGGATTGGGTGATGCTTACACTCGGGTTTATCTTTTAGACAGGAATAGGGAATGGTGGGTAAAGGTATGGTTTAGATGGGATATAAGTAGATTAGCCTATTTCCTTGAGAATTTGAGTATGAATGAGATAGTATTTTACAGCTTACATTGTTATGTATTCCTATGTGGTAAGCTATGTAAAATTAAGTTTATATTTTGTTATATTGTGTTAAATGTTTCCACTTATAATATTTATGCACATTATTTTTTATCATATTCTATGTATGTATACTTTTCTTGTGTTCAAGACATTTTGTATATTGATACAATTTGGGATATTTATCTTGCTGCCCTTTATAGTTCTACCTCTTGTCTTGACACTTATACTCTACCTCTATTTTAGGGATTTACATGTAGGTATATGTAAATAGTTATATTGTTTAAGTATTTGTTCCTGCTTTACTCAGGAAAGTTTTAATCAGTCTTTTTAGCTAAGTTCCCAAGTATTACAGATTATCTTCACTCACATTTCCTGTACCTATGAGATTAGTCAGATATAGATGCTTAATCTTCAATCCTTCATAGACATGCAGAACATGGCATTTAAATGTTTTAATATTAGTACTCCATTGACATGAGACACTGTTGCTCCTGACAGCACCGTGCATTTTCCCGAAAATATGTTGGACACTGTTGTTGCTCCTGCTGGAGTTCAATCTCGCCTCAGCTAATGGCCTGTTGGGCATAGAATTGCCCCCACCTTGACCACTGATTTGGACATGCAGTCCTATGTGCTTGCAGGAGACAAATATAGAAGACTGCTTGACCTTGCCAAGTCAGGGTAAGACAGCCATTCTATTTCCCTGCTGTTGTTGTGGTCTGTCAAGTTCTCTTGGCCTTAGCCAAATCTGGGTGTACCAACGTCGCTGTGAGACCTAGGGTGACTGTTCAGGTGGCTTGCTGTTTCTGTCCTTGCTGTACTGTTTTGGAAGTTGTCCATCCGCATTTCCTGTCTACTCTAGTATTGTTATTTTCCTTCTCAGGTCTTGATGAGGTTGAAGATTAAACTATCACAACTATTATTCTCTCTTCCTAGTTAGATATATTAGGTACTAGACTTACGTTTTCCAGCTTAGGACAACTCTATTGTAAACTCCATTATGCCCTCACCCTAGGACTAGATATGTAGGTCATTTTGTTCTCGATTTTCCTTTTCTTAGAGCACACTTGTTATTCACTGTTTTGTATATAGTTTTGTATTAAGCCTAAATCTTTTCTTTAGACTAAAAGGGGAATTGTAGTGAGGTAGTCCTTCTGTAGCACTGACCACGCCCATTGGGGGGTGGAGCTATGGGCGGAGGTGACCTGAGGAAGGAGGTCGGAGGGGGCCAGGAAGGTGCTCTCTTTCTGGCGTGACTCGGACAGGAGAGGATCGGGTTGAATTTCCTGGTGTTCATCTGTCTAGGTTGTAAGTTATTTCTCCCTGAATAAACATCTATTCGGCTTATTTGTTTATCCTGATCCTTATTTACCGCAATATCCAACAATGCATGTGTGGAAGTTACAGGACAACTGGCAGGAGTGGGTTCTCTTCTATGATACGGAATCCTTGGATTGAAGTCAGGTATTCATGGGAACTGGCCCTGAAGCCAACCCTGTTTGCACACTCTTAAGTAGTTGTGCTCAATATACCAACACTATGAAGACCTTTGGAAGTCAAGGATGACACGAAGCAGGCTTAGTTGTCATTGAGAAGACTTCTATAATAATGCAGAGGAAGACTTTTCCCTGAGTTCCTGAAAGAATTTCAGTGTCAGCAGAGACAGGAAAAAACACTAACCCTGTGCAACCCCTGCAATATCTCAGGCTCCCTGCCAGGCAATACCACATGTAATGGCTCATTTAATCCTACAAGGACACTGACAGGTAGATACTAATATCTTTAGAAACAGAACTCTTGAATTTTAGAGGTTAGGAAATTAATCTAAGGTCACACATCCTCGTATTCCACAAGCAAGTAGAACAAGGATCTAAGATAGCCAATCAAGGCAGTGGATCCACTAAGGGAGACTTTGGACAAGGTCATTGGATCAGAAGTCCAGCTCTTAAGACTAAAAGTCACCTTACCTGAGTCTCAATTACCCCATCCATAAAATGGGAATGCCATCAATGATATACTCTTCAAAGACTGGTTTCAAGGATTTAAAATGAGCTTAAGTTTGGTAAGGACTTTTTGTGTTAAATCTCTACACAAAACCCTTAATTGGAGACCTTTACAGGTAAAGGAAGATAAAACGAGAACCTATTAGGCAAAGGAGGATACATTTTCTAAGTATGGCAGGGCCTTCTTAGAGAATGTTATGTCTGCAGTACAGGCCGATATGTGCAATGAGCAGGAAGAAAGCTGAATAAAGAATAATTAGGCTTCAGTGCTAGACAGGATACATACACTACTCTCCACCCCAATTTTCACAGCTCATTCAACTCTTTCTCTCTTGGAGCACAAAGCTGATTACTATAACCATGGTCAAGGATGTCTTGCTTTGGGAAGGAAGACCATTAGCCTAGGTCAAAGCAAAACATACTGGGATGTAGCCCAGGTGGTAGAAAACTTGTCTACAGTACAAAGCCCTGGGTTCTATCTGCAGCACCACTTGAGGCAGGTGTGGTGGCCCATGCCTATACACTCAGCACTTGGGAAGTGTCACAGAGAGTTCTGAAGTACAAGATTGTCCTCATGTACACAGTACCCACAAGGCCAGCCTGGGGTATGACAGATCCCACAGTACCAGCTGGTAGGTATTGCAACCTTGGACAATACTTTTACCCTTTTGAATCTACTCCCTTTGTCTATAAGATGGAGTCACAGTCCTCCTACCAGTAATTACCAGTAGCACCCCATAGAGTTTGGCACTCACTAGGAGCTCATCTCATATTAGTTGAGCTGCCTTCTCATGGGACTTTTGGGGTATGTCAAGTGAGGCAATCCATATCCAGTGGTTAGGAAGAAGGGCCTCAAAATTATGCATTATGTCCATGGTCACAGACGTCTTAAGCACCTCTCACTCATCCCAAATGCATCAGACACACCTTCCTTTCCCATCATACCAGGTTCCTTCTGCATAGAGAAGACAGGAGGAAGGTTTCTCACTTGCCTGGGCTAAGGCCAGACCCTTGCTGAAATGTGCTGGTTTTCAAGTAAGTTTATTTGACTCTGAGTCGCCGCTAGAGGAAAGAAAGGTTATATTGTTGATATGAAGAAATTCTAGGAAACAAAGTTGTTCAAACGCGTACTCTCCCTAGGCCTGAACATTTGCAACTTGTGAGTTTAGATGACCGCTTTCCTCAGAGAGACCACAGAACTATCATTCACTCACTTTATTAATATTGGTTGGAGCTTACCTATATGGATGCTATGTGAACCAAAGAGCACTAATAGGACTGTGGTAGTTTGGAAGTAATTGACCCTACATAAGTTCATAGAAAGTGGCACTGTTAAAAGATGTGGCCGTGTTGGAGTAGGTGTGGCTTTGTTGGAGGAAATGTGTCCATGTACAGATGGGCTTTGAGGTATTATATACACTCAACAGTGTTCAAACCACTTCCTATTGCCTACAGGTCACAACGTAAGAACTCTCAGCTCCTTCTCCAGCACTATGCTGCCTGCGTGACAACAATAGACTAAACCTCTCAACTGTAAGTGAGCTACCCCAACTAAAGGATTTCTTTTATAAGAATTGCCATGGTCATGGTGTTTCTTCATGGCAATAGAAACCCTAACCCAAGACAAGGACGTTGAACAGACCTCATACTACAGAATCTCTACCTCAAAGGTTAAAAAGGGACAGAAACTTGGACCCAGACAATTAGGTGTGATGGGTCCTAAGATAGAAGAGTTCCTGGGGCCCACCCACAGCTCCCATGTTCTTCTTTGCACCACATGCTCATGCCATCTATAACAGCCATGCCAAAGATTGGGAGATAGATGCTTAAGCCAGATATAAGTAAATAATCCACCAAAGGAGCAATCAAGAGCCATTGTATGACATTTGGGTAAAAGAAAAGACATAAATAAGGAGTATAACAAAGTGGGGAACAATCAGTGTGTAAGGCAAAGGCATGAGTATAGTTAAGGCTGGGGGTGGGAGCAAGGTTAGCATGGGTGTTAAAAGCCAGACTGAAGGGTTAAGGTTTTTTTGTTTGTTTGTTTGTTTTGTTTTGTTTTGTTTTGTTTTGTTTCCCTGTCAGGAACAAGCGATCTTTCAAAATGTTTTAAGTAAGCCAGTGCCATGGTTAGCCAAGACAATTATCAGGAGCCCTTAAAGTCATCTCTTAAATGGTCAAGCTTCTATGCATTACCAGAAAAAGATGGCATCTGATTCAAAGGCAAGAATGTACATTCCAGTCCCACACTGCTAGCCTGCAAGGAGACAGAAAGTCCTTTAGGCCTGCCTCTCCTGATAGCCTTTGATGTCACACAGTTCCTCACCCACCTTCCAAGGCCAATACCTTTGAGCAGTCTCTTGCCAAGGACAAATTTGATAGCAAGAAAATGGCCCACTAGAGGAATCAAATGCTTGTGTTTCTTCAGCAGGGAAGGCTGTTGGGGTTTTATTATCATTATTATTATTTTTCTCTGAGCTGAACAAGTGACAGGACATAATAATATCATTTATTCTAACTTGCTCTTGCAAATCAGAACTTTTTAATATTTTCCTTTCAAATGAAAATGCCATTTATCATTATCAAATGAAGTGCTAATGAAAACAACATGTAGAAGAAACACATTCACACAGCCGAGCATGATGGAGCACCTTGTCAGCAGTCCATAGTCTTGCCGTTAATTTGATTTCTGCCAAAAAATCACTTAAGTGAGACTTAGAGATTTTTTTTTCCTTTAGTGCTCCAGGCCTTTCTACTGAGGCCTGTTTATTCCCCTCTCCTGAGAAGGAACTGAAATCCCAAGCTAGTTTTAATCTGACTTTTAATGGCACTCCCATCGATTCCATGAGGAAAGCATGTGTGCCAGAGAGCATGAGGGGCTATGCTTGTCTGTCTGTGTGTTATTGCTCATTTCTTCCACCAGTACCTGGTGATCTTTGGCTGCATTCTAGTTTTATATGTGTTTGTGTATTTCCACCTGGAGTGTGCCTGCGGGTGTTTGTGTCTATAAGCCATAAGAAAAGTAAATAAAGTCTATTTGTTCATTCACCAATGGAGGCCAGAATCTGGTCTATTGCCTGACACACAGTAGGCATTCCATGAGCATGTTTTTATATCTGTGTATGTTAGGTCTCTATGTGTTAGTATGTGAATATCTTGCACCACTGCTGTATCTCTAGGGCCTACTCTACAGCCTGACAAAGCACACCCAGGCAAGGAGGAAAGCTCCTATCATGCTATCTCTTTCTGCTCCAGATGCTCCTGAGCCTTTACAGATGCTGTTCATTGCCCCTACTCACTATGCTTCATTCCCACATCTGTTATAGCCAAGTTAACTCTGGATAGTTCCCTGCTATCTGTCTTGCTATTCTCTACCACAGGCTGCTTTTTCAGAACCCAGAATGGGTCCCAGAATCCTTCCAAACCAGTCAGCTCTCTAAGCTGTGCTTTCTTTAGCAATGTCCCTGTCTTGCTATGTAGTCATTGTCAATTTACTTGTCTCTCTCTCATTATTACATCATGATTTCCTAAAGGCAAGGGACTGGGTCTTCTTTACTTGCCAAATCTCAAGGTTAGCTTGATGTTTCATTTATAGTAAGGGTCTCATGAGAGTTATTTATTTAAATGAATGAAAGAATGAGGGAATGAACTCAAAAGTATTTCACGTAGAGGGCAGATGGAGCAAGGGCCCCAAGGCATTCGAGAATGTGTTCTTCACTAGATAAAACAAACACTATAGCAGTGTGGTTTGATTGGGAGTCTGGTATGTATGTGAATGGAAAGGAAAATGAGAGTTGAGATAGGAAGTAAGAAGTAGGGATGGGCCTCTGCTGAGCCATTATGAAGGCAACAGAAATTCTTTAAAGGAAGATTCTAAATGAGACTAGGTATAGGCAGGTTTAGCTCTCAAAGTCATGATGGGTTGGAGAGGACCAGAGTGAATGATCATGAGCTAGGTAGGGACAGACTGTATAAATCCAAACAAGTGACAATGCAGGCCTAATTCAGGTGGCAAATAAACTGGAGGGAGCCATGTAATGCTCAGCAGAGTGGTCTGTGAACTAGGACTGATCTGTGAACTCTTACCAATTCATGGCAAGACAGGCATAAGACAGGAGAGGGAAAAACAAACATGTAGAAAGCTTAACAGCAGGTGGGCTTTGCTAAGATATTTAACTGTATTATACAAACACACACACACACACACACACACACACACACACACACACACACACAATGATCCATGATAAATTGGAAATGGAAAAGTGAAACATCCTTCCCCATAGATAGTTCCCAGTAGGCATGCCCAACCTGAAGCCCATAGGCCTCATGCACCCTAGGATAGTTATGAATATGTCCAACACAAAATCATAAACTTTCTTAAAATATTATGAACTTTTCGTGATTGGGGTAGGTCTTAATGGTATGGTTCTCAAGTATGAACTTTGTAGATGACGATGTTAAATTTCATTGTCAAAACACTGACATACCTAAGTGATGGCATACAGCTTTAATCCCAGCACTCAGAAGGCAGAGGCAAATGGATCTCTGTGAGTTCAATGCCAGCCTGGTCTACAAAACAAGTTCCAGGACATCCAGAGCTGTTACATAGAGAAATCCTGTCTCAAAAAAAAAAAAAGATAGACATACCTGGCAGAATGCTAAGTAATGGGCTATGATTGGAGGTAAGCGAGAAAGAGGAAATAGGGAACTCCCAGAGTTCAACAAAGCTAATGGTCCTAAGAAAGGCAAAGCTTCTGTGGAATGCTAGGAAAAAGAGGGTTAAAAGTTGGGTCAGAGGCAGGCTGCTCCAGCACCACTCTAATTGGATCTCAGTGGCTGGCTGAGGAACAGACAGCAACTGTACAGAGAGGAACAAGAGCCACTCCCTGACATGCTGACAGCAATTGCAAAGGTTGGTTCAAAAGAGAGTCCCTGAGACACAGACACCAACTGCAATGATTGGACCAAGAGCCCGCACCAATTGGAGGAAGAGATGGGTAGGCACCAATGCAAGAATACATTCAACAACCTAAAGAGCAATATGAAAACACCAGAACTTAGTGATCCTGCAACAGGAGGACTGAACATTCTAACCCAGAAGAAGAAAAAATACCTGAAATATGACTTTATAAAGATAACAGAGACCCTTAAAAAGGAAATGAAAATTTCTCTTAAAGAAATGGAGGAAAAGACAAAACAAAAACTTTAAGAAATCAATGAATCTAGTAAAGAAAACCAAGAAAAGTCAATTAAACAGGTAAAGCAAACAGCTCAAACAGTTTAAGATTTGAAAATTGAAATAGAGGCAATAAAGAAAACACAAACTGAGGGAATCTTAAAATGGAAAATCTGGGTAAATAAACAGGAACTAAGCAACAAAATATAAGAGATGGAAGAGAGAATCTCAGGAGTTTAAAATACAGTAGAGGAAATGGATTCATCTGTCAAAGCAAATGTTTAACAAATTCTTAACATAAAACATCCAGGAAATCTGGGATACCATGCGTCGCGTCTACCTCAGCCAGCAAGGAAACACGACCACGACTCTTCTTCAAGCAGTTTATTCAGGAACCTTGTACATCAGCTTCTGCCTCCCCCAGCCCCAGCAAGCCCTTAAATGTGCGCTTACTGCCCAATCAGCTCATGCCACCTGGCGATCCCAGATAGGTCATAGAAGGAGGAAGCGCACCAGATCAAGCACTTCCAAATAAGGCTTGTTTACAGATAAGCTCGGACTACCTGGCATCCAGCCAGGTGCCATCTTAGGGCTGTGGCTTCCCACAACCATGAAAAGAATAAACCTAAGAATATTAGGGATAGAAGAAGGAGAAGTCCAGCTCAAAGGCACAGAAAATATGTTCAACAAAATAATAGAAGAAGGATATGCCTATGAAGGTACAAGAAGCTTATAGAACACCAAATAGACTGAACAAAAAAAAAGTCCTCTCACCATATAATAATCAAAATACTAAACATACAGAATAAAGAAAGAATACTAAGAACTGCAAAGGAAAAAGGCCAAGTAACAGAAGGCAGGCCTATCAGAATTACACCTGACTTCTCAACGGAAACTCTGAAAGCCAGAAGGTCCTGGAAAGATGTGCTGCAGACACTAAGAAAACATGGATGCCACCCCAGACTATTATACCCAGCAAAGCTTTCAATCACCATAGACAGGTAAAACAAGATATTACATGAAAAATAAGACCAGATTTAGACAATACCTACCCACAAATACAGCCTTACAGAAGTACTAGAAGAAACACCAACCCAAGAAAGATAGCTACACCCATGAAAACACAGGCAACAGATAACCTCACACCAGCAAATTCCAAAGAATGGAAGCATATAAACACTACCACTGAAAAATAACAGGAATTAACAATCACTGGTCATTAATACCTCTTAATATCAATGGACTAAATTCACCTATAAAAAGACATGGGCTAACAGAGTGAATATGAAAACAGGATCCATCCTTCTGCAGCAGTTGACAAGTCTCCCAACCCCAAAAAAAAAAAAAAAAAAAAAAAAAAAAAAAAGAATGCCCAGGGCCAAATGGCTTCAGCACAGAATTCTACCAGAACTTCAAAATGGAGCTAATACCTATACTCCTCAAATTGTTCCACACAATAGAAACAGAAGGGACATTGTCAAACTCTTTTTTACAAGGATACAGTACCCTGGTACCCAAACCACACAAAGACTCAACTAAGAAAGAGAATTGCAGACCAATCTCCCTCATAAACATTGTTGAAAATACTCAATAAAATGTTGGCAAACTAAATCCAACAGCACATTTTAAAAAAATCTTCTGCCATAATCAAGTAAGCTTCATCCCAGAGATGCAGAGATGCTTCAAAATATGAAAATCTGTCAATGTAACCCACCATAAATAAACTGAAAGAAAGAAAACATATGATCATCTCATGAGATGCTGAAAAAGCCTTTGACAAAACCCAACACCCCTTCGTGATAAATGTCTTGGAGAGATGAGGAATAAAAGGAACATACCTAAACATAATAAAAGCAATATACAGCAAGCCAACAGCCAACATCAAATTAAATGAAAAGAAACTCAAAGCAATTCCAGTAAAATCAGGAACAAGACAAGGCTGTCTACTCTCTCCTTATCAATTTAATATAGTATTGCAAGTTCTAGCTGGAGCAATAAGACAACAAAAGGAGATCAAGGGGATACAAATTGGAAAGAAAGTACTCAAACTTTCACTATTTGCAGATGATATAATAGTTTACATAAGTGACCCCAAAATTCTACCAGGGAACTCCTACAGCTGACAAACACCTTGAGCAATGTGGCAGGAGACATGATCAACTCAAAAAAAAAAAAAAATCAGTAGCCCTCTTATATACAAATGATAAAAGGGCTGAGAAAGAAATCAGAGAAACCTTTACAATAGTTACAGATAACATAAAATACCTTGGGGTAATGCTAACCAAAGAAGTGAAAGATCTGTACAACAAGAACTTTGAGGCTTTGAGGAAAGAAATTGAAGAGAATATAAGAAAATGGAAAGCTCTCCCACTCTCTTTGATAGGGAGAATCAGCATATTAAAAATGTCAATCTTGCCAAAAGCAATCGACAGATTCAATGCAATCCCCATCAAAATCCCAACACAATTCTTCACAGACCTCAAAAGAATAATACTCAACTTCCTATGGAAAAACAAAAACCCAGGATAACCAAAACAATTCTGTACAAGAAAGGAACTTCCAGAGACATCACCACCATCCCTGACTTCAAGCTCTACTGTAGAGCTATAGTAACAAAAACATGTTGGTATTGGCACAAAAACAGACAGGTAAGCCAATGGAATTGAATCAAAGACCATGATATTATTCCACAAACTGTGAACATCTGATTTTTGACAAAGAAACAAAAAAATATACAATGGGGAAAAAAAGCTGGCATGTAGAAGACTGCAGATAGATCCATATCTATTCCCATGAGTAAAATGTAAGTTCAAATGGACCAAAGACATCAACATAAAACCAGCCACACTGAACCTCACAGAAGAGAAAGTGGGAAGTAGCCTTGAATGCATGGGCATGGGAGAACACTTCTTAAATATAATCCCAGTTGCACAAACACTGAGAGCATCAATTAATAAATGGAACCTCCTGAAACAGAGAAGCTTCTGTAAGACAAAGGACACAGTCAATATGACAAAATGGGAATGGATCCACCAGCCCCACATGTGACAGAGGGCTTATCTCCAAAATATATAAATAACTCATAAAGCTAGACATCAAAATACCAAATATACCAGTTTAAAAAATGGGGTACAGATCTAAACAGAATTCTCAACAGAAGAATCTCAAATGATCAAAAGACACTTAAGAAATTGTTCAACATCCTTAGCCATCAGAAAAATGTAAATCAAAAGGCCTCTGAGATACCATCTTATACCAGCCAGCATGACTAAGATCAAAAATGCAAATGACAGCTTATGCTGGAGAGGATGCAGACTAAGAAGAACACTCCTCCACTGCTGGTGGGAGTGAAAACTTGTACAGCCACTTTGGAAATCAGTATAGTGGTTTCTCGGAAAATTGGAAACCAATCTACTTCAAGACCCATCAATACTCTGGGCATATAACCAAAGGATGCACACTCATACAACAAGTACATCTGTTCAACTATGTTCATAGCAGCATTATTCATAATAGCCAGAACCTGGAGGCAACCTAGATGCCCCTCAATCAAAGAATGGATAAAGAAAATGTGGTACATTTATACGGAATGCTCCTTCTGAACATGTCACCTCCTGAATTAAAACTATCAGTGGCTACCCATTATCGCCAAGATGAGGTCTAGCCTCAGAGACACAATTCACTACACCCTGAGTGATTCAATCTCCCCCACTTGGCCACACCCTCAGCACTTGCCAACATTGCTTTTGCCCTCATGTGAAAGCTACGTGAGCCTTTTCCCCTTCCCTAAGGAGCTTTTGTGTATTCTGATCCCTCTGTCTGAATCACCATCCCCAGCTCTTTCATCAGACAAATTTCTCTGCTTCCTTCAAGTCTCAACCCAGAAGTTACTTCTGAAATGCCTTCCCAGATCTCTAGCCTGAATCAGGAGAAACTTTTCTGGGTTCCTACAACACCCATGTCTCCTTGACATAGTACTGACTCAACTGTGATGTCTTTCTGGTTCCATGCCTGCTTCTTCAGACTGAGATTAACTCTAGCCTAACTCCTGGGCCTGAGCTATCAGTGTGGGGACTTGATAGATGAAACAGGAGTTCATTGGAATCAACTCAGAATTGCATTTTTAAGAGCTAGAAAGCAGAGTAAAGATGCTAGATCTAATTTCTCCAGAAGTGGTTCATGTGTGGGCAAAAAGAGCATGAGATATTCTTTTTTCACACCATGTTTTTCCTGCTGCAGCCCCCTCCTCACCACGTGAGTCTCGTGAGTCGTCTCCAGACTAGATGGGCTTGGCAGTATCTCCCTATGTGCCTACCACTCACGCGTGCCCAGGAAGCTGCTGCAAGGAGCTGAGTTCCCCACCACTGAAGTGGTTCCACCCTTTACACATGCCATAGGGCACTGGACATCAGGAGGTGGAGAGAAGGAGGTAGGCTACCTGAATCTGCAGTATCACTAGGCCTCTGTCTCCTCCTCTATGAAAAGGAATGGATAATCCTGACCCTGATGGTTGCCAAGGAGATCACAGATGTTGGCACATAGTGAACATGTTCCACTTCTGCTTAAACCTTGTTAATGTTCTTGGAATTGCCAGGAAACGAAGTTGAAGAGTGAGAAAAAGTGAAAAAGTGTCCTACCAATGTATGATGTCTTCCTGATATCCGGGACATTTCTCACAGGTGGGGACCCTAGGCACTCATCTTCGATGGTTGTAGAAAGGGATGAACAGCTCAAGGAGCACAGAGTTATTTGTATAAGAAGAGTGTGGACTAAAACACTCCAGTACCCTGTAGCTAACATGCCATGGATAGGGCTGGGTGAAACACGTTCTGTGAATAATCTCAACTGGGCCCCACAACACTCAGGTGAAGAAGGTGTGATTCAAATAAGAAAAATCAGAGGGAATTAAGAACTTTGCCCAAAGAGCATTAGGCAAAGCTCAAAGTATTGGAACCTCGGGTCTCTGCTCTTTCCACACTGAGATAAAGGTAGTTGGTTGTTTCTCCTTGTACCATTAGGGCTAGGGACCTTAGAAGTGCACAGACTGCCATGCCAGCTGAGTTCTAACTTGGTTCTGCAGTCAGAAAATATCCATGAGCCATAGGATGTCAGGAAGAAAAGCAAAGCCATTTTTGACGGCTGTCATCTGGAGCATGGTTCTAAGATCCCAGGAGTTATACTGACACCAAATCTAGGAATGTCTGTTGGGTTCAGCCACCACTCAACACCTTCACTTTTCCAAACACAACTGCTTTTTTTACTCTCTAAGTGAGAAGCAAGTGACTAGTCAGATGGTCAAGGTTGCAGCCAAGCAAGCTGAGGTCAATGCTCAGGCCCTGGAGCACATTGGTGAGGCGTCGTGAAAAGTGAAACAAGTATGTACTGGACCAAAAACAAGAAAGAGAACATGGGTCAGAGGGCTCCCAGTAGGCATATGATGTGTTAGGCTCCACTTTGAGACTAATTGCAGAGCCTGATTGTTCCTGAGGCTGAGTCCAAAACCATCATGCCAGCTGCAAGATGACTTAGTGACCTGGTAAAGCAAGAGAGCCCTGAGGTGGCAGCTGAGAGGTTTCCAAGACATAAGACCAGCAGCACTTCTGTCTGTCTCCATGTGGTTTAGACTATATAAGACCAGCAGCACTCTGTCTGTCTCCATGACCCCTAAGGACCCACATGCTTCATGCCCATTGCTCACTTGAGATCTTGATTAAGAACAAACTGGTAATTTGACAGACATAGGCCCACATATCACCTCCTTTCATTAGTCCTCTCTTTACTTATGAAGTGGGGGCTACCAGACCCTCTATGAGCATGAGGATTAGATACAATACATGAAAGCCCCTAACTCAGCTCCTAGCCTACTGCAGTTGTCTAGTAGCCAAGGCTTCCACTTTGCCCCACTTCTGATTCACAAGCTCCCACATTTAGTTGGTTAACATATACAGTATATGTGTCTCTCAAACTATTATAAGGTCAAAGAAAATAAAAAAGAAAGCTGCTTCTCCCTCGCTCACAGTGCCTAGTTTATTTTTTAAACTTACAATATACCTTTAATAACAAATAAACTCTTACATGCATAAAATAGGATGGGAAACGAGAAATTAGTCTTTTCCATAAACCTGTATAGGCAGTATTAAGAAAGATTAAAACTTTGAAATCCGCTCAGTTTGTTTAAGTTTAATCCCCTCTTTCCCTGCATCTTTTTTCTTCCCATGAATATTTTTCCAAGCTTGAAAACACAAAATCATGGCATCCTCATCTCAGAGGCTAGTGGGACAGATACAGTGCGCACTGATGATGACATCCTCTAGCATACACGGAACCCTATCAAACACACATAACAAGGGTAACACCATGGAAGGACCAGTATTGTAAAGGCCAGAGAAAAACCTGAGGGCCAGGAGTATTTTCCTATAGGAAAATACTCAGGTTCTGGGTCAAAATGAAAGTGTGGAAAGAAATGCCAGGAGAGGGTCAGGGTACAATGCCACAAAGAAAGGAGCTCAGACAACAAGATCTCCTGAGCAAACTGGGAACATGGTGGGGAGGAGAAAGGGAGTTATTAGGAGAAAGAGAAGGAGAGATGAGGAAGGGAGAGGAGGGCATTAGGGAGCAGGATGATTGAGTTGGGGGCAGAATACAGGAGAGCAAGAAAAAAGATACCACAATGGAGGGAGCCATTAAAGGTTTAAAGGAAAATCTGGCACTAGGGAAAAGTCCTGAGATCTACAAGATTGACCCCAACCAACAATGTAAGCAATAGTGGAGAGGCTACCTTAAATGCCCTCCCCCAATAATGAGATTGATAACTACCTTATATGCCATTCTAGAGCCCTCATCCAGTAGCTGATGGAAGCAGAAGCAGACACCCACAGCTAAACACTGAGCAGAACTCCTGGAATCCAGTTGCAGAGAGGGAGGAGTGATGAGCAAAGGGGTCAAGACCAAGCTGGAGAAACCCACAAAATCAGCTGACCTGAACAAGGCAGAGTTCATGGGCCCCAGACTAATAGCTGGGAAACCAGCGTAGGACCGACCCAGACCCCCTGAATGTGGGTGTCAGTTAGGAGGCCTGGGCAATCTATGGGGCCTCTAGTAGTGGATCAGTATTTATCCGAGTATATAAATGGACTTTGGGAGCCCATTCCACATAGAGGGATGCTCTCTCAGCCTAGACATATGGAGGAGAGCCTAGGTCCTGCTCCAAATGATGTGACAGACTTTGAAGATCCCCATGGAAGGCCTCACCCTCCCTGGGAAGCAGAAAGGGGATGGGATAGGGGTTGGGGCAGTCAGGGGATGAAAGGAAGGGAAAGGGAACTGGTATTGACATGTACAACAAGCTTGTTTCAAATTTAAATTTAAAAGTTGGGGGAGCCCAGACATCTGAATCTAACAACCCATCAGTCAGCCTCTCAGCTGGGTGAGTAGGTGATACACTGATATTCTTCTATAAAGTAGGATGCCACCTATTAGACAAGGTTGTTGTGGAATCTTAGTTTAAGATGTGTTTCTTTCTGGCTAGAGAGATGGCTGAGCAGATAAGGGAACTGAGTATTCTCCCAGAGGACCTGGGTTCAATTCCCAGCACTCACATGTGGCTCACAACTGTCTATGACTCCAATTCTAGAGGAGTTAACATGTGAATAAATAATAAAATGAATCTTTAAAAAAAAAAAAAGGAGAACAAGATCTCCTGAGCATATTGGGGGTGGCGGGGGGCAGTGAGTGGAGAGGGAGCTAGGAGAAAGAGAAGGGGAGGAGGGAAAAGCATGTGGGACTAGGAAGATTGAGTCGGGGGGAAAATAGATGAAAGAAAAGAGAGAGATACCATAAAAGAGGGAACCATTATAGGTTCGAAGAGAAAACTGACTCTAGAGAAATGTCCAGAGACCTACAAGGATGACGCCAACTAACAATCTGAGCAACAATGGAAAAGCTACCTTAAATGCCCTTCCCTGATAATGAACTTGATGACTAACATATCTACCATCATAGAGCCTTCTCTAGAGCACAACATTCAGTTAGAAGTGTAAAACTAAAGCATTCTCATTTTGTGGTTATTTACTGAGGTTTATAAAAAAGTGAGCAGGAAGGACACATCTCTACACTCTGTCTCAACACACATGTCTCTCTGTTGCTACTCTCTTGCATACATGCCATCGCTGGTAGCAATGGTACTTCAGAATTGACAGCATGTCTCTTGGAGATGCTTTGTCTTCAGAATATGGAATGGCTCCTCATGTTCATTGTTATATCACCTTTCTTCATCTTCCTTTCTTCTTCTCTTTGCTCCCTTACTTCTTGTTTGTTTTTAAGACAGAGTCTCATGATGTAGTCTAGGTGGGGTAGCTCAAATGGGAATGCCCCCTAGAGAAGCATATGTTTAAATACTTGGCCCCGGTTGATGGGACTGTCTGAGAAGGATGTGCAGGTGTGGCCTCGTTGGAAGAAGTACTGTAGACAGAAGTTTCTATCCTGTCCAGTGCCACATGTAGATGGAAGTTTTTGTCCCACCCAGTGCTACAGTCATTTAGTCCCAAATAAACACACAGAGGCTTATAGTAATTATAAACTGTTTGGCAAATGGCTCAGGCTTCTTATTGGCTAGCTCTCTTTTAATTATTAACCCATATCTATTCATCTGTGTACCTCTATATGGTCTTGGCTTACAGGTGATGCCCGAGCCTTTTGCTTTCTGGGCAGCTACATGGCTTCTCTCCATCCACCCACTCACTCAGTTCCTCTTCCCAGAATTCTCCTAGTCTGGTAGGCCCACCTTTACTTCCTGCCTGGCTATATCCTGCCTGTCCACTGGCCAAAATGGCTTTATTCATCAACCAATGAGAGAAACATATTCACAGCATACAGAAGGACCTCCCCCATTAAGCATCCTAGTAGAGGAGGGCTCTAAGGTTTCAAAAGACTCTTTTCATTGCCAGTATGAATATCCTCCTTCCAGCCAAGGCTATTCTTGAACTCCTGATCCTCCTGCTTCTACCTCACAAGTGCTGGGATTTTAATAATAAGAGATTACACCCAGCTCTTAGAACACCTTTCTGAGCATGGCTTACTGGTAGTCATAGAATTTTAAAAACAATATAAAGAACCCAGTCACTCCATGTTTCCACACCAATACAAACATCCCTGAGGTTAGAACCACCTGGAGTCCAAGCTGGCCAAGAGACTTCCAAGATTTCAGCAAGCTCCCCTTAGCTCATATTGACCCTGATCTTGCTACATGTAGACTTGACATGCTACAGCATAAGGAGAAATCATGCCTGACTTTCTTTCCCCCTTTTCAAACTGAACAAGCTCCTGAACTTGTCAAACATAAATGCAAAATTATGAAAAACAATTGCAAGTGAAAACTTGTTATTAAAATGTATGGGGATTAATTATTGATCCAATGATATGCTGAATAAAAAGAAAGAGGCATGCTTGAATAAACGGAAATCTTTTAAAGTCATTAATATACATGTGTTTATTTTTCCTCATCGACACTGGGAGCTGCAGAAGAGTTGTATTGTCTAACAAATTAGACAGGGTGGCAATGCCATGTTCAGCCCAATGTGTGATGTCTCTCCACTCAGACTTATTAATTTCTGCCAAATTAAAATGAGCATGCCCCCACCTGCAGGCTGCAGAATTCTGAGATGCAAATATAAATGCTATTGGGAGTCCTTTGTTTTTTGAGGAGAAGGGATTCTGGGGGAGGCTGCATGCTAGCCTGAAGCTTTTTCAGAATACACAGGAAATTGCTGATCCCAAACCAGGTTTTAGAGACAGTCAGTTCAGTTCTATAGCACTGCTCATGACGCTTACTTAAACTGAGTCTTCCAATGCCAGTAGAGTTAGTAAGCTGGTAACAGGTTGAGACTATAGATTTAGGATCAGCTTCCATGATCCTGGTTTGTGTGACCCCTCTGAGCCTCTGTTTCAAGTGTCACATGGAAAAGCCTATAAGTCATATAAACTCCATGCTATTATTTGGGAGCCTCAAACAGTTACTGCATAAAAAAGTACTTCGAGCTTGGCACATAGTAAAGCTACAGAAACTGTCCACCATTGTTAGTATTGCCTTTTTCATAGTTAAGCTAAGTCATACAGGTATGTGAAACAGCAGACACAGCATCTTCTCAAATGCTGTTTATAGAGACAAAGGATGTTGTTACATCCTTTCTCACAGAACAGTCATTGATTTCTAACTATTCTTCAGATTTCTGCCAGAACCTTGGGCTTGGAGTCTCAGCATCAGAGTGTGTTTGGAAGAAGTGTAAGTATCTCTGTTCCTGGCCATCCTGCAATGTTGTAAAGCCAAAGCTTCCAAGCCTTCACAGGGGGAGTACCCTCACCAAGCATGTCGGTACCTTGAGTAGTATTTCTCCTTCAAATGCCTTCTCTCTTAACTGTGAGTGAGTGACTAAAGGACAGAGCCTGAATCACACACAAGACCCAGGAAGTTACCTAGGCTAAGATCTGGGTAAGGCCCTGGCCTAACTAGTTTGTAAACACAATCTCATTTAACCTCCATGGTGCTTCATAAGGTGAGAAGAAACACAGCACAGCTAATTAAAAAAAAAAAAAAAAAAAAAAAACAGATGAAGAATGTAGGTTTGGAGAACTCCATTCTTTTGTCCAATGTCATATCACTAATAAACAATGAGTCAGCTTCCCCCCCAGAACTCTAACTCCTGAGCTTCAACATCAACCACCATCTTTCAGAGGGAGTGGGTACAGGAAGGATGAGAAATTGCATCGGTTGTTCTTTCTACTTTGAGTAAGACAGGGACATCATTAAAAAATGGCTCTGAGCTCCAAATTAAAGTTACAACAGCGTTGCCAGAACCAGAGGAGGAGGTGGTAGAATCCATAGCCATTTGGGCAGGGCACCTTTTGCACCTTGCTGAATGAGTACTAAGGGGGAAGGAAGGATGATGGCAAAGTAGTACTTTGACCAGAAATGTCAACATTCAGTCTTCACCTTCACCATCATCACCACCACCACCAGCATCACCTTCCGTACCATAACCAGAACTGACTCAGAGAATTTACTCCATGCCAGGCACAATAGTACATTCCCTCTACATACGATCCCATCCAGGCCCTCCAGGAACTCCATGAGAAACTCTATTTCCCCATTTTATACAGGAAAATATGGAAGCTTCTACACAATAGCCTGTTAATGACCATTTACATTAGAAATAACTTGACTCATAATAAATACTTTATTTCTGCTTTGAACCATGAAATATGCTCCCTGGATTATTACTCTTTCCCTTGACATTAAGAGACTATGGCAGCCTATATCCCTTACTTTTTGCCTCCAGAAGTATAACTTAGCATCTGGGATCTGGAAAGCTATTCTGAAATTATTCCCCAGTTACAGCTCTAAGAGGGTTAGCAAGTCCCACCAGTAACAGAGCAGAGCTGATCGGTACCCAAGAGTCCTCAAGCAGGCAGGCAAACCAACACCCCTCTCATGGATGCTCACAGATTTCTGATATTCACTTGAAGCCTACATTCCTCTGCTTCTGAAACCCCTTTCTTGCCCACCCTACCTGCTCAAGGACTCACTCTGGCAGCCCCAGCATCAAGAACTCAGCTCCCTGTAGTGCCTGCCCCTGGAGAGCTATCAGAATTGGGTAAATGCAGCTGTTCTTTTGAAGGAATAAGTTGAGGGCACTTAGCAAATCAACTTTGTAATGAATCTTTTCAGGTCTAGATGGAAGCTGCTCCGTTACTATGGAACTTGGCTTGATTTAGAAATTAATGTGGTAATTTACAGCCACTCTGCCAGGCAGGAAGATTAAAAGAGGGAGAGAGTGTGTAAGGGGAGAGAGACCTCAGCAATGGCAATCTTAAGAGGCACCAGCCAGGGGTGTGTCTAGAGAGCTGGGCCTCATGTACTGGGTACTGTGAAGGTGACTTCAGCCAGGATGGACCTGTGTTAAGACACAGACAACGACAGACACTTGCCAAAGCAGTTATGAAAGCCAAAGTTCCAGACCTTCAGAAGAGGTCTTCTCTGTAGAGATGATTTACAAACACACACACACATACACAGAGAGAGAGGAAGAGAGAGGGGGGAGGGGAAGAGAGAGGGAGATAGGGAGGGACAGAAGGGGAAGAAGGGAGGGAGGGAGAGAGAGATTTCCACTTCTACATCGCTCTAACTTTATGTATCCACTTCCCAGTATCATGCTTTTGCCATGTCTGTAAATCATCTGTACCATTATTTATTGTAATATTTTTTTTGAGACAGGGTTTCTTAGTATTGCTTTGGATCCTGTCCTGGAACTAGCTCTGTAGACCAGGCTGGCCTCGAACTCACAGAGATCCTCCTACCTCTGCCTCCCTCCCAAGTGCTGGGATTAAAGCTGTATGCCACCAATGCCCAGCTATTATGCGTATTTTTAAATTTATTTTGTATCTTGGAAGACTGATACATTATTATGATACTTGGAATCATGCATGCTATCATACGAGGATGAGAAAATACATGCAATTCAATTACAATGGAAAGTAGATGCAGGGGCTCATGTCTGTAATCTTATCACTCTGGAGGCTGAGGCAGGTGAATCAATCAATTTAAGGTTAGTATGGGCTATATAGTATGATCATGTTTCTGTTTTTATGTATTTACACTGTAAACAAAACAAAAAGCTAAGTGTTACCTCAGTGGAAAAGTGCTCCCCTAGTATATTTCAGGATGTGGGTTCAATTCCCCATCCCCAATAAAGCAAAGGAGACAGAAGTATTCAATTCTAGAGTGATTCACCTGCCAATAGCTCAGTATCTGAACTTGCCCCCATTTGAGAAAAAAGCAAGAGTCAGAAGGAAGTCAGTGCAAAACCAAAGCAAAGGCACCTCTTGGTATAATCGGATAAGAAAAATCCAAAGGGAACCACTTTCCCACTTTGTGAGTCAGTTCTGTTTAATGCTATGGCCTTTGCATTTTATTTATTTAACAAACATTTACATTACATGTGCTATGCATCAGAAGCTGTTCTGAGAACCTTACCAAAAAAAATCATCTCTCTAAGAGATTCATATAAAGTCCCTCACAGAACTGGGAAGGGACAAGTCCCCCAGAGCTCAGGGAGATCAACAACTAACTTCTCCATGGAGCCCTCAACTAATGCCTGTTGGAAACAGGATCAAACACCCATACATAAACACTGAGTCGAACTAGAACCCAGAAGCAGATGGAGAGGACAAGACCATGCGGCAGAAACACATAGAGACAGCTTACCTGAACAAGGAGGAGCTAACGACCACTAGACTGATAGCTGGGAAGCCAGCATGGGACTGACTCAGGCCCCCCTGATTATGGGTCTCAGCCAGAAGGACTGAGCAGTCTAAGGGACCTCAGACAGTGGAGCCAGCATGTATCCCTGGTGCACAAAAGGACTTTGGGAACACATCCCCCATGGAGGGATAACTGCCTTAATCTAGAGACAGGAGAGAAGCCCTAGTCCCTACTTCACATGACTTGTCAGATCTACATGACCCCAACATATGGAATCGGGGTGGGGGGATGGGAGGGGAGGGTGGTTAGGGTGCATGTGAGAGGGCAGAGAGGATAAAAGGGAGGGAAGGAAGGAGGCAAGGAGGGAGGGAGGGAGAGGGAACTGGGATCGACATGTAAAATAATAAATTAAATTAAAAACAAAAATGCTTTGACTCCAAAATTTAAGTTCAAGGACAAGTTACTGGGGAAAGGATTTCTATTTTTGTTTCCACAGAAAATGAAAAGATGTGGATTCCTTCCAGACTAATGTGGTTTGATCACACCAGACCACCTGAAACAGAGTACGAAGTGATCCTACATTCAAAACAGCTGGACAAAGCAGCCTTACAGACTACAGCCAGGATTTCTGAATCTTCTTCGAATTCCCCATAACAGCGCCCCTTACCAGCAGGAAGTAGTTTGGAAAGAACAACGCCCAAATTCCCCAATATTGTGTATAAATGTTTGTTTTCATTTAATTGGACTTTGTTATACAAAATAAATTTAAAAAACAAACAAATAAATAAATAAATAAATAAAATCATCTCATTTAATTCTCATAGGTTCTTGTCTATTGTTATTCTTGTGTTAGGGAGAGGAGCCTCAAGCATGGAGGTATTTTATTTTATTTTAGTAACTTGTCACAGGGGACCTTAAACTATCTTACTAAAACCATATGCTGGTTATTCTGTCCTTAGGTAAGTCAGAGTGGTCCAAACCTGTAGGCACATGGCCAGGGCAGCCTCTATACAGAGCCATGAGTAGCTGCAGGCTAGTTCCTCTGGGCCTGAGCAGGGTCAGTGGTGACCCTTTATGGTTGAGCCATTCAAGCCACTCCTATAGGGATCTCTGTGATACCCATCTGATCTAAACCGGGTCTATTGGAAGAGGGCAGAAGGCATGTGGATAATGATGCCAGGAAGAGTCTCCAGGAGAGAAGGAAATGGTTTTCTTAGGTCTTGTTTTTCTTTCCTTCTTTTTTTTTTTTTTTTTTTTTTTTTTTTTTTTTTTAATAAAGAAATGCAACACCAGACCCTGGGGCTGCCACTTTTGTCTGTTAACTATTCTAGGCACAAGTCAGTTTCCTGTCATTGGGCTCAGGTGGCTAGGAGGCGGGGGAGCTATTTCCCTGGTGTACAGTGTGTGTGCATCAGGCCAGGGGGCTTCTGGAACCAGCTGCCTCTGCAAATGCAGGCAGGTGCCCCTGTAAAGGGCCCGCTCCGGCAGTTTTCCCCTCCGCTGGCCTGTGGGCATGGTGAGCGACAACCCTAACCACAGCTTGAAGGGGAACATTGTATAGGCATTATGGTAAGGATTAGTGGAGGCAGGATTTTGGAAGTTGTAAGATGGAGTCCCTTCCTAGTGAATGTTTCTTGCCCCATCTGACTAATTCAAAGAAAATCTTCCAGAGATGAAGTAATATACTTGGACTTTTTAAAAACAGACAGCATTTTGTCCCAGGCAGAACTAGAATATGTTGCCCCTCTGACTAACAAGGGAGGTTCAGAGGACAGGTCAGGCAAACAGCAGGAAACACAGACTTCCTGTGGCTCTGAGTGGGAGGGGGAGTTAAATTTGAGACCCCACTCTAGTGAGCCAAGGTCAGACATCTAGGAGGAGGCAGAGCAGTGTTAGACCCCTCAGGCCTTTGTTATTTCTCTAGACCATAACAATTGGTCCCAAGCAGCTACCAGGCCCCTTAGTCTCTGATCCATGCCTCCTTGGGCTCACATTAATCAAGGCCTCATTGGGACACTCCTTCATTCAGCCCTTCACAGGTGACTGGAGATGCACAGTCCCCACCCTGGGTGTGTGAAGGCATCTAGCTCTGCAGAGCATCAACTCAGACCTAAAACAGACCAGGCCTGCATCTAGAAATAGTCCAGGTGACACATCCTCTTCAGAGGCCAGAGCTTGACTCATTTGCTCAGCAGCTCAGTGAGCCCCTTGACTGCCAGAAGCTGAGAACTCCAGCCTCCCAACCCCCTGAGAGTCACCATTCCCATATCTGTAGGTGGAAGCTCAAGTCTCAAATGGTACCCAGCTTCCTCTCTTATCCCCAGGACGCTGGAGGTGGCCCACCTTTCTCCTGCTTTCGCCCTTCTGACAGTGCCCTACCCAAGAAGACATGAGGCCATGTCCATCTGCAATCCTGCATCCAGAGACTTCCAGAGCTCTCCTCTCCCCTCAGCCTTTGTTTTAGGAGACCAGCCTTGCTCAAGGTGAGTGCTAATAGCACAGATTTCAACAGAGAAGTTTTCCTTTCTGAACCTCAGTTTCCTCACTCGTAAATAAAGCATCAGACACCCCTAGATGTAGTACCTGTTTTTCCTGCCATCTAGAACAGACCTAGTTACTGCCTACCTCTTTCTAGGTTCAACTCACATTATCAGATCTTGGGAAGACCCTCTTCCTTTCATGTCCTCAATCCTGAACCATGTCCACCTTTTCTACCCCAGTAATAATTATTGTTATATTTTTAGTAAGAATTAAACTTTTATGAAGTATCTACCATACAGCAGATCCACAACAATTAATTTATTGTGCTCTATTCAAAACTCTGTAAGGCTGATGCTGTTAGTGTCTTTATTTTACAGAGAAGAGGCCAAGAAGTGAAGACAAAATGATTCACTCAAGATTCATCTAACAAATGGATGGCAGAGCTGGGATGGGAACTCCTACACAGTTCCTGAGAATGATGACTAGGCTTGTCGAGGCCTTGTCCCTGACAAGCTGCTTTGCCTGCTTCAGAGTTCTCCCTCAGGATTTGATCCTATTCCATGAGGAACAGCAAAGTTTTTATTGCACCCTTTCCCCCTGGAGCTCTTACACTGCACTCCAAAGCCACCTTTCTGGGAAAACTTGGACATCAGTTACTCTGACAGTTGGCACTGTCCCAGTGACCCTCAAATTTACTTCTCAAGAAAGGAATAGGTAGAGAGCAAGATCCCTAGTCAGAATGTGCCATAAGATCTGATACAGGATGATATCGACAAGCAGCTCCATTCTGAGCTTTCCTGGCCACATCCAAGTCTTGGGGAGCAGCAAATAAAATAATGGGTGTCAAGACTGTGAGCAAGTGAGAAATAATTCACTCGGCTGCCAGCAAGCAGGGATCTACCCATACACACCAGTCCTGTTGTTCCCAAACAGATGAAAACTTGTGCCTCTCTGGGGTTTACTGTTGAAGGTGACGCTGGAACTGGAGTTTTTCCCAGATCAGCCCTTCCAGAAGGAGCCTACACCTGCTCCCGAGACCACCATGCTGCTGTTACCACAGAACCCTCCCTGCCCTGGTCACAGCCATTCCATCTCCTCTTTCCCCTGACAGTCCCTGCTTTCTCTAGGTCTGCCTCTCTCCTGTAGATAGAATTTGGGAACAGAGAGAGGCCTCCAGGTGTTCCATCTAGGAGTGGCACCATGCTGGTTCATTACTCTGTGTTATCTTGGTATGGTGAGGAGGGTTGTGGATAGGAAGATAGGCCATATGCTGCAGAGGACCTCGGGAGATTGCCAGGCACACCCTTACTGAGGCTGAAGAACTTGTCAAATGCCTTTCAGTTTCTACCTGTGATGTCCTAATGACATCAAAGGTAAGTTCTCACCCTAGTATGTCTCTGCCTGAGCAGTTTCTTTGCTCTGGGATCTGCCTCTTCATCCCTTGACTTCCTCACCTGTCCCAACAATACCTTTCAGATCAAACAGTAGAGGCCACCCCCTAGTCAGCTACTTCTAGGCTCTGCATATGAGGTGAGTCTCACTGTGCTTACACCTGATTATTCCATCATATCAAGAGCCCTCAAGGACATTGTATTTTAGTGTGTCCCCTAACCCCCTAGGTTAAAATACCCTGCTCATAGTAGATGCTCAATTAAAAGTGGATGGCTTGGACTGAACATGATTTGAAGTCACCTTCCAAGTATCACCAAATGGTATAGTTTTAGGACTCAACTCTCTGAACTGTCAGAAATAACATAGAAGGACCTGCTATAAAAATGGAGGTGTTCAGACCAGCTGCCTTCATCAGCCTTCCCCTGCTGTGAAGGAATCCATGTTGGCTCAGAGGCGTTTTCCCGTACCTTGAAGCCTCTGTATATGTTTGCATTGCTCTTCAAACTTGTTTCTTTCCTTTGCCCCATTCAGCCTCTGGGTTGGGGGAAGGGCTTTTCTCTCACAACTCCCTTCCCCCCTTTCTGCTAATTTCCCTAGACTTCTATCAATACAGCGGGAAGCTGGCTTTCTGAATGAGATGGGAGGAGACAAAGAAAACCTCCCACCCCCATGCTTGTCGGGTGCTGGGTTCATATTCCTGCTGAGACTGTATCTAAATTTGCAAATCCTCACCCCGAGCCCCTCCATCATGTGTCATCTTTTATGCATGGCCACCTCTGCAGTGCTGCTCGGCCAGTTGCTATGCAACCAACGTCGGCGCCGCGGGGGCTTGACATTAGTGAAAGCAAATTGACCAAAGGAGCCCTCATCCGGCATGCAAAGCAGCCGGGCGGTATCTTCAAAGAGAGGTTGTCTGTGCTGAAGCAGGGTCACCTTCATTCTGTAGGACCAGATCCTTGGACCATAGCCTCATCAGCCTAAGTGGCACCCAAGCTCTTTTGCTCCAGGAAAGGTCAAAATCTGAACAGGGACAGAGCAGACTGCACAGAGAGCAGAGGGTAAATGCATCTTCAGGCTTTAAAATTTAGACAACAACCCCCCCCCCGGGTGTGTGCATTGCCTTTTACAGGAAAAGAAAAGAACTACTACTGTGCACTGAGCATTTACTGTGTGCTAACCCTGGCATAGAGCCTCGGAAAAAGATTGCCAAAAGTTCTAGAGTCTCTCAGCCCAGCTCCACTGCTAATCAACTGTGAGCTGGGCATGCAAATCACTCAGGACTGTCCCAGTCACTAAAGAAGGCTGTCCTTGGATGACTTGGAGGAGTATAAAAGTCTGAGTACTGGGCTAGGAGAAGGGAGGCCAGGAGGAATTAAGAGATGAGCAAAGGAGGGCTCTGCTTTGCACCTTTAGGACTAAAGCCCCCAAGTCTCCTGCTAGGTTGAGCAGTGGAAATCAGAGGTATCTTTCTGCTTTCCCTTTCTACACAGAGAGAAACTTGACCTCACACTTGCCCATGTGAGCAAACACCAGTTTGCACCAGAAGGCAGCAAGTTGTGCTTCAAAAACTCCTCAAATTGTTCCACACAATAGAAGCAGAAGGTTCATTACCAAACTCTTTTTTAAGGGGCTACAATCACCTTGGTACCCAAGTCAAACAAATATACAACTAAGAAAGAAAACTGCAAAACAATATCCTTCATGAACATTGATGCAAAAATACTCAATAAAATACTGGCAAATCGAATCCAAGAACACATCAGAGAAATCATCCACCATGACCAAGTAGGCATCATCCCAGGGATGCAGGGATGGTTCAAGATATGAAATCTATCAATGTGATCTACCATATAAACAAACTGAAAAAGAAAAACCATATGATCATCTCACTAGATGCTGGAAAAGCCTTTGACAAAATCAAACACCCTTTCATGAGAGATAAGGGATAACAGGAACGTACCTAAACATAATAAAAGCAATATACAGTAAACCAACAGCCAACATCAAACTGAATGGAGAGAAGCTTAAGATGATTCCTCTAAAACCAGGAACAAGACAAGGCTGCCCACTCTTTCCATATCTCTTCAATATTGTACTTGAAGTTCTAGCTAGAGCAATAAGACAACAAAAGGAGATCAAGGGGATACAAATTGGAAAGGAAGAATACAAACTGTCACTATTTACAGATGATATGATAGTTTACATAACTGACCCAAAAAAATTTTACCAGGGAACTCCTACAGCTAATAAACACCTTCATCAAATTAGCTGGACACAAGATTAACTCAAAAAAAGTTAGTAGCTCTACTATATACAGATGATAAAGGGGGTGAGAAAGAAATCAGAGAAACATCACCTTTTACAATAGCCACAAACAACATAAAATATCCTGGGGTAACGCTAACCAAACAAGTGAAAGACCTATATAGAAGAACTTTGTGTCTTTAAAGAAAGAAATTTAAAAAGATACCAGCAAATGGAAAGCTCTCCCATGCTCTTGGATAAGTAGGATAAACATAGTAAAAATGGCAATCTTGCCAAAAGCAATCTACAGATCCAATGCAATCCCCATCAAAATCCCAACACAATTCTTCACTGACCTTGAAAGGATAACACTCAACTTTAATTGTAAAAACAAAAGACCCAGGATAGCCAAAACAACCCTGTATGATAAAGGAACTTCAAGAGGCATCACCCCCCCCCCCCCCCGACTTCAAGCTCTACTGTAGAGCTATAGTCCTGAAAACAGCTTGGTATTGGCACAAAAATAAACAGGTAGACTAATGGAATCAGATCGAAAATCCTGACATTAACCCACATGATGGAAGATGTCATTCTGTAAATATGTTTCTCATACTGGCTAATGAATAAAGCGCTGTTGGCCAATAGGAAAGCAAGATAGGAGGGACTAGGAGACAAGGAGGAAAGAGGAAGGAGTAAGGAGGAGTCAAGATGGAGAGTCAGGAGAAAGCTGGATGCCAGCCGTCTCTCTGAGGGTAAGAGGAGACCATGTGGAAATACATAGATTAGCAGAAATTGGTTAATACTTAAGACAGAGCTAGCTGATAAGAAACAAGTACCTGGTCAACAGAATTATATCAAATACAGAGTCTCTGTGTGTTAACTGGGGCTGGCGCGGCGGCGAGACAAGACCAGCAGCAGGAGGAAAAACCTTACTCCTTACACCCACACACCTACGAACACCTGATTTTTGACAAAACAGCTAAAATTATACAATGGAAGGAGGAAAACATCTTCAACAAATGGTGCTGGCACAACTGGATGATGGTGTGTAGAAGACTGCAGATAGACCCATGTCTATTGCCATGCACAAAACTTAATCCCAAATGGATCAAAGACCTCAACATCAATCCAGCCACATTGAGCCTCTTAGAAGAGAAAGTGGGAGGTACCCTTGAATGAAATGGTACAGGAGAAAGCTTCCTGAAGATAACACCAGTAGCTCAGACACTGAGATCAAGAATTAATAAATGGGACCTCCTCAAACTGAGAAGCTTCTATAAGGCAAAGGACACAGTCGACAAAACCAAACAGCAGCCCACAGAATGGGAAAAGATCTTCAAGAACCCCACATCTGACAGAGGGCTGATCTCCAAAATAACTCAAGAAACTAGTCACCAAAGCACCAAATAACCCTATTTAAAAAATGGGGTACAGAACTGAAGAGAGAATTCTCAATAGAGGAATCTAAAATGGCTGAAAGACACTTAGCCATCAGGGAAATGAAAATCAAAACAACTCTGAGATACCATCTTACTCCTGCCAGAATGGCTAAAATTAGAAACACAATGACAGCTTATGCTGGAGAGGATGTAAAGAAAGAGGAACACTCCTATGCTGCTGGTGGGAGTGCAAACTTGTATAGCCATTTTGGAGATCAGTAAGGTGGTTCCTGAGGAAAATGGGAATCAATCTACCACAGAACCCGGCAATTCTGCTCTTAGGTATATATATACCCAAATGATCCACATCCATGCAAGAAAGACATCTGTTCAACTAGCAAGAACCTGGAAGGAACCTAGATGCCCCTCAACTGAAGAATGGATAAAGAAGATGTAGTGCATTTACACAATGGAATACTACTCAGTGGGGAAAAAATGAAATCTTTAAATTCACAGGAAGATGGATGGAACTTGAAAAAAGCATCCTGAGTGAGGTAACCCAGTCACAAAAAGAGGAACATGGTATGTATTCACTCATATATGGATTTTAGACATAAAGCAATGGATCACCAGCCTATAATTCACACTGCCAGAGAAACTAGGAGGAACCTAAGAGATTCATACAAGGTCCCTCACAGAAGGAGAAAGGAACAAGATCTCCTGAGCATATTGGGAGTGGGGGGGGCAGTGAGTGGAGAGGGAATTAGGAGAAAGAGAAAGGGAGGAGAGGAGAACATGTGGGACCAGAAAGATTGTGTCAAGAAACAAAAAGAGGAGAGTTTAAGAGAGAGAGAGAGAGAGAGAGAGAGAGAGAGAGAGAGAGACCATAATAGAGGGAGCCATTATGGGTTTGAAGACAAAACTGACTCTAGGTCCATAGACCTACAAGGAGACCCCAACTAACAATCTGAGCAACAGTGGAGAGGCTAGTTTAAATCCTTCCCTGATAATAAGATTGATAACTAACTTATACTCCATCATAGAGCCCTCAGCTGGTAGCTGATGGAAACAGAAGCAGACACCCACAGCTAACCACTGAGCCAAACTCCTGGAATCCAGTTCCAGAGAGGGAGGAATGATAAGAAAAGGGGTCAAGACCAGGCTACGGAAACCCACAGAGACAGCTGACCTGAATAAAGGTGAGCTAATGAGCCCCAAGACTGATAGTTGGAAAACCAGCATTGTTCCCACTCAGACCCCCTGAACATGGGTCTCTATTACAAGGCTTAGGCAGTCTAAGAGACCTCTGATAGTGGAACCAGGATGTATCCCTGATACAGGAAAGGACTTTGGGAGCACATTCCCCATGGAGGGATAGTCCATTAGCCTAGAGGCAGGAGGATAGGGCCCAGACGCTACTCCAAATGACTTGACAGATTTTGATGATCCCTCCTGGAAGGCATCACCCTCCCTTTGGAGTTGGGGGGGGGGGTGCGTGGGATGGAAGGGGAAGTCAAGGGGCATGGGAGGGAGAGGGAACTGGGATCGATATATAAAATAAGGAAAAATGATATGTATTTTAAAAAATAGGATGGAACTGGGTGGCCTCAGGTCCTGGCTCTCACCAGTGCCAATTGTGTGATGACAGCAAGTTACTGTGCCCTTTTGAATTTGAGTCTTTTGGTCTACAAAATGGGCATGGATGCTGTCTGCCTCATGGAACTTAATGACTGACATAAGTTGGGCCACCTAGAAAATCAGTAGAGACTCCCTGGGAACCCACAGGTCACTCCAGCCAAAAAAGCCAACCTTACCCCCAGCTCTGTAGCAGACCACTCGCTGAAGCCTCCCTTCTCCAGGGAATCACACAAGTCTCCCCTTTCAAACTTCCACTTACCCATTGCTTTACCCCAGGCCCCCAACTCCAACAAGTGTTTGCTGAGAGCCTGCAGACACTCCATTCACCACAGCAAGGGGGTTAAGTGCAAATCTTCACCTCTCCTTCCATTCCTCCAAGTCCAACCTCCTAGTCTTACCCCCTACTCTGTAACAGAACACCTGCTATAGCCTCTCCTCATCCTCTGCCCCCATTCCCAAGGGGGAGATCTTGATACAACACCCTGTGGTGCTCCCTCCTGTGGACCCTTTCAGTCCCCAGGAGCCCATCTCCATTCCAAAGTCTCAGCTCTCAATATCTAGAGATACATTTTATCTGGAAATCTCCAGTGTCCACACTTATCAGGATCTCAGAAGAATTTCTTACCAGACAACACAGCACTAACACACTCTCCTAAGAACCAGAGAAGGCAACAGAAGCAAAGGAAAAAAGATCCACCCAACAAAGACAAGACCACTAGAGTTGCAATCTTCCCAAACTCCGATGCCTAGAGACCAGCATAAAGACAAAATCAACAATATCTAGAACACTATGTCTCCACTAGAGCCCAATTACCCTACCACAGTAAGCCCTGGGTGTTGCAACATAGCAACAGCACAAGAAAAGGACTTTAAAATGTCCTTAATAAATAGAGTAGATGTTCTTAGAGAGGAAATGAATAAATCCTGCAAAGAAATCTATGAAAACACAAACAGTGGAAGGAAATGAATAAAACAGTTCAAGACCTGAAAGTAGAAATAAAATCAATAAAGAAAACCCAAACTCAGGGAAATCTGCAAATAAAAAATGTAAGAACTCAAGCAGAATCCTCAGAGGCAAACCTCACCAATAGAATACAAGAGATAGAAGAGAGAATCTCAGACATTGAAGATATGACAGAAGAAATGAATACCTCCATCAAAGAAAATGCTAAATTAAAAAAAAAAAATACATATCCTTACTCAAAGTATCCAGGAAATCTGGGAAACCATGAGAAGACCATACCAAAGTATAATAGCAATAGAATGAGAAGAAACCCAGGTCAAAAGCACAGAGAAATTTTTCAACAAAATCACAGAAGAAAATTTCCCTAACTTAAAGAAAGATATGCCTATTGAGGTACAATAAGCATACAGAACATCAAATGGAATGAACGAAAAAATAAAGTCTCCTTAGCACATAATAAACAAAACACTAAACACACAAAACAAAGAAAGAATATTAAAAGCTTCAAGGGGAAAAGATCAAGTATCATATAAAGTTAGACCTATATAATAGCACCTGACTTCTCAATGGAGACTGAAAGCCAGAAGGGCCTAGACAGATGTTCTACAGACACTAAGTGACCACCAATGCCAACCCAGACTAGCATACCTAAAAAAAAAATTTCAGTTATAACAAATTGGAAAAATAAGACATTCTATAATAAAACTAAATTTAAGCAATATTTGTTTACAATTCCATCCCTACAGAAGGCATAGGACATTTCACCCAAACACAAAAGGATATACCCTCTTCTGAGCTCATCATGGAACCTTCTCCAGAATTGACCATATTCTCAGACACAAAGAAAGTTGCAACAAATACAAGACAATTAAAATAACACCCTGCGTCATATCTGACCACCATGGATTAAAGCTAGATATCAACAACAGAAATTTTATAAACTAATGGGAACTGCACAACTCACTACTGGATGGGAAAAAAATGGATCAAGACAGAAATTAAGGAAGCAATTACAGACTATCTAGAATTGAATGAAAATGAATACATAATATACCCAAACTTAGGAGACACATTGAAGGTAGTTCTAAGAAGCAAGTTCAACACACTCAATACCTACATTAAAAAAATTGGAGAAATCTCATAGTAACTTAACAGCACACCTGAAAACTCTAAAACAATAAGAAGAAATCATACCCAAAAGTAGTAGACAGCAAGAGATATCAAACTTGGGGCCAAAATCAATTGTAGAAAGTCTTTAATTACACAATATTTACTTAGCCATTTTTAAAATGAAAATTGCAGATAAATGGATAGAACTAGGAAAAAATCACTCTAAATGTGTTTCCAAAACCCAGAAAGACAAATTGGTAGATATTTTCTTATATGTGTATCTTAGCTGTGAATTTCATGATAACCAAGCTACAATCCACAGAACCACAGAGGGTAGGAAGGTAAGGAATAAGGGACTATAGGAGAACAGATGAATATTGTTAGAAAAAGGAAATTGAACACATAGTTATGAAATGGGGTGGCTGGAATGATAGGATCAAGTGAGGGTGGGTGAGAGGCAGACAAGGTAGGGAATATGGGGAGAGATAGCTGAAATTAAGGGTCACAGGAGGAGTAATATGGAAACCTAGTAGAGTAGAAACTTGCTAAAATGCATATACATATGAAGGTAATCTAAATGAAATCAGGAAATAATAGATGAGACAAAGGCCCAAATGGACATCTCTTGTCACCAACTAAAGCGTCCAGTACCAGGATTTGGTTATATCTAATTGAATTGTTGGCAAAAGGAGTCCCATGGAAATCATCAACACATTCCAAGCTGTTTCCAAGATTATAGGTTGCTCTCTATAAACTAATGGCAAGGCCCCATTGCTGAAGACAACACCTACACAACTCACTGAACATGGAGAAATAGAGCTGATGACTACATAGAGCCTTCAACCCCTATGTTTTAGCATAGTGGTGTAACAGGAAGTACTCTGTGTGTTACCAAAGAAGAAACATAAACACCAACCTAGCCACAAACACTTTGATCTACAGTGGTGTCCTATCTGCAAGATATGCTAGTGCAGTGGTGGCACAAAGCTTGTGGGAGTGACCAACCAATACCTCATTTGACTTATGACCCACTCACTGCTTTGGTGACAAAAACCCTAGACTATATCCCCGGGAGTTAGGATAAAAATCAAACACTACTGGTATTTAAACAACATTCTGCTATACTCATAGATCAGTGACTTGTTCCTTCTTCAACATATGGGAAAAATACAGTGACCCACAGCCAGACATTATGCAAAGAGAGACCTTGGAACACTCAGCCCTAAATGGGATGTCTCCATCAAATGCTTCCCTCAGGGATCAGGGAACCCTATAGAAGAGAAGGCAGACTTGTGTAAGAGCTAGAGGAGATTGAGGACACCAAGGAAACAAGGCCCTCTAAATAAACATGATCAAAGCTCATGTGAATTCAGAGACTGAGGGAACACACACACAGAACAGCAAGAGTCTGCACCAGGTCTCTTGTGTATATATTATGGTTTTCAATTTAGAGATTTTTATAGGATTCCTGAATGTGCCTTCTCTGGAGCTCTTTTCCTTTCTTTGTTTTGTTCAGTTCTTATGTGTGGTTTTTGTTTTATCTTGTTTTATTTTACCATCCCTAGAAGCCTGCTTATTTTCTGATGAGAGACATAAAAGGAGTGGATCTGGATGGGAGTGGAGGTAGAGAGAAACTGGGAGGAATAGAAGGAATGTGCCCCATAATCAGGATACAGTATGTGAAAAATCTATTTTCAATAAAAATATTTTTTAAAACTCAATAGGTGCCACTCTTCTTCAGACTCCAGTGGTTCACAACTGTCAGAATAAATTGACTTCTTTAGTCTATCCTGACCTGTCTCTGCCTTCTTTCTCTTCCTTATTCCCAGTACCTCTGTATATTTTTTGTGCAAACTACTACTTCTCCATGAAGGCCTTAGCAATTTGCTTTCTGAAATTTGGAACTCATTCACAACTGTGGAAAAATATTTAAAGATATACTTCAGCTCTCTGTGTGCCCATATTCCCAACTTCTCCAGAGGCTGAAAGAGGGGTATTGGTTAAGTTCAGGAGACTGGAACAAATCCTTGTATCTTTTTTTAAAAATCAGCTTCAATAAGTCTATTTTTATCATTTAACAATCTCCAAATCATTAGAGTTTTCAATAAAAGAAGAAGCAAGGGACATGAGAAGTAAATCTCCCATCTTTAATGAAGAGCTGAAGATGTTTCAACTTTACAAAGCACTCTCATAACATAACAACCCAGTAAAGGATGTTCTACTGTGTTTCCTGCACCCTTGGTGCCATGTCTCACCCTGAAGATAGGCACAGAGGGCACAACTAAGATATTTATGGCATACCAAGTACCATCAAAGATGCTATGACAGTCTCTTGGCTTTGATCAGTGTTTCACACTTCACAACCACTATTTAATGACTATTTATTGCTGTACTAACAATATCTTCAGTTTAAATACTAATGACATAAATATCAACCCCATTTACTGAAGGAGAAACTAAGACTTGGAGAGAGGAAAAGCAGAATGCACAAGGTCACCCAGCGTATTAATAATGGTAGTAAAATGGGCAGATAGGCAGTTGCGTATGCAAATAGGCCATGAACCTATTACGCATGGATTTGGTCTATATCACCAGTTGCTATGGCCAGTCTTCAACCTGACTAGATTTAGAACCAACTGAGGAAGTCATCTCTGGGTGTGTCTGTGAGAACATTTCCAGAAAAGTTTAACTGAAGTGGGAAGACCCATTCAAATGGAATAAAAAGGAAAAGGTAAGTGGTACATCACCATTCATCTCTTTCTGCTTCTTGGTTGTGTATGAAATGTGACCAGTCACTGCATGCTTCTGCTTCCATGCTTACCATGTTTGTGCCTTCAAATAATGAGGTAAAATAAACCCTGTCTCCCTCAAATTGCCTTTTTTTCTGGTATTTTATCACTACAACAGGTAAGTAACTAAGACATTAGTCATTGTTAATACTTCATACTGATTGACCAAAATCCCACAGGATGCCAGGCACTTGCCCATTTCTTACAAGGGCAAAAGCTATAGTTAATCTTTCTTTGGACTGCCAGCTCCCAAATAATGTCATGGAGACTACTTATTAAGTATGAAAGCTTAGCCTTAGTTTAGACTTGTTCCCAACTAGCTCTTATAATTTAAATTAACCCATTTATATTAATCTACATTCTGCCATATGGCTCATTACCTTTCCTCCATACTGTACATCCAACTTGTTCCACAACTTGCTGGCAAATCCCCATCTCTTTGATTCCTTCCCAGAGTTCCTGTCTCTACCAAGAAGAGGTCCCACCTATCCTCTCTGCCTAGCTATTGGCCATTCAGCTCTTTATTAAACCAGTCAGAAGTAACTTTAGCAGAAAAACATCTCACAGTGTACAAAAAGATTATCACACAACACAAAAGCTTTTTCATTTATCAAACCTAGTGAGGCAGCATTGGAGGCAGCCTTGTGCCTTGGGAAAGACTCCTGAGCCTGGTTCTCCTCTCTCTGAAGTATAAGACGAGGCTGCCTGCCTGACATCCAGGTTTGTCTTGAAGATATGAAATGATAGATTCCTGATGCTAAAGTATGAGGTATTGTTGGACAGCAGGAATTTCTTTAAAAAGTGTCTTTCCAAACCAGCGGTCAACAACATGTTTCTGACAAATGTATTTCTTTATTCTATGTTAAGAACTGTGTTGTCATTGTTTAAAAGAAGATATACCAGATGTATTGCCTTCATGTTGAATTGAAAAGCATTTCTTCATTATTTGAACTAATTTCTAAACAAATTAAAAACTGTTGTAGCAGTCAGGCTCTGACTGCTCCATCTATTAGATTCAGAAGATGGCAAGTTCCTTAAAACATTGATATAAACAATTCCGGTAACAGAATCTGACTTTATAATTAAATTAATTTTCTGCCTGGGAAGGCAAAATTCTCCTTCCCATTTTCTTTATCCTCGAGTTTCTCATTCTTCTCCTACTCTGGTTAAGGAAAAGTCAATTACCATACACAGAATTCTGTGGTGTGTAAAAAGTCTCAAATCTTTTTTCAAATGGTCCTGGTATGGTCATGATAGAGAAAGTTGAATTCAACTATGATCAGATCAATCAACTCCAGTGCCTACAGTGCAGGGCAACCATGGTAAACACTTCATTAGAGTATGGTCACTTAGCAGACAACCTCTGCTCAGTAGTCTGTAGAGACTTCACCTAGCCTTAGATTATTATGCCCTGGGAATGCTCACTATCCAATGAAGATGTGAAGGCAGAAAAAGATGAAACAAGGAGAATTTAAAATATTTACACAGGGGCATTTAAATAGCAAGATGGTTTTCTGAACTGAGGCTCCCATGAACTAATAGACATATTGGATGAATCCTGATCTAGTCTACAGCTATAGTTAGGATTTATTCTAGAACAAGGATCATGGCTCTGTCATGGCTGGGATGAAAGCTCAACCGGGGAACAAATTCAGAACTTCAATTGTGACCAAAATCAAGGTCCACTGTAGATTAACTGTTTCTCAGCCTGGCAGAGAGTACAGCTCAGGTGAGGCCTGAAGTCCAGAGCTAGCCTCTGGCAATGGAAGAGCTAAACTGTAGTCAGGATCCTCGCTTGGATTATTACTGTGGCATCAGAATCCAGAAATGACTTAGGCTTGGTCTCTGTTCAAGGATTCCATGGTCAAGAAAAGAGTAGACTGAAAGAGTTGTAATAGTGGGAGCAGAATGCAAGAGAGTCTGGTCTCAGCAGTTTGAGTTGGGGAACACTGTCCAAAGATGACCATGCTTTTGAGCATATAAGTTCAAACCCTTTTGTGGTTCTCTAATGACCCCAACACTGTGATGGATACAATATTTTTTTTTTTTGAGGAACAACCTTCCTTTTCCTCTGGACACCAACATCCTGAAGAATAGACATTATTTCAACCTCAATAATTACCATTATCGCCTATTCACTGTTGTTCTGGCTGGTTTCGTGTATCAACTTGAAAAGTTAGAGTCATCAGTGAGGAAGGAGCCTCAGTTGAGAAAATGCCTCATTGAGATCCAGCTATCAGGCATTTTCTCATTTAGTGATCAATGTGGGAAGGTCTCATCCAATGGTAGGTCATGCCATCCCTGGCCCACCTCCATGGCCTCTGCATCAGCTCCTGCCTCCAGGATCTTGCCCTGTTTGAGTTACTTCAGTAGTGAACAACTTAACTGAATAAACTTTCTTCTCCAACTTGCTTTGTGGTTATGGTGTTTTGTGGTAGCAATAGAAACCCTAACTAAGACAAGTTCATACTAGGGACTGGGGAATAATATAGACTTTGGGGGTTTGGGTTAGGAAAGCAGTGGAATGCTTTAAACTATGTTTAATGGGCCATACTAGTAGGAACACAGAAGGCAGTGGTGCTAAAAGTGATTTGAACTGTGGGAGTCTAGCTCAAGACATTTCAGAGGAGAAGAATTTTAACATGATGCCTAGAAATCATTCTTGTGATATTTTGGTGAAGAATGTGGTTGCTTTTTGCCCTTCTCTGAAAAGTTTTCCCTAGACTAAAGTGAAGAGTTTTGGATTAATTACCTTGGCAGAGGAAATCTCAAAAGAGCCTAATATAGACTCTGTTGTATGGTTAATAGTGTTAACTTTAGTGAAGATATGTAATTAAAAAAGAGCAAGTTGATCAAGGAAAAATATTTGAGGAGAAAAATTGCATAAGAAAGTGGAATGGAGCTAAAGTCTGTGTTCAAGGAGATAACCAGATTAAGAAATGGAATAAAGAAAGTGGTGACCTCAGGGCAAGATCCCACCCAGTTAAGTTTCCAACTTATGAAAGGAATTAAAGAAAAGCTTAGAGTTTCTGTGGTGGTGCACACCTTTAATCTCAGCACTCAGAAGGCAGGGGCTGGTGGATCTCTGAGTTTGGGGCCAGCCTGGTCTACAGAGCAAGTTCTAGAACAGCAAAGCTTAGACAGTAAAGAAAATCATCAAAACCAGAAAGCTGGTAAAGATGTAATTGAAAGATCTCTGAGTTCAAGCCCAGCCTGGTCTACAAATCTGGTTTCAAGATGGCCAAGCTTAGGCAGTGAAGGGAACCAGGAGGCAATGTTCCATCTCCAGTAAGCAGCAGAACTTGGAAGCTTTGGTCACATGGTTCTAGAGACAAGGATAGAAGAAAGTGGCTATGGATTTTGCCTCCATGACTAAGGAAAGGCTCTGAGGCCAGGCATGTGTCAGGGGTGTCCCTGAATGGAGGCATAGAGAGGTCATTGCGTGAAGCTGTGAAGTTGAAGGCTGGATTATTTTGAAAACCCCAAGATGTTAGAAGTGCCAAAGCTGTGGAATACTTGCCAAGGAAAGATATTAACAGGCAATGGAACCAGCCCAAGAGAAAGAAGTGTGTTGCAGTCAACAAACCTGAAAGGAGTTGGAGATCTGAAGAGCAATTTAACATCAGACATGGAGATGCAGAGTTTTGAGTTGGCCCAGCTGGTTTTCAGCTTTGCTTTGGTCCAGTATTTCCTTACTATGCTCCTTTCCCTACATTTTGGCATGATAATGTATATCCTGTGCCATTATATGTTGGAAGTATGTGATCTGCCTTTTGACTTTAATTTTATAGGGGATTACAGTTAAGAGATTGCATGAATCTCAGAGAGACTTTGGATTTTGGACTTTTAAACATTGTTGAGACTATAATAGACAATGGGGACTTTTGAAGTTGAACTAAATGTTTTTTTGCATTTGTGACACTGTTACAAGCTTTGAGCAGGGGGAAAGGGGTCGTATAGTGTAGTAGTTTGAAAGAAAATGGCCCTCAAAGGGAGTGGTACTATTAGAATGTGAGGCCTTGCTGGAGTAGGTGTGGTCTTGCTGAAGGAAGTGTGTCACTGTGGAGGCGGGCTTTGACATTACGTATATGCTTAAGCCACACCCAGTAAGAGAGTTCACTTCATGTTGCCTTCAGATCAAGATATATATTTCTCCAGCACCATGTCTCCCTGCATGCCACCATACTCCCAGCCACTCCCAGCCATGATGATAATGGGCTAAACTGTAAGCCACCACCTCAATTAAATGTTTTCATTTATAAGAGTTGCCATGGTCGTGGTGTCTCTTCACAGCAAAAGAAACCCTAACTGAGACAACTATCTAGTAACTGTCTGGCCAATACTAACTCCCAGACATTTTGGCTCTTGCCCAGGCACTGTGTCACCCTGTGGGAGTCCTTGTACTACTCATCTCTATCTTATAACACAATGGTATAAGTCCTTCATTCCATGTTTAGGTCACAAAGAAGCAGCAAAGCAAAGAAAATCAGATAGTGATGACAAGGAACTCAAGGGCACTATGTGATCTCAGGCAAACAACTTTCACTTTTTCAGATTAAATGGGACAGACTGCTGCCTTTTCTATATTATGAAGATTTTAATGCAATAGGGGGGGGCGGGTTTATCAAAGCTCTCATGGATGAAAGAGGGATAATAAGTTCAGCCACTCTTCCTGATATCAATCTATCCTCACAGCAATCCTACAAGATAGAATCAACATCTGTTGACAGCCTGAGAACACGGGAAGGGACAGTGTATGCTTTTTAGGCACTGCTTTAGAGCATGAGAGCAGCTTGCACCCCATTTCTATATAATTCTATGTTTCCATGTATGTGCCTAAGGTTGGCTTCTTCAGAAAAGATCTTGAGACAGAAACACATACAGAAGGAGGTTTTTAGGGAAATTTTCAAGGAAACCAATGAGGAAGTAGGAAAAATGGAATAGGAAGTGAGAGACACTCAACAGGATGCAACTTCAGCCAAAGCCTCACAGAAAGTGGGTTTAAACCTGGCCCTAAAGAGGAACTTTGGAATAGAAGTCATTCCTATTTGACAACTGCTAGGCTAGGAGTGGGAATTTCATTCTGCCTTCTACCATTGGCCTTCAGTGGAAAGTAGCTAGACACTAGGGCTGGCTATAGTAGTGAGCTGGTTCTAGTACTCATTACCCTAATGGCAGTCCACAGAGGGAAAGCCATGGTTCTCCTAAACCTACATGAATATCTGGAGTAGGCCCATGTGGAGCATGGGCACTGTCCACTACAAGTCTTCTGTGTTGTTCTCTGTATTGAAAAATAAGGCTAATAAGACTATCTAATTCAAGACAGTGATGCAAATCCCTGCTCAAATATAGGTTAATTATTCATTTATCTTTTATTTTGAGACCCTGCTTTATTATAAAATGTGTGCTGGAATTGACCTACAAGTGGGAATTGGGGCATATGCAAGCTTTGGGGTAGGTATTTGCAACAGTGTGGCAAAATGCTATGGGTGAGATCCAAGAGCTTAGAGAAAACTCCAGTGTTGTCGTTTAATAAAGGATGTTTCCCAAGAAGCTAACATCTGCGCTACTGAGTTTTGAAAGGATCTTGGAAGACATTAAAGGGGATCCAGGTGGACGGAGCACACATGAAAACACAGAAGCATCAACAAGCAGTGTATTTGGCCCACCAGGGTTGGTCTCAGTGTTACAGCATGTATGAAATGGTGGTTTTACACAAAGGGGAATAGAAAACTCTACCGAAACTGTATTATGGAGAGAGAGAGAGAGAGAGAGAGAGAGAGGGAGGGAGGGAGGGAGGGAGGGAGGGAGGGAGGGAGGGAGGGAGGGAGAGAGAGAGTTGTTTTATTTTTCTGAAAATAGTGAGAGCCCTCTCTGGCATTGAGATGAGAGGGTTCATTGAGCAAAATCTATAGGAAGAACTATGGGGACACTACCTTAAAAATTGGGGCAACTTCTGAACTTCCACAACCATTAGTCCCATGGCACAGCCGCTTTCATCAAGCTGCATGAAGCCTCAGCAATCTGTCCCTTGGATAGCTACCCACTATGGAAATGCCAGCTCAGTGTGGTTCTTGAAAATGTTGCTCCTACATCATGACAGTCATTACTCAACAATTCCTGGTGAGCTTTGTTTGGTTATTTTAATTGTGTTCCTATTGGCAGGCTATAAGATGAAATACCTTCTAATTAGTTCTGAATATCCCCCTTGAACATCTTTACTAACCTTCTATTTCTGTGCGCAACAACTTATCCAAAACTCAGGGGCTTCACACAACTGTTTATTTAGCTTAGTATTCTGTAGGTTGGTAATCTGAGCTGTTCTCAGGTGGGTGGCCCTCCAGCTGGTCTTGGCTGGGCTCATTCATTCATCTGTGTATTATCTGTGGGTCATTTAGGAAGTTCAGCTTTTGAGTGTAGGCTGGCTCTCAACTAGGGGTAATAGGGATCAGCTGAGTCATACATCTTTTATCATCTAACAGGCTAGCCTGGGCTGTCTTCTCTGTAGAACCAGAACAAGGAAGAAAGCTTTCAGGGTTTCTTGATTTAGACTTAGAAATATCACAAATGAAGCCAGCACAGACGAGTGACCCACCTGCCAGAGGAACTGCATCCTTCCTTGGATTCTGTTCTTAGAGACCTTTCTCCAGGCCAACACCACCCTTGCTGATCTGTGGCCTGCACCTAGCCCCAGCAGACTTCTACCACTGAGGCCCCAGACCACACCACTCACAACTGGTGAGTGACCATCCTGTCCTATAGTCTTCCCACTCCCATCACAGCACCAGCACCACTGCTGGGCCCTGACTCCAACCTCAGAGGAATCCCACTGCTCTGATAATTGTATTCACCAAGGTGAATGACCTGGCTGCTAGCTGGATCACTGCCGCCCCCTGGATTCCGCTCCAAGAACCACATTTCCACCCAAGCCCTCCCACCTCATCATCCTTCCCACAACTAGCCCTTCCCCAAGTCTCCAGCCGATTTCATAAGCTCAGATATAGTCCACACCAGTCAGAAGAACAGCCCCAACAGCTCTGGCGAAGACCAGGCTGGTCCTGGGTACCTCAGAAGAAGATTCAGGCATTGTGTGAGACCAGACAAAATTAAGTCACCCAAGGTTCCAAAAACCCCAGCACAGACAAAACATCCAGGAAATCTGGAACACTGTGAAAAGACCAAACCTAAGAATAATGGAGATAGAAGAAGGAAAAGAATACCTGCTCAAAGGCCCAGAAAATAATTCAACAAAATCATAGAATAAATTTTCCCTATCTAAAAAAGGACATACCTATAAAGGTACAAAAAAGCATATAAAACACCAAATAGACTGGACCAGGAAAAAAAAGTTTCTTTGCACATAATGATCAAAACACTAAACACACAGAATAAAGAAATGATATTAAAAAACTGCCAAGGAAAGGGGTCAAGTAACATATAAAGGAAGACCTATCAGAATTACAACCAACTTCTTAATGAAGACTTCAAAAGTCAGAAGAGCTTGGACAGATATCTTGCAGACTTTAAGAAACCATAGATTCCAGCCCAGACTACTATACCCAGCAAAACTTTCAATCACCATCGATTGAGAAAAGAAGATATTTTATGTCAAAGTCAAATTTTATCAATATCTATCCATAAACCCAGCCCTAAAGAAAATACTAGAAGGAAAACTCAAACCCAAGGAATTTAGCTACACCCACATAAACACAGGCAATAGATAATTCCACACCAGCAAACCCAAAAAAGAGAAGCATACACACCCACCACCACCACCACCAAAGAAAGAAAAAAGGAATTAACAATAACTGTCATTAATATCTCCCAATTTCAATAGACTCAATTCACCAATAAAAAGACACAGCCTAACAGAATGTATATAAAACAGGATCCATTCTTCTACTGCATTCAAGAAAGAAATCTCAACATCAAAGACAGGTATTACCTCAGAGTAAAGGGTTAGAAAAAGATTTTTCAATCAAATAGACCTAAAAAAGCAAGCTGGTGTAGTTATCCTAATATCTAACAAAATAAACTTCAAACCAAAATTAATCAAAAGAGATGGAAAAGGACATTTTATATATATAGCATGTAATAATAAATCATGAGGACTCTGTAACCATTCTCAAAGGTGGCAATATTGCTCCTAAAGGGCGAAAATTGTTGTGTGTGTGTGTGAACATTGTACTTAAATGTATACAACACAGATATAGCTTAGTGATAGTGGTGCATGTCTTTAATCCCAACACTTGGGAGATAGAGGCAGACAGATCTCTGTGAGTTTGAAGCCAGCCTGGCCTACAAAGTGGATATATATATATATATATATATATATACATATATATATATATATATGTGTGTGTGTGTGTGTGTGTGTGTGTGTGTGTGTGTGTGTGTACACATTTCATGCAGTATATAAGCAGATACAGAGCATATTTGTGGTATTAAATTTCACAAGTGTAGGAGAAATGCTAGAAAAATAAAAGATTCTTTTAGGCAGGCAATAATGAAAAACAAAAACAAAATGATTGAGAAAACCTGGAGTGTTGAAGCTTAATTTGTGAAGAAAGAAAAATGTACTGTGCAGTAGCTGAATGGCCACAGCCTTGAGATATAGATGGTCCCTGTTAATCCTGTGAGAACTTGTCTTGGCCTTTCTTTCCCCCTAGGACTCAGGGGGCTGAGCTAAACAGATTTCAAAACTAATAGAGCAGCCTGCTAGAGAAGAATGAAGCATTAGGTCCATAGTGGGCTGTAAAGACCAAATGTGTAGCTTCTTTGACCAGCCATAAGCACTTAAAAACTGTATAGCCTTGGGTGAATGCTTAGGGTTGGGAACAATATTTCTAAGGTTGTTGTGAGAATTAAAATAATCAGCATGAAGAGTTTAGTAAAACTTACAAAGAGCAAGGATTCACTTAACTGTACTCACCACTCTAGATGTTAGGGTTTTTTGTTGTTGTTGTTGTTGTTGTTGTTTTGGTTTTTTTTTTTTTAATGTATTACTGATGGTTTTGAAGGGGGTCACTGATGAGATTCTTTAGGTCTGGGTTCTGTGGTTCATACATGATGTGTTTGCATAAACCTTTTTCTGTGCTACAGTGATCTGGTAGATAAATTCCTTCTCTTCTTGAAGTCTCCTCTTATTTGCTACTACCTCAGACATTCTTCTTGGCCTCCTCCATAGAATTATGTGGTGGCACACGCCTTTAATCCCAGTGCTGAGAGGCAAAGGCAGATGAATCTCTGCGATTACAAGGCCAGTGTGATCTACAAATTGAGTTTCAAGACATCCAGGGATGTTACACAGAGAAATCCTGACTCAAAGAGAGAGAGAGAGGAGAGAGGGAGGGCAGGAGGGAAGGAGAGACTATATAGTATAATGCTACAGACTGGATATGCCAAAGATAGCCATTAATGCAGTCCAACACAAAACTGTATAGTTTCTTGAAAAAGTGGTGTGTGTGTGTGTGTGTGTGTGTGTGTGTGTGTGTTTCTAATTAGATTGCATGGTTCCCAAGTATGATCAGGTCATGTTGCAATGTCAAAAGTTTGAATTCATTCTTTATAATTGAAGACATTGACACCAGAGAGAGATGAGAATGTCTCAAGATAACCTAGCTAAGACAAATGAAAACCAGAGCAGATTACAGGGCTCCTAGTTTCTCTACCACGCACTACCTGATGTAGTCATGGTATCCTTCCTCCCTCCTTTGCCTCAATCTATCATGCTTTGCCTTTCCCTTCACACTGCAGATTCCATCCAAACTCAGAGCCCCCAATTTCCTAATAATGGGATTATCTGCAAGTAGCCAGGTACCTCCTAGTATCTCTGCAAGGGGTAGTCCATCAAGAGACCCAGGGGTCATCTGGGGTTCCTGTCACAGAGGGTTGGCATGTAGGGACAACATTGCTCAAGTCTTCATGATAAGGCTACAAGAGATTACCCTGGCAGCTGCCTCAGAAGTTCAGCCCCATCATCTTTCTCAAATGCAAGACAAGCATAAAACTACTGCAGCAATGGGGAAAAAAAATCAACTTGGAAATAATTAAACAGCAAGGCAGCCACCCATAATGATATTCTGCAGCACACTTTGGGGACAGTTTGCTGCAAAAGCACCCGAGCACTACGGTTGTTTAATTAACATTGAAACGGCAGTTCCACAAGAACTAAAAACCCTGTTAATTTATGTGTCTCTTAATGATGCTCATTTAAATACTGTCAACTTTCCCTTGGTTTAATATTCATGATTTCGAGTCATTAAAACACCATGATCAGCTTGAGGTATGGGAAAGAGACTTTCTTATGCACCCAGAACCATTGTTTGAAGACAATCATTTCTGAATTCACCTTTCCATGCCTACCTCCAAACTTGCCATTTATAGAACATGTGGACTAAATCAGTGTTTTCAGGATTAGGAACAGTGCAGTTTTCCCATTTACTGCCCATTCACCTTCAAAACCGATCTGGGCCTGTTCTCATTGTCAGCATCACAAAGCCGAAGAGCTCAGCTGGCAAATGCAGGCACTAGATGTGCACCAAGAGACAAGTCTCAAAATCCCAGAGTGTTGGAGAGTGTGTTAATCATGTCTCTGAGCCATGATTACCCTGAAATATATTTCTGGGACACAGGGACACTGAGGACTGATAGGGATATGGTGCTGATGAAGCAGGAGGCCCAAAGCTCAGAATCATTCATAGGAAACATTCAGGAAATTAATATAAAGCCCTATAGGACCAGCTATACACATGGTGCAAACTATGGTGTCCTCAAATCTGCAAGCTTGCAGAGGGAAGTCTATAACTGCCTAAGTCAATTTTGTGTGTGTGCACATGTGTGAGTGTGTGCGTGAGCACAAATGCGCACACGTGCGTGTGTGTGTGTGTGTGTGTGTGTGTGTGTGTGTGTGTATAGAAGAAGATAGACAGATTTCCTATTTTGTGCTACTTCTTCAGAAAACTCTGGGTAGGAATGGCAATTACGGAATACAGTCTTAAATCCCCTACACACAGAAAACTTTCAGCAGTTGCCACCTGGACCAAGTCACCTCTTCCCTGACAGTCACATCCAGACATCACATTCTAAGGAGCCCAATGCCCATCAGGTAGCTGTCCCATCTCTCTACCTCCATGTCCCTCTACCCCAATCCCATTGTGCTCTCTCTCTCTCTCTCTCTCTCTCTCTCTCTGTCTCTGTCTCTCGTGTGTGTGTGTGTGTGTGTGTGTGTGTGTGTGTGTGCGCGCGTGTTCTCACAACACTCCTTGTCTTGGCTGCTATTTCCCACCTAATTCACCTTCTGCACAGTATAGAAATTAAGCTAATACCACAACCCTTCTTCAGAAGGACCCTGACTTCCTCACGTATCCTAGAAGGCCATCCAAGCTACAACCAACCTCATCTCTCCACCTGTCTAGTGCCAGTCAGATCTCTCTTTCTAGGTCTTTTAACTGCTGTTTCTGCCAACTGAAAAACACTTTCTTCACCTCACCCCCCCCCCTTCTCCAGGTAACTTCTCTTCACATTCCAATTCTCACACCCACCTCCCTGAAGAAACCTTCCTTGATGCTCTTCAAGCTGAGTCAGGCCCCTCTAATTCACTGGGTCTCATTCCAGGATCCTGTGCATTTGTCAGACCAAAGGAAGGTATTCAGGCCATCTGAAGCAACATTACAGGGTTGGAGAGAGTCCCCGGATGGCCTGTTCTTGCTCAGCTTATTTTTCTCATAGGAGTAACACTAAAAAGATGTACCCATCCCCCATGTCTGTGTGGGCTTTGCCAAGGCAGGTGAAGCTGCCAAGCAACAGCAGCTTTCTCCTGACCTTCTGCCTCTGCACATTCCCCTGACTCACTGATGGAAAACATCCACCCCTTCTGGGCCTCTTCCTTATTTCATCACTTTAATAAATTAAGAACAGATTGAAAAGCAGGAAACATTGTCTCCTGGGTCCAGCACCCACATTCCAACTCAATTACAAGATTTGTTTTTCGGATCTGGCCAGACGCACAGGCAGCTGGGATGCGGCAGAAAAAGCAAGAGAGAGTTTAGGCAAAGAATCCAGTTCAGAAACAGACCAGTAGCCTCAGACCAATCCATGGACCTCCCAAAGTCTGCTCTTCCTCCATATTACCTCTCCTCCACTGGAAAATGCATGATAACAATGGCCCATCCTTCCCTTCCAGGACAGTGGGAATCTGTCAAAAGAGATGAGGCACAAATTTGCTTTGTAAACTGACAAGTTCTAGGCCATGTGTCTGAGTTGTCTTGGTTATATCTGAGATGGCATCAGGCCTCTTTCTCCCTTCTGGAACATTCCACCAAAACTCCTGTACTGCTTCAAGATGGGTCTTCATTTTCTTGTTTCTTGAGGAAAAACTAAAACCATGAGGAAAGGTCCTGCAGATCCCTAGTCTTAGATTCATCTGCTACCCCAGTCACCACTGCTGTCTCTATTAATCACTAGAGTACTGTACTAGAAAAAGGGGAGGGTCCTTTGTCTTGGAAAGGGCTGAGAGCCATAGCTTTGTACATAGCTGGTTACACTATTTGATTTTTTTGCCAATTACATCACTTCTGTGGCTGCCTTTTTCTGTCTCTCAATGTATAAAATGAGGATGTGAGGGGGCGAGTTAGTCATTCTTTTCTTGATAACTTCATTGGGCAATGATGAGGATGAAATTAGACCTTTTACAAGTTGTGAAGTTCTATACAAACATAAACTGTTGTGAAAAGGACACTAATAGTTCAATTATTATAACAGTGGCAAAATAGCGACAAAGATATTCCAGCCATGAGACAATGCCTCCCTTCTCTAAAGGAGAGCAATGACTGAACTTCTTTGAGCTTTCTAAGCTCCTTTCCACTTAGGATATGTGAAGTCTTCCCTTCTCCAACCCAATTATTTCATGCTTCAGGGTTAGCCATTCTTATTTCCTGCTCTTGGAGAAAAAGAATAAGGTCACCATGCTCTTTGGGAAAACTTTCACCAGTTTAAGTCATAGAACAGTCATCTGCTTTCTTGACATGCTCTTCAAAGAAAGTACATTGGTACAAAGTGACAAATGCTGTTTTGTAAAGCCAGGTTAGAGGTTCAGGTAGAACTTTCAACTGAGGTGCACAATAGACTACCTGGGAATGAAGTCTAGAGGTTCAACAGAGTTTTCTGTGCTGAAACTAGAGGTTCAGGAGATCAAAAGGGGCAGCCGAACAGCTTCAGTCTCATTAAACTCCTCTCCATTTCCTCACACACTGTCCACTCAGCTGGGAACACCTTGCCGCCTTCTCTGGAACAGCCATGAAAAATGCTCAATATTTCACCAAACCCTTCATGGTGTTGCAAGGCAGCTTCAAGGTTCCAAGCACTGTATAATTGCCCACTCTGTCTAAGATCCCTCCCCCTTAGTCCTCACAACACCACGATGAAATAAGGGTCACTTTCTTTGCTTTACTGATGAAAAATATCAGCCTGTGTAAAGCCACACAGCTAGTTAGTTGTAGAAGTAGCTTTTAAACCCAAGTCTTCAGAAAAGAATCCCCAACATGCCATTGTTACAAAACTCTGACAACCACTCTAATAGCAAACCATGTAAGATAGGGTGGATGAACTTACAGTTTTGAGAGTCAGACTCAAATAGCAGTCTTACCTGGATTTAGAGGCCTAGTCATCTAGTCTGGGATTAGATTAGCCAGGCAAATCAGCCAGTCAGCTGCCAGGGCCCTCCTTTGCTCAAGAGAGGGTGCCTCTGGTGGAGCTGTCCATGGTGCTGATATAACTTCCTTCTGCCAGACCAGAAAACACAAATCCATCCCACAGCCACTCGTTAATGTGTCTGGAAAGAGACAAAGTCATTTCCCTAGAATTCCCCTCAATTAACTTCCTACCTGCCTTTCCCATAGTAAACAGCCTCTCATGTATCTAGTTGAATTTACCATTCTTCAAGGGATCCCCAACATGACTTTGTTGACTTTCTGAAGATATCATAGATAACCACTGTGTTGTGCTCTGTAGCAATGACTTTCACAGGTGGCACTGTGGAATGTGTACCAATGTATTTTATAATATGTTATATTTATTACTCATTGTCTCCTTCAACACTAGAATTTGTTGGGTTCAAATGGCAGGAATTGTTGGCATCCACTGATCTGCCCTCAGCAGCTAGGGTCTGTGTATGACAGGAAGGCAATAAATATTTTTGAAGGATTACATAAGTTACCAAACTATATATAAACAATAATATGAAATAAAGCACATTATGATTACATTACACTTTAGGATTCTGGACAACAATGACTTCTCATGAATATTTCTTGTTCCTTTCATATCCTAATTCACCATAAATTCTTAGGAATCTGGAAATGTCAGAGCTAAGGTAGACTGAGTTCACAAAAGAGTATAAGTGCTCATGAAAGTGATATGCCCACATATGCTATTCAATCTCATAAGAATCATTGATAGCTCAGGATTTTAAGGAGAACTTGCTGGTCATAAGTCTTCTTAAACCATTTCCTACACTGAGATTGGGACAAATGATATGAGCACCACTCCTTTTCATGAGGACCTGTATATTCCAACATCAGAGCCTAATCTGAAGCCACAGCAAGGGCTCAGCATTGGAACAGAATGGGAACAAGGCTCAGGCTTGCATCATGATTCAATGAGTGGTTTCAACAAAGCTAAATTTTTAAATTAAATAATAAACTCAAAGTGCCTTGCTAGCGTCGGATCCCAGTTGATGAGATACTTAATGAGCACAGCCCTAATCCCCTCAGATTAACCAGATTCTAGGCAATGTTCTGACTTGCTTTCCCTGTTCACCCCTTCATTGCTGAGCATCTTCTTCTCCTCCATGGATCCCTTCGGGGAGTGCAGGGACTAGGAAGGCTCTTGAATGATGTAATAGGTACTTGGGGATCTGTCCTAAAGATGACTAGGAGCAACAGATCAAGGACTTGGCTTCTTGATTGCTGCCCCCCACTCTTCTTATCAAACTCTGCTATGATCTGCCCTAGAAAATCCCATGTCAATTGTTAGTGATATAAGGAAACTATAAACAGCCCCCATTGGCTGTCTCCCTCAGAACTTCTACTTTCATTAAGATGTCAACAAGAATAAAGGCATTACCTTCACACCTAAAACAACCTTTCCAAAAAAATATGGCTTTAAAGACAGTGGGTCTGGGCAACAAAAGGACAGCAATGTCTAAGAAACAGTGGACAAGCACAGTGAACCCTAGAATTGCCCTAATATGCAGCTTAAAGGTGTTAGTGCACAGCACAGAAGAATATGGACTGGGAATTCTCTGAATGCAGAAATCACAACTGAGAGTTCAGCAGAATTCACAAAACAAAGAACTGGGGAGAAAAACCATTGCCATGAACATTCTGGTGACTTGTCAAGGTTTTCTATCCAGCACTGAGTGCATAAGGGCAAGGAGAGACCCGTAAGTGCCCAGAGGTCATACAGGATCAGTGACTGAGCACTTGCCTAGCATCACAAGGTCCCAGTTTCAAACTGAAAAGCAAACCTACTATTGGTCCAAGTGATGATACACTGAAATATACCCATATCAAAAATTATATTAAATGTGCATGACTGCCTGTCCCCTTGAGTCTGGTAAAATGAACATTCATGCCTCATATCTGGATTTGACCCTCAAAGCCATCCTGTGAGATAGATAGGCCATTAGTTATTATCTCCTGTCATGAACTAGGAATCTAAGACCTCCTAAGCATCCTACTCAAGTCAACAAAAGATGAAGTGAATCTCTGATCTCCTCCATCCTATGTCAAAGCTTCTTTAACCAACGCCAGAAACAACTGATCCCTGCCTTTAAAAACCCATTTATTCCTCTCTCTCTCTCTCTCTCTCTCTCTCTCTCTCTCTCTCTCTCTGAAATACAATTTGTCATGAATTAATGATGAGCCTGCCTGGCCAATTACCAGAGCTAAGTGCTTTCCCGCTGGGAGAGGCTCCCACAAAGCACTAAGTGATGTTGGACTAGTGAAGGGGGCTCCGCCCAGCCAGGCCTAGAGCCCTCCTGGGTCCAGGCTTAGAGGAAGCAGCTTCCAATTAGCTCCTGCCAGACAGACTGGCTTCTCAGCACAGCAAATTGGGTTACAGAGTGCTCTTCCAGCTGGCCTCCCTGTCTGGTCCTGCCCACCCCAGCAAAGAGGATGCTAATCAACTGTAAGGCCAATTCTGCAGGTTACAAGCATCCATGGAAGAAGATATATATGCACAGACAAGCTTGTCCCAACAATATGGCACACTATAAGCCCTACACCAGACAGTCAATGGCCTTGGAGTGCTGAAATCCAGGCTCCTAAGATAAACAGAAAGCAGTGCACAAAGGAAAGAGTCTGAAGACCTGCACTTCCACTCTCTCCACATATCCCACTCCCAGCCGATAAACAAAGAAAGACAGTGCTGCCACTGGGCCATCGAGCTAAGATTTTCTGATTGCTTACTTCTCAAAGATAGACCCAAATGTCATTTGACTCTAGAAACAATCACCAAGGTGAGGTGGGCCTGAGACCGCATTATGTATATCCTTTACCCTATCCCTCTTTCTGGGCAAACCCAGGATCTAATCCAGAGCTGCTGCCTATCCTGTCCCCTGCCTTTAACAAGGAAGTCCTAGCCTGCTCTGCCACTCCATCTAGTGGGCACTGCAAAGCTTTCGCCCTTGAAGAGGCTGAAGCTTACAAAAACTTTCAGAACTATTGCATCCTCTATTAAGTAGGCTAAGAAGGCTTGTGATCACTGTTTTAGAAGTGAAGCAACATGTGAAGACAGGCAAAGAAAGCAGTCAGGGTTTTTCTGCAGCAAAATTGGTCTTGAAGCCCCATTCTCTCAGCCATGTTAACGAAGAGTGTTCTTAACAGTGTGTTTGGTTTACTTTGTAGGGAAAAGAGTTAGATATGTCTTCTCCTGTGCTGTGACCCTCACCTCAGGCTTGATTCATACCAGGCCTGTGGAACTCTGGGGAAGAATTTCCACACAACTTACCCATATACACCTTGCTGCGAATGTGTACCATGATGCAGGTGTTAAAGATAGCAAAGACATTCCTCTCAGTTCCTGTATCAGCCAGCTAGGAAAATGAATGACAATACACTGTGGAAGCCCAGTGGCAGAGGTGCCAGAGAGGTTGGGTGGTATCTGAGGCAGGCCTCTGGACCAGAAGAAAGGTGACCCCAATGCACACAGACGAACCAGTGAAAAATCCCTAGACAAAGGACTGTGAGCAAGTGGAGAATGTCAGGAAGAAGGAGTCATAAAGAAAAGCAACAACTGAGGTGTGCCATGAAGCTGTGAGATAGAAGGGCCAGACTACCAGGCTCCCTGTAGGCCAAGTGTCTAGGTCAAGGTTTTGTCAGGGTGAGCTCCCTTGGAGGTGGTGGCTGCAATCCAACAGCCAACCAGGTTTATGGCCAAATGTTCTTATACCATTGGGGGAGGTAAGCAGAGTTAGAGCCTTTAGAGAATGAGCAGCTGTCTTAATGCTGAAAAGAGTCTGCCAGACAAATTTAGCTTCCCACTCCCAAGAGGTCAAAGGGCCCTGTTGTCCCTTCCTGATGGAGGCCATGAGATCACACTGTAATACATAATTCATTCAGCAAATGCTCGATGAACTGCCTGAGCCAGGCTCTGAGATAAGTTTTAAGGGTACAAAAATGGAAGGATGCTGTCTGTGCCCTTGAGGGATGCATGGACCTCAGGAGGAGACGAACAGATTGGGGAAATACTGCAGGGCTGTAGCAGGAGACCAGGAAGCTGAAAATGACCAGAAATGTGAGCTAGGTTTTGGAGAAGAGGTCCGAGTTGGCTGTGTAAAAAAGAGCATCCTAGGATGCAGGAGGAGCATATATAACCAGAGGAGCAAGAATCAGCAGTGTGTTTGGGTGCACAATGGACAATCCAACCACAAGATATCTGCATTGCTAGACTGGGAGGCAGGGATGCTGTCTTGAGGTTAGCTATGTTTTACAAAGACATCTATCCCTGGCCAAGAAAGTGGCATTGAAGCAGAAGAATTCTATAGAGACACTAAAGACACAGGGCAAGCAGGGCCAGGAGAACAACTGAATATTGAAGAGGTTACTCCTCTGTATTTTGCTTTTTGACAGTGACTGTATTCTCTTCAATGAGCACCTTCTGCAGAGCAGATTTGAAGAGAGCTAAGTACAAGAGAGCCCATTACACAGATACCCCCCATCACACCTAATAAGCAGTCAACCCCAATAAGAATCTACTGAAGGCATCTCTCATTAGGGCTCAGAGAGCACGCAAATGAGCAAACAGACGATGGATGATGTGTGGACTCACCTGGTGGCATTAGAGTACATCCCACCAAAGTTCTGGGAAAAAGATGTCCAGTAAGCCAGTTTGGTGGGGTGTTTCCTAAAGACACCAAGTGAGGAAAGTATATCTCAGGGGCTATCTTGAGGTTAGACATCCAGTTGACTTGCACTGGAGGGTCTGTCCTTCACTCTTTCAGATCGTGTTATGATGGAAGGGCAACATGTCTACCCTTAACTCTAAGGCCCCTGAGCTTAAGAGTGAGCTACCTCACTCTTACCGCACAAACCCCAGTAGGTCAGAATTTAAGTGGAACAAACATCAAGGGTGTCACTGAATTTGCTTAGTCACCTTCTGTGCACAGCACCATGCTAGGTCCACTATGTGTAGTATCCATCAATATTGCCATCCTGATAAAGGAGGCTCATCTGTATGTTGCAATTAGGAAACCAAGCTTCACAGAGATAGTGGAACTCCCCTACGCCATCCCATAATATCCTGGATCAAGTTCATCCATTTATAATTGAAACAATACATTGCTGCCTATTAGAAAAGTAAAGGAAAAATATCTACAACTTCATCATCCCTAACGCAGTAACTGTGGTTTTTGTGCATTTCCTGGAGTTTAGAACTTCTTGAGACTGTATTACTCACACAATTTTATCTTACTTTTTCTGATTTAATATTTAATATTACATCATAACCATTTTTTCAGGCTCCTGTGTCACCTCTGGGGATATTTTTTCATTGCTGTATGCTGTCAAGTGTCACCACCAGACTTACCTTTACCTGTGGTTAGATGCTTAAATTGCTTCTGATCATTTGAGAGGATAGCCGGTCTTTTATTTAGAATTGTGTTCTTTTGAAAACACAGAGCAGAGTCCCAGATATGGAGCTATGAGGGCACACAGCACAGACATCTCTAAAGCTTTTAACCTACTGCCAAGAAGCATTCAAACTATGGGGCCTTTTTCTTTCTTTCTCCTTTACTCCCCAAGGCTGCTTCTCTCTGTGTCCCTCTCTCTCTCTGTCTCTCTCTCTCTCTCCTCTCTCCTCTCTCTCTCTCTCTTCTCTCCTCTCTCTCACCATCCCCTTGACCTTAGCATAAACCCCTCTTGCGCCTGTGCCTCAATTCCACCTATCTTGTGAGGCGGAGTGAACAGTGTGCTATGCAGCTGATTTCATAAGACATCTGACAGGAGGCAACTGGGGGAGCTCTTTCCCCCACACCCTTGATGCCACACTGCCTGATTTCAACCCCAGAGCTGCTGTGTGCTCTTGGGAAAGTTTCTAAATGTCACTATTCCCCAGTTTCCTCATATGAAAAGCAGGGGTGACAAGAGCAGTTACAACCATTTGGATTTGTGGATAAAGCACTGAGCAGTTACTTTCTGCAGAATCGTACAGCACAAGCTGTGTTGTTCTGATGTGATGTCTGTTGCAGGAGACAGCACTATCAGAAACAGGTGCTGTACCCCTTCCCTTCCCACAGGGCTGCTCTAGTGGGAAGGGTGCTAACCAAGTGCTCCATAGGTTTTGTGGAAAGGACTGACATAGCTCTAATGGCCATTAGTCCCTCCCAGAACTTTTGCAGAGAGAAGGAGCCGGATCTCTCTTGCACCCCACCCTCTGCCCTCTGGCTGATGTGTCCTGATCTTATTCCTCTTCCATCAGGCTGTCTAACTGACTGGAAAATGCAAGCATATCCCTAAATGCATGCCCCTTCCCCCACCCCCAGCACTCTCTTCCCTTCCCGGAAGCTTGTCCCAGAGCCAGCCTGATGAGCAGCACTTAATTCTTTATTGAAAACCATTAACTGGAGTTCAGTTCTCTGAGCCCTAGTTTCAAATTACCCACAGGAAATGCCAGACCCAGAGAGTGGCTTTCAAGGGCAGAGTCATGTCCTTTAGCAGCCTGGTCCCAGGACCCTGTCGCAGAGACTCTTCATTGTGAGAGGCAATAACAACCACTGTTAATGGGTGGCAATCTCTTCAGTTCCTTCCATGCAGGCAGTTGACAAAGCACTCTCCTTTTCCTGTATCCTTGACCAAAGCCCAGTACAGAAATCCATCAGGCATTATCACTGTTTGATGGATGAGATATCTCACAGCCTCGAGGTCACACAAGCAGGTAAGGACTGAAATGATCAACAGACCTCTGACCAGTAAGCCTACAATCCTCTACTTGCAACACTTCACAGATCCCTCCACAGTGGACCCTGACCAGTGTGGGTGGTACCACATGGAAATGAGTGAAGGACAGGGGTCCCTCTCCTACAGAAGCTCTCAGTCATGACTAGGAGTGACAAAATGCCCTGGACTAAGGCCTCAGCCAACTTGGTTCTGCCCTGGGTCTGCCTCTAACTGCCTGACATAGTTGGGTCTTAATTATACTTGGAGCATGAAAGAGAGGCTTAGGGAGGAGCCAGAGAAATTCAAAATAGACATCCTCAGGCATCTCTCTCAAGACCTCTAGCCAACCAAAAAGTGCCCTCGTTCATTCATTTTTAGTTACTTAGGGTCACCTAAATACCTGGTACAAGTGAAGCATTTGGCAATCATTTCTCACTGAATCCTCCAAATAGCCTTTTGCAGTACTATTTGTTTTATGGGTGACAGGGGTTGGGAGCTGCCAAAGCTTGGTTTGTTTCCTGGCACAGGCCCCAGTTGGCCTTGAACTCACTGGGTAGGTAAACTGACCTTGAACTCCTGATCCTCCTGCCTCTACATCCCCACTACAGATATTGCAAGCATGCACAACCATACTGCTTGGCTTGGTGTTCTTACCATCACTACTGATCAACAAAGAAAGTGAGGCTCAGGGAGTTTAGGAAGTTTGCACCAGCACCAAGATTTGAACTCAGGTCAGCCTGATGCTGTATACCCACTGCTCTTTGTATTAATTGTACCTAGAAATAAATGCATAGTGACATAAGATGAAGGCAGAAAGAATACAGGGCCTATGTGTGTGGTCCTCCTAGAGTTCTCCTAGAGATAGTAAAATCCAGGGGAGTGTTTGCTGAATATAAAAGGTAGGTAATGTTCCGTGCAAGAATAATAACACCTGACAGGACAGTGAAGAATCGAAGGACATGTAAATAACACGGATTGGGTATTGCTTGGGAATGAAGTACATGGAACATAGGGGGACACTGTACTCCAGGAGTGGACAGCTGGGAGGAATCTGAAACCATATCAAATAACTTAGTGTTTGAGGAGAGCTAGATAATTTTTATCCTGTAAAGAAGATTTCCCTCTTCATCTATCTGACATCCTCTTTCAGAAGTCCTAAAAAGTAACCAAAAAAGGGACCCTACGAAGAGAAGGATATGGGGAGAGGGGAGGCAGAAGAAAGGGGAGGTGGAGGTAAAGGAGGGGGAGAGCGAGAGGCAGAGATCAGAGTCCTGTTTCTCAGGGTTCTATAAGTTATTACCTCTCTGACCTTCCTTGTCTGCAAAGGGCAAATAGACAACCACACCCCAACACTGCAACCTGTTACAGCATTACATTACAGTGCTACATTGCAGCATTAGGAGACTACTGGGTTGCATTTTATTTTAATGCATTTCCCTTTCTACACAGATGCCAAGACTCAGACATCTATGGACAACATACTCAGCTCATACTTGCCCTGAAATTTTCTCCCAATTCTGGGGGATTTTTCTGCCTCTTTCTCACTTTCACCCACCAATCCTGCATTAGTTCTCTAGAACCCAATGCACAAAGCCTACTCCTCTGCCCAAAGTGTTCCTTAATGAGTGAAGATAACAGCTATGTCCCCAAATCTCTCTTCAGCCCCACTCCCATGCATTTAGATAATAGGATTTCCCAGCCTTCAGGAAGACGTAGCTGCCCTTGGAGAAGAAACGTGAAACAACAAACAACAGAAGGAACTCCCTGATGCCCTGAAATGTTCCTAACACTGCACAAGCATTGGGACACCAACAGTATCAGCCACTCTAAAGCATCCGTCACAGCCCAGCAGCCCTCTCCAGTCCATAAGCTTCTGCCACCAAGATGGACACCAGCTTTTAAAATGGAGGGACCTGTCTCCACCCAAGTCTGGCCTCCTCCTTGCCCCAGATGGCCCTGATTTGCACTGGATCCATTTTCTGGTCACTTTACTGAATACAGTATATGGCCATTTCCGAAGATGCTGACCTCCGCCCCAAGCCATCTTGTCGGCAGTTTCCCAGACATAGCTTGAATGTTTATTTATTTTGTGTTAGCAAAGAGAAGAAAATCGCACCAGCCTAAGATGAATACTAATGAAATGCCTTCGTTAGCTTCCTTTGTGGTAAGAATGAAAAATCGGATCTCCACAGAATCGCAAGCCACACATTTCTTTCTCCAAATCTTTTTTTTTTTTTTTCCTTTGCCCTTTCCTCTGAAAGGAAGATTAGAGATAGCCAAGCAGGAGAGTAAAGTCATTTCATAAAAATAAATAAAAATCTGCATTTTTTAAGGGCGCTTTTGTTGCAGAGGGACATGGTGGTGCAATTTCTCCAAGCCCACTTTTCTCAGCCTGTGAAGCAAATGTACCTATTTGTCCTCTGCTGCAACAATGCCAGCTGCATTCAATCAACTGAGAAGCTGCAAGCCATAAACCTTCTCCCCCAGCTGGGGGGGGGTTGTAGGGGGAGGGAGCCAGCAAGAAAGGAGACATGCCATAAAAATTCATCAGTATAATGTAGGGATGAAGCGCGCTCCGATCGCCGGCAAGCAATCAACCAATCACTCATCCCGTGGCATTTACAGCACGTCTCATTCCCCTGTTCCTTAAGGACAATTGATTTTTCCTGATTCCATTAGCATAACGGCGTGGAAAATGTCTGCAGTGCAATATTTCTGGAAAGTTCCAACAAGTAGGCTGGGTACTGGAGTGTGACCATCTCCATAAAGCTTTCTCGGGCTCTGCGGCAGACACTGCCACAGCCCACAGCCGCCACAAAAAAGAAAAAAGAAGAAGAAAAAAAAAAGCTGGGAGAGAACGGCACAGTCTCCAAAAGTTGGAGGCCAAGAGACACCTTGGGGTGTCAAGCAGGTGACTGGCACCATTCTGAAATCGCTTATCTTCTTATCCTCAAACATAGGGATGCAAGAAGGGAAGCCAGGGGGTAGTAAAAAAAATAAGTAAAACTCACCCATACCAACAGGAATCAGCCACTTATAGATTCCATGTCAGCTAAGAAAATAATTCTTAATGTAATTATCCCTCCTATGTGAACAAGAGGCTAAAGAGATGTGTACCAGAAACCATCATTCAGCCCATCCATCTGCAGAGTCTCAAAACTGTAGCTTAATTAGCCTCTCTGATTCTGTTTCTTTATGAAAGCTAGAGACATGATCACTCCCCATGTTGCTGGGAGAATTAAATGAGACACCATGGAAAGCACTTAGAATGCTGTGATGCCTACTGACTCAACAAATCAAATTCTGCTCCTGCTTCCCTTCTGTATTTCCTTTTTCTCCCATCCACCAGCAATGCCATTCCCTCATGGTGCCAACTTCAGCTGAAAAGCATACTGAATGGTGCCTGAATAGAAAGGAAACATAAAACCCAAAATACTTTAATCTACTCCTGCAAACAAGATGAAAACCGGGCTCTTGTTTCAGGTGTGCTTGGGAAGGGCCCTGCTTTACTCCATCTCCTGAGTTATTCTGTCTCCTCTTTCACACTCTGTCCCCATTCTCACATTTCACCAGAGGAATCCTAATAATGCTCACTTGACCTTGACACATCCCTGCTTGAAACTTTTAGTGGTACCTTGCTACCATATGATCTTTCCAAATTCATCCCAGGTTTGTTCTCAGCAAACCTTCCTCAGCCTCACTCTTTTTCAAGAGTACAGTGCAGTGCCCCCGCGGCCCTATTTGCCTATGTGCACATCTCATGTTCTGTACCCATGTCTTTTCCAAGATTTGGGTGAGGAGTGTCCTGAATGACAGTTTTCCAGTTTGTTTTCCCCAGGCCCATTTTTTTTCCACCTGGAACTCAGCAGATGTCCCATTGGGTGATATTTATGAAAACTAACTTGTAAGAGCCATGCTGATGTCATCACCTGAGGCTCTGATTTCCATCAGCATTCATGGAAGGCTGCATGGATGCTGACCATGGTCCTGAATCTTACAATGCAGAGAGCATGGCAAAAGAGATCTTGAACATGCTAAAAGCAATCCTCTCTCACACAGGCCATTTCATCATAAAAAGGTAGCCTTTGGGGACTGGAGTATGGCAAGGAATCTGGAAGCTTCAGTGTCCATTCTGGTTCTGTTAATTCAAGACACAGCATCTCTTTGGCTCTCCATTTGTCTCCTGACTTTCCTATTGCTCTGAGGATTACAGATATCCACGGAGGCCTTTGTAACCTTTCTTAAAGTACCAGTTATAAAAGGCCTTAGAGGTTCCTCCCAGCCTTTTTAGCACCACCTCTACATCCTTGCCTACACCTTGCTCCTCAGCCCACTCACAAATGGCTTCTGTACTCCTCAATCTGATAAAATAACTCTCCGTGATGATCTCATGCTGCTTAACCCATTTTTCAACCCTCATTATACCTACTCTCCCAGGACCATGTTTCTTACTCTCAAACACTTATCTCAGGATGTAATTACACATTTCTTTATGTGACTGTTTTATTAATACCTGCCATCCAACTCCATGAGGCTAGGAACTGTGTCTGGTCTTATTGTAATTCCATGTCCCAGCACAGTGCCCACAGGAAGGAGCTTCCACCATCAGTAGGAAAGAAGGCAGGTGTTGTTCCCAGGGCAATTCTGGCCATATCCAACACTTCCTGAATCACCATAAGAAGGCATAGAGGTTCTGTGGGCATTTGAGCATCGGGGCGCCTGTCCTGTGGAGATTGGAGCACTATGGAAGTCTCCGCCATCTTGAGAAACATGGAGAATATGATGTTTGGCATGGTATAGTACCATGTCCAGCAGCATGAGCACAGAATTATCAAAATTAAGTATTATGGGGTGAGACCTATGGGAACATTGGTCCCAGCTGCCTTGTTAGAGAGAAAAATCTAAGGACAAAGAAAAAATGTAAACTAAAATCTTGCAGCAAGTTAATGTTAAGCATGGTCTAGAGCAGCAGTTCTCAACCTTCCTAATGCTGTAACTCTTTAGTACAGTTCTTCATGTTGTGATGATTCCAAACCATTAAAATTATTTTCATTGCTACTTCATAACTGTAATTTTGCTACTGTTATAAATATTAATGTAAATATCTGATTGCAGGATCTTTGATATATGCCCCTGTGAAAGGGTCTTTGAACCACCAAAGTGATCATGACCCAAAGGATGAGAACCACTGGTCTAGAGAGAGCAAGAATCAGGAAGAGTGAGTGCTCAGATGTTCTGGACTGCAGAACCCCTAAATTACCCTTGACCACAGATTGTCATCATTTTTCACTGCCCGTCTCCAAGCCTGTCTTTTCCTAGAGGACAAGGCTAGTGTCTGATACCTAGATATTGACTAGAATGTCTAGATGCAGGATAGTGAAGAAAAATTGGGAGAATGGGTGTCAGAGGATGACAAGGCTAACTGGAAACTGTCTCAGAGCCCCACCTAGATCCAAAGCCCAGGAATGAGGAGTCAGTTTCACGCCTTGATCCATCATTGGACTCCATGGCTAAAACCTTAAGGAAGACTACTGCTGAATTCCTGTTAAATCCCCAGGCTGTTTGCTAAGAAGGCCAAATCTACTTCCAAAATGAGAGACCTTCATGATTCAGTATTACACATGACACAAAGCGTGGGGCATTGTCCCCACATGAAATCCAAAGTAGCAAAAGTTCTTTCATTCCAAAGGATGTAATAGTTGGGACTCTTCAAAACAGAATCAGAAGGAGACAGAGAGAGAGGAGGAGAAAGATGTGGAGGATAGAGACCATGCACTACTATAGTGGGAGGCTCATCTCCTCACAGGCTCATGTGTTTATGGAAGCCAAGAAGTCTAATGCTATTATGCAGGAATAATTTGGAATCTAAATGTCTCTGAATGGGAGGTCTGATGTCCTTGGGCCAGAGAGGAATATTCTTCTCAAAGGTTTTCCCTTGCTCTCCTTTTTTGTTTTTCTGTGACCTTAATAGACATGATGCTCACCCACATCATTGAGGGAATGTCTTCTTTATTCAGTCTGTCCATTCAAATGTTAAGCCCTTTCATAAATAACCTCATATCTACACTCAGAAATAATGTTCTACCAGCTATATGAGTGTCCAGAATGCATTCAAGTTTGCACACAGCCATTGCATAGAGATTTTGCACTTAGGGCTTTCCAAGTAAGAATTCCAGATCTACTGCTATGGTGTGGATTTGTGTGGTTATAAAGGCTCTACCATCAAATTTCATATAATCTAGTAATAAAAACAAGGCATGTCTGATAGAATTCCAATGCCAAGCAGCAATGGTTAAAAGCCTCCCCAATTAAAAAAAATAGTAGAATAAGATTCCCTGACAACTAGGAAGAAAGCTTTAGAGAAAAGTTTTGTCATCCAGGTTTTGAATGATGCATTTTTAATTGCATTAGTGTGTGTCTTTGTGTAGGTATGTATACATAAGTTCAGGTGCTGACAGAGGCCAGAAAAGGGTGTCATACTCCCTGCAGCTGTGATACAGGTAGCTATAAACCATTCAATGTGGGTGCTTGGAACCAAACTCCAATTATCTGCTAGAGCAGCAAGTGTTCCTAATTGCTGTGAGCCATTTCTCTAGCTACACTATCATAAAAAGCTATACTTTTTAAATTTTTAATTATGCTTATTTATGTGTGTGTACATATGTAAAAATGTACATGCCACAGTGTGCACATGAAGGTCAAAAGACAATTTATGGGCATCAGTTCTTTCCTTCTATCATGTGTGTCCCAGAGATTAGACTCAGGCCATCAGACTTGGTGGCAAGCACCTTTATCTGCTGACCTATCTCACCGGCCTGCACATGATTTTAATGGTGAAGAAAGGTAGAGCACTTCTGATGGAGGGAAGAGGAGGTCATGGAGCCTGTTGCTGGTACGGGAGGTAACCTCATTTGACAGGACCCTAAGAGATGCATTGGATAAATGAGATCTCAGGCTCTGTAAGTGAGTGTAGCTAAAGAAATGATAGATTTAAATGCTACTGTTCAGTCACCTGTCCAAGAACCCAGGGACTTGGAGGATCTATAACGGGACTCTCAAATGCTTTCTTCTTGATTCTTTGTTCTCATCTTCAACATAAATAATGGAACAGCAAGGGTAGGGACAAGAGCCTGCCTCACTATGAAAGTACATGAGAAGAACTAGAACTAATGTGTCTATGGAGGAGGGACCAAAGACTCCAGATGACAAATAAATACTGAGTTATAGGGTAACAGCTAGGAAATAGTTTTGTCCCTCCTCTATACATGTGACCCATCAAAGCTAGGCTTAAAATAACCCACTCTGGGAATTGATACTAATCTATGCTATGGACATAGCATGTAAATACTTTTAATATCAATTAAACATTCCTCATGGAAATATGTTCCCTTCATAAGTAATTACCTTTACTAAGACTTTACGTGGAAAATGCAAAAGTAAGTAAAAACTAGTTCATAAATTACAGTTAATTGTGAATGTTATTGTAGAAAAGCTGGTTTCAAATATTCCATCAGCATGTCCCAGCATCATCAAAGATCCAGTAATCCAAGCCTAGAACCCCAACTCAATCTGTGTTCAAGGACCTACTCCAAATACACCTGCCTGTATTACACCTCTCTGAAACAGCTCATATTCTGAGTATTTCTTTTGAAAAATCAGTTAATGGCTTTGGGGTTTTTCAATGACCTACTGCTACAGAGGGAAAAGGTAACGAAACAGAAACAAGACAGGATTCTGCAGCTGTATGGAGGGTCCCAGGCCAGAAATAGAGAGCTATTTGGGTTAAGATTTGGGTTAAGCCTTCTTCTCTTATCTTCCTGAAAGGCACCAAGCTTAGACTTCTACACGGTTGTTTCCATGGATATGAGATGGATTATTGTGTCTGCTTCTTACACAAAAGCAGACTGAATCTCAGAAAGATGAGTGGTTTACCTGAGCTCAGAGGGCAGAATAGCAGGTACAGATTCTAAGTACCACCTCACTGATGGAAACCCTGTACATTCCAGTTCTAATCTTGAAACCTGTCGGGTATCTAACCTATAGGTCTATCTTGGCAGTCTGGAGTAGCAAGACTCTTCCTATAGTGGGGCTTTCTACAGTAGTAGTCATTGAATCTTTGGAGAAATGGTGAAGGGAACCTGAGATCAATGCTTCTACAAAAGTTTCAAGTTAGAAGGAGTTAAGCCTGTCTCCACCCAGTATGGTGGCCTGAGACAGGAGCTCTATCTAAGGTACAGTTGAAATACAAAGATATTGTTGGAGAAACTAAAGAAGCCCAGAGTTTTCAAGTCTGAGGGGAAGAAGTTCAACGTGGGAATTCAAAACGCAAAGGGAGAGTTGGATCCCAAGCCAACACTCACTCTCAGCTTCTCCCTTCTCAGTTCAGCTTCTCCCTTGCATGGATGGAGCTCAAAGTGTGACTGAGGGCGGGAATGGAGCCCGACTGTTTCTAGCTGTGGAGGAGTCTGGGCTACAGGGTGCAGCGCAAGTTTGGCAGAACCTGATGTTCCTTCTCTTAGAAAGGCACACACCTGCTCAAGGAAGAATAGTATCTAACACTTCAGTTTCCTTCAAAACCCTGTCTAGAAGACAGGGAGGAGAATAGGGAGGAAAAGGCACCAATCAACTACCATTTTAAAGCAAGTTACTGCCATCAATAACTAAAACCTAATATTGAGAGCCAGTATGGAACTCCTACTGAAGCTATTCCGCTCAAGGGAAGAGGAACCTGGGGTTTCTCTCCACTAGCCCCTAGCAACACATTGAGACTCAGTCTGGGTAGAGGTGGACAGGATGGAGTAGTGGTCACACCTTGGTCCTTCTGGTCTACTTCTTGAGCTGTGGTGTGGTAAAGGCAGGTGAATGTAAATGGGCCCTAGACATGTCCACTTTAGACACTTGGACTCTTTGCTGAACAAATGACTGACAAACACACAAATAACTGAATAACAATTATTTGTATTTTGATTCCTGTGATACTCAGTTTTCATAGACAGAAGCACAAAGAATTAAGTGGCTTGCCCATAGTCACATAAGCAACTACTGACAGCACGAAGATAGAACCATCTGCCTTGGAGGTATAGCATACACTTCACCTGCACAATATGGAAGTATTATACCTTTCCTAACCTGTGAAATGGAGCCATGGCATATGATACATACAAAGAGCAAGTTGAACTATCAGAGTTGGATCAGTCCTTGGTCTCCATCTGGACAAGATACTCTCTGATCTTACCTAACCCACTGACATTTCAGTCTCCAAGAGGCACCTCACTCAGTGCTCTACTGGTGCCCCATTTTTTTATTTCCCAAAACAAATATGTCTTCAGGGTCCTTCCAAGAAGAAAGGCTATCTTATTTTCTTCTGTTTCTACCACTAAGCTGAAGACCCAGACACCATAGCTATAGAAAGCTCCAAACCAGGATAGCCTAGGCAGGGAATTTAGTCAAATCCCAGATCTACAAGTGGCCTTCATCATGCCTTGGTCTCCTGGTATACACATTGACATTCATAACCCCTATCCCAAAGGACTGTAGTAAACTTTCAGGAAAGCCTTAGCCCACATTGGTTGCTCAAGGGCAGGGAACTTCACATTCTTTGTTATGAAGAATAACATTGATATATTTCCATTAAACTTGTGTTGGATTTTTTTTTTTTTGGTTTTTGGTTTTTATCTTAATGTTCACTTTAATTCTAAGCCCTGGAGGCCTTTAGCAGGGCTGACAACTTCGTCTGGAGGATGGTAAATATTTGTCTATTTCAGAGGCAGCATTTATCTTCCAAGGCACTCGTGCCAGTCCCTGTGCTGACAAGCAACTTGTTTATTTATTACCCTAATAACTAATAGATTGTCAGGCCCAGAGGCTCCATGCATGCACATATCTGGGACCAGCTCTGGGGTCTGGGGAGCTGGAGGAAGGTTGGCAAGTAAAGACCTGGTGCTCTCTACATGCTGCATGTATTTTTGCATTTCTTCTCTGCAAATCCTCCCTTTATTGAGCCCATGCTCTTGCCTTGGGCTATCCCTGAGCTGCAGGGAAGAACCCTGCACAGTGTTTGTCCTCAAATGCCCAGTATGACCATGCAGCCTTGAGATGATGGTACTAAAATAACAGGGATAAGAATAATGGTGATGAGAATGGTTCTATGGTCAGTCTTCATAGTCAGCTTGGTGGGATTTAGAAAACCACGGAGTAAGACTCACCTGTGGTCTTGTCTATGAGAACATTTCTGGAGATATTTATCTGAGGATGGAAGGCAGTACCACTGTATGGGATGGGTTCTCAGACTGAATAAAAATGGAAAGTGAGGAAAGCATGAACAGTACCATTCACCTCTCTGCTTCCAGCTACAGCTGTGACATGGCCAGCTGCCCCACATTCCTGTGCCTCCCTGCCATGATGAACTGCACACTCAAACTGTGAGCCAAAGTAAACTCTTCTCTGTTTCCACTTTATTGAGAAATAAACCGAGGCATTAGAATGTAAGGGGCTTATGAAGGTCACCCCTATAAAACTTACTGCGGTACAGCACAGGGTAGATACTAAATACTGTATAACAGTCCTGTGGCATCAATACATATGTTTTTATAATTGTTACAAGGCTTCCTGGAAACTACTCCCAAATGCCAGGCACTCCTGCTCAGGACCTTTGTGTTTCCCATGTCAAATTCCTAGAAGTTCTCCCCCAGACACCCACCTCACTGGCCTCCTTCAAATCTTCATCCAATTATCATCTTTCCAACAAGACCTCTATCATTCATGCCACAATTCCACCTGACCTTCACTCCCCCTTTTCTCAATGAGCCTCCCTACTACCCATCACCATGTTCCATACTACATATGGAATGTTTCTTACTGGACCCTCCACTCTGGCCTCACTTCCATGGGCCAAGGCTCTTTCTGCCTCGTTCTCTGCTCTGTTCCCAGCCAGAGCAATGCCTGGCACACAAAAAGGACTAAACTTGTTGAATGAGTGAATTACTCACCACAATTTAATATCATCTCAGCAGCACTACTCAAACCACGGGTGCTCGGCACATCACTAACACAATCTCCCTGGAGGATTTCATCCTCTGCCCGGCTCCAGATATTTTCCTTCTTCTGAAGATGCTCAGATCTTTATCACTAGAACTGAGCCCACCCTCAGCTCATTTGTATAGGTGACAAAAAGGGAATATTTCCATCCAGGTCCTACCTGAATCAGAACCCAAATGTACACCTTCTCTTGAAGTTTCATCTACTAGTCATCCAATCCAGGAACCTGAGGGGGGCAGCCTTAACTACTCCTTTCTGTGGTGATATTTGTTTATGATCTAACAAATAAAGCTTGCCTGAAGATCAGAGTGCAACACTAGTCAGCCATAGAGGCCAGGCAGTGGTGGCACACACCTTTAATCTCAGCAGCCACACTACTTGGCCACAGAAGCTGGGCGGTGATAGTGCACATCTTTAATCCCAGCACTAGAGAGGAAGATAAGGAGTGCAGTGTGTTCAGTCTGCAGTCACACTGAGGACAGGATTCCTCCCTTTTGGCCCCAAGCTTTGGTATAGGCAAGAACTCTCTAGCGATTGGCTTCTTTGCTTTTCTTATCTTCAGCTTGAACCCCAATATCTGTCTCTGGGTTTTTATAATTTGTGCTACACCTTTCTCTCACTCCAAAATCAATAGGTTGAGGTCTTATAAAGCAGCAGTTCTCAACCTGTGGGTCTCCAACCCTTTGAGAGTCAAAAACCCTTTCATAATGCCTACCTATCAGATACCCTGCACATCAGTTATTTACATTATGATTCATAACAGTAGCAAAATTACAGTTATGAAATAGCAAAAAAAATTATTGTTGGGGTCACCAGAACATGAGGAACTATATTAAAAGGTTGTAGCATTAGGAAGGTTGAGAACCACTGCTATAAAGAATATCTTGCCTGTCTCCTTCCTCTGTCACCACCTTAGTTGAGGTCATCATTATAGGAAGGTGACTATAGCTTCCCTCTGTCCCTTCCTACCACCCTCCTTGGTATCTCTAAAACACCAATAAAATATCCATGTGATTTAGCATGTTAAACATGGTCCGAGTGTTGGTTATTAGTGTTGTTATTCACACTGCAGTTTGGAAGGATTAGCCATGAGATAAAGCAATAACTCCACATCACTTTCCAGGAGGGAGTGGCCTGTGAGGGTGGCCCTGGGACCAGGTGGCCCTCATCTGTACAGTCTCTCAGGATTCAGTCACCAGTTGTGCCAGACCTGCACAGTTGTTCCATCTCTGAGCACAGCTGCCAAGTCTGCTGAAATCTAAAGCCATAGCACCGGCCCCTGGTTAGACCCCTGGGACAGTTTGCAGTTCTCATCCTCAGATTTGGGGGTTTGTGGGGAAGGTTTCAGTTTCTGCTCAGGCCTCTAAAGCCTCTTAGACAGTTCATGAGCTTGATGTAAAGAACTGGGAGGACCCTGAAGCATTTATCAGGTATGAGAGAAGCAGCAATCATTTCCTGTGGGGGGAAAAACTTAGAAAGTTACCAACAGCCTTGACCAAACCACTAGCCCTGAGGTGGCCCCAGTGAGCTCACCTTTAGCCCCACCTCAGTTGGCCCACAGGAAGATGGTGATCTAGGGGATAGAGTAAGACAAGCTATTCGCCAAATGGTGTAAAAATGTTTCAAGATTTTGACAACCAACAGAGGTGAGTTGTTAGACCTGGAAATATGAGTGAAGGAAGCCCAAGTCCTCCTCCAGTGTTCTGCTGCTCAGTGAGGACCTGAGGGTCCAGGCAGAGAGGAGAGAGGGCGGTGCTCACTCAATGAGGCAAGTTCTATAAAATAGCTCCATGTAGTGTTCTGGAAGTCCAGTAAAGGAGAAATACCAGCATGGGTGAGTCTGTAACCAGGGAGGTACTTTGCTTAAGGCTCAGAGTTTTAACCAACTACATATAAGAGCAAAACCCTGGTACATCATTTACACAATGTAGTACTACTCAGCAGGAAAAAAAAAAGGAATCTTGAAATTTGCAGGCAAATGGATGGAACTAGAAAAAAAATACATCCTGAGTGAGGTAACCCATTCACAAAAAGACAAACACAATATGTACTCACTCGTATATGGTTTTTAGACATAGAGCAAAGGATTAATAGCCTACAATCCACACAGCCAGAAAAACTAGGAAACAAGGAGGATCCTAAGAGAGACACACTTGATCTCCTGGAGAAGGGTAAGGGGACAAGATCCCCCAAGCAAATTGGAAGCATGAGACAGAGGAAAGGGAGATAGGGGGAAGAGGAGAGGAGAGGTGGGCATGGCCGAGCAAGAATATTGAGTCAGGGAAAGGATAGAGGAGAGCAAGAAAAGAGATAGCATAATAGAGGGAGCCATTATAAGTTTTAAGAGAAATATGGCACTAGGGAAATGTCCAGAGTTCTACAAGGATGGCCCCAACTAACAGTCCAAGCAATAGTGGAGAGGCTACTTTAAATGTCCTTCCCAGATAATGAGGTTTATGACTACCTTATATGCCATCCTAGAGTCTTCATCTAGTAGCTGATGGAAGCAGAAGCAGACACCCACAGCTAAACACTGAGCTGAACTCTTGGAATCCAGTTGCAGAGAGGGAGGAGTGATGAGCAAAGGGGTCAAGACCAGGCTGGAGAAACCCATAGAAACTGCTGACCTGAACAAGGGGGAGCTCATGGACTCCAGTCTGATAGCTGAGAAACCAGCATAGGACCTACCCAGATTCCCTGAATGTGGTGTTAGTTGGAAGGACTGGGCAGTCTATGGGGCCTCTGGTAGTGGATCAGTATTTATCCCTAGTATACGAATTGACTTTGGGAGCCCATTCCAAATAGAGGGATACTGTCTCAGCCTAGACACATGAGGAAGGGTCTGGGCCCTGCTCCAAATGATATCACAGACTTTGAAGACTACCCATGGAAGGCCTCACCCTACCTGGGGAGCAGAAAGGGGATGGGATGGGAGTTGAAGGGGGAGGGGGGAGGAACAGGGGAGGAGAGGAGGGTGTGGGAACTGGGATTGACATGTAAAACAAACTTGTTTCAAATTTAAACTAAAAGTGTGTAAATGATAATAATAATAATAAGCCTAGTACATAGAATAGTGAGGGAACTAGAGACATGACAAATACAACAGGGGCAGGCATTTCTCAGGCCAGGAAAGCTGAGAATCACAAGAAGCCTGCAGTTTCATTCAGTTAGCGGGAGTGGGGATATTTTTCAATGAACAAGTGCTATGGCTGGATTTGGCAACAACGTGGGAAAGATGGTTAGTGAGGACCAGCAGCTGTGAGGCAGGGATGGGAAGCAAAGACTGATGCAGAGCCTCAGTTACTGAGGAAAATGGATGGCCAGGATGGAGAGTGAGACAGACTAGGAAAGCCAGGCCTATGAGTGGCCAGTGTCTCCTGGAAGAACGTGAACATGTTAGGCCAGGTCTGGCCAAGAGGAGCAGTTCCTATCTGCATTGAGGGATATGTAGAGGCACCTGAGAGCCAGATGCAGAGTTTGATCTTCCTGAATTCAACCAGGCCTGGGAGCAGCAAAAAGTGGAAGATTACTACCAGGCACTCACAGCAGAGCCCCACCACAGACCTGTCTCTGGTTCCTCCATTGCAAGCCCCAGACCTTGAAAGAGGCCAGGAAAACATATCCACCTCCCTGAGGAAAGGTCAACTATATTTCCATTTCAGCAAGAAGCTCTGGAGGACTCAGAACCATCACTCAGATGTTAAAAGACTGTCTCCCATCAGAGGAGAGTTGCAAAAGCACGGGGTCAGAAGCCCCCACCGGAAGATCCAAAGCCCAGGAGTTCTGTAGCCACACTGGCTGTGTGATCCTGGGAAGGTAAGGTCTGACCTTCGCCTGTACTCCATCTGAGGTGGTACCTCTGCTCCCTGCCTGTCTTCAGCTCTATGGTAACCAATCGGCAAACAGCCCTCAGCTGTGCCAGACTCAGTCACACACACACACACACACACACACACACACACACAGTCAGACAGCCACTATCACCATTTTAAGAAAATGAAGCCTGAAGAGGGTTGGGCCTGTTAATGACCATACTAGTGTAAAGTATTAGTTGTAAACTTGGTCACAAGCTCAAGTTTCCAAGTAGGTTCCTGGGTCTGCAAATGTAGAGGGAACTCACAAAGCCTTCAGGATTCCTTGTCACATTCAGCAAACTAGAAGACCTGGCCACTCCCTCAGTGCTTGCCCTCTCTGAATATACACAAACACCAAAGTGACATGCTAAATATCCGCCCTTTCAACCCTTAAAAATGTCTTTTTATTTTCAGGGGGAAAGGAATGACTCAGGCCCGTCACTCCACTGTCCTTGGAGCCTGACAGCTGGGTGTTATTCAGACTGCCATTGTAGTTCCTGTGGGATAACCTTGCCCAGACTGCTGTAACTGTCTGAGCCTTGGCCTGAGGACAGTGGCAGCCATGTGTGAAGGAAGGCTGTGCAGCTCTTCCTCATGGAGTATTTAGCTCTGAGCCTGACCCTCTTGCTGGTCAGCACAGGCACAGCCAGGCTGAGGGACTCTGCTGACAGCTCCACAGCTGGGTGACCTTGCCAAGTTAATTAACCTCCCTTTCTCTCGGTTTTGTTATCTGTAAATAAAGTCCTTCTAGCATCTATGGGAAGATTTGATCCGTTAAAACTTTAGGAAAAGTTTAGGCCTATCATCCACACTCAGTAACTGCTGCCTCTCACGCATTGCTTCCCATGACAACCCTTTATGAACACACCACCTCCTGCGAGTTACTTAACCCATGGGCCTCACTTACTTTGCCTTTTACAGGTTTTGTCTGTAAAATGGGATTTCATAATGTACTTATATAATAAGATTTGAAATCAAGTTTAACCGCAAAATCATACTCTTTGAAGCCAAAGGCCTCTCTGGGCAGACACTCATCCCCAAACCCATGTCCTCCCAATCTGTGCCATCTCTGGACCCTCAGTCAACAAAAGATGATGGATGAATCTGGGATCACAGGATGGGCAGTATTTTGAGCCTTGAGATAAGATTTAGGGGAGTCTCTCTGGTATATCCGATCTTTCCATGCCAGGTTCCATCTCCAGTCCTGAGACTCAGCCAGCTGCTGCCATAGTGTTGTGGAATGTGAGACTGAGAAAGGGGACCCTCAGGAAAGGAGAAGGGACCACCACCCCTCACCCCTCCCAGGAGGCAACTGGAGATCGGACCCTAGTTTCCCTTCCAAGGTCACCTTCACAACAATTCCACCAGGACTCTGGCTGGCAGCACCCGCCAACGCCAGGCCGTGATGGATTGCTGCTTGCTCTGGCTACTGTTCACTGCACAATCCAATCTAGGAGACACACATATTTCTCAATTCAGGGACTTCTTTTATTTTATGAAAAATCAGCCGGCTGCTCAGGCATGAGTGGCTGAGCTTGGCAGGCACTACGGATTTTCTGAGCTTGCTGCAGCCCTGATGCCTCTCTGAACCCCTCTACCTCTACCTAGCCCTCTCATTTCCTACACGCAGTGCCATAGTGTGGAAGAAAGCTGGGCTTGGGAGTCAATTAGCCTTCATTTAGCCTCTTCTATTGTTTGGATGTGGAAGGTCACCCGAAGGCCATGTGTTAGAAGCTCCATTGCCATCTCTGCTCTAGGAAGACAGGGAACACTTTAACAGCCTAGTGACAGATTTCGGTTCACTGGATGTGGACTCTTGAGACCGTGGAAACCTGCTATCCCACTCTCTGTCCTCCCAATCATGGGAGTCTCCTACTGCCACATGCTGCCCCCCTTCCCGAGTCTCAGTTTCTTCATGTGTAAAGTTATGGCAGTACTACACACACCCCTGGGTTATTCAGTCATAAATGGGTGCACAGTACTACACACACTCCTGGGTTATTCAGTCATAAATGGGTGCACAGTACTACACACACTCCTGGGTCATTCAGTCATAAATGGGTGCATCTGTGCTCCTGTCACAGGAGCACAGGACTCTATGAACATACTCTCTTCCCCCTCCATTCCTGGTCAGTTTCTCTTGATTCTTTTTTCCCTGCTTACCTCCCTTTCCCTTTTTTCTCTTCCCTGCTTTACCATAGGTCTTGTCACCCTGAAAAATTATGCAGACTTCTCTGTTGTGGAATATTTGTATACTGTATGAAGATGTATTTGCTCTGATTGGGGTAATAAAATGCTGAATGACCAATAGCTAGGCAGGAGATATAGATGGGACTTCTAGGGTGAGGAAGGAAGAGGCAGAGACTCTAGGTGCATGGGAAATGCCAGGAGATGCAGAGTAAGCAGGATATGCAAGAGGACAGATAAAAGCCAGGATATGTGACAGAATGTAAATTAATAGAAATGGGTTAAGTTAAGCTGTAAGAGCTTGTTAGAAACAAGCCTAAGCTATAGGCCAAACTTTCACAATTAATAAGAAGACTCCATGTCATTATTTAGGAGTTGAGTTGGCAGGACAGAGAAAGATGTTACACGACTGTTCCGTTCTACAAGGCAGTTATTACCTCCGACCTCTTGGTTGAGCATTTTCAACCCTCTATCTGAACAACTGCATTCTGTCTCCTCTTCAGGACAAAATCCTTATGAGTCACAAGGATCCCAAGATTGCACCTCTAGCTCCTACCATCATCATCCTATTAGGTCCTAAGGAACCACAGTTCCTAGCTCTACTTAGTCCTTCTGTTCTAATGTGCTACCTCTGCCATCACTAAGAGAAAAGACAGAATTCTCTTATTGGAAATGGCCAGGAGAGTATCTTTAAGAAGCAAAGTAGAGCCAGATAACAGCCTAATGTCACCCATAAGCCAAAGTTCTCAACTACTCCTGGAGCATTGGAGTTACTTGAAAAGGAACTTTTAACTAGAAAACCAGAGAGGTGCAGTAGACAGAAAGCCAGAACCAAACCAGTTCTATAAGAGACAGTAGATACTGCATACAACCTAGGAGATATCTCTGGGTTCCCTTTAAATCCAGAAAGAATATAGGCCCTGGATGGAAGGCAACCATATTGACACCAGCAACCAGGACACAGCATAGAGTCTCAGAGTGCCTAAATCACCTGTTACCATGTCAACAAGTCACAGCATTTTCTCAAATATCCCTGACTCTATTGCTTTCCCCACTCAAGATATTCAACCATTCTCTGAGCCCACTCAGATACCTACCAAATCCATCCTGGTTCTCCATTCCCATTGCCCCTGTTTCTTGTTCCAAGCCATACAACCATTCTGTGGCTCCACTGTGCCCTGATCCCTATCCACTTTGCCTGGCAAGGAAGTGAATGATCTTTACAAAATGCCATGCTGACCAGGCCTTCTCTTTGAAATCCTCCAGGACTGCCTCTCTTCACAGGCCAATATAACCTTACCATGGATAAATAAGAATCTGGGAAAACAAATAAGCTGATGGATGTTTATTTGGGGAGAAATCACTTACACCAGAAACAGATGACCGCCAGCAGGTTCCTGTCTCAAGGATACCTCCGGATGCTCTCTGTCAGGAAGCAAGAGAGAGTGCTGGGTCCAGGATCCCAGACCTAGTCCCCACCCAGGTCATGCCTATACCTGTCCCCATACCCCAATGGGGTGGTTGGTGCAACAGGTGCAGCTGGGGTGGATATCTCGCTGCAATTCCCCTTTTAGTCCAAAGAGAAGATTTAAGCTTGATACAAAACTATGTACAAAGACAGTAAATATCAAGAATGCTCTAAGAAAAGGAAAATTCAGAACATACAAACTTAATATCTACATAGCTTCTTATACAGCAAACTATTTGTGAAAGGAGCCAGGATGTATGTTTGGTTTTGTGAGTGAAAGACTACTGAATACATACAACTGCCATGGAGAAAAGAGCTGGAGACAATAAGTGAGCAAGTGGGTGTGGATGTGTGTCAGGAAAATTCAACTGAGCTTTACAGGCTGTAAGCCAAACAACCGCCTGATGTGATGCCCTGAGTGATGCGGCCCCTACCTGACAGTTTGCCACCACTCATCACGACCCGCTTTGTGCTACATAGACAAACCAATCTCCACCAAACTGCTCTTAACATTCCTTTTGGCCCCATCTTTGCCTCAGGAGCTCTTATGCCCAGGCTTTAATGGGAAAGTTGGCAATGCTTGAAATATACATTATGTTTGTCTCACCAACTTAGTTATTGGAACTCCATCCCAAGGGTTCAAAGTTTTTACCTGTAAGGACTTGCTGCACTGGTGTTTAACACGTTAGAGCGTTTTTTAAAATGGAGAACCTAAGAGAATGATTAAATTATGGTATACAAATAATGAATATTACTTCCACTAAAAATAATGGAGTAAGACAGATGTGGTGGTGCACACCTGTGTCCCCACTGTTGAGGTGGCTGAAGCATGAGGTTTGCAAATTCAAGGCCAGCTTGGGCTACATAGTGAGTTTGAGTCCAGTGTGGATGGTATACAAAAAATACTGGATCCAAAAAAATTAATAATAATAAAAATGAAATAGATACAGTTATTCTGACTAGAAATTGTTTCCAAGATTATTTTATGTATAAGGTACACGTTCGTGTGGGTGTGTGTACAGAGTGTTCATGCAGGTGCAAATATACACATACATATTCATATATACATGCACACATGTATACATATACATATATATGTGTGTATATACACACACACACACACACACATATATATATATGTATATATATATATATTTGTGCTTGTGGACCAGAGTCATCAGTCAGTGTCTTTCCTCAATCATTCTTCTAATATTTTTGAGACATTTGAGACAAATTCATTGAACTTGAAGCTCATCAATCCAGATAAATTGTCCAACAAATAAGCTCTGGAATCTGTTTCATCCTCTGTCACCACCCACTGCCCCCAGTGCAGGGATTATAAACATGTACCACCACACATGACTTCTTACGTGTGTACTGAAGATCTGAACTCAGGTTGTCACACATGCATAGAAGGCATTTAGCATCTAAACCATCTTCCCACCCCTGTTTTCCAAGATGTTCAAGGAAACATGCACATTCACAAAAGCCTGGCTTCGATTCCCAGCATGACAAAGTGGGGGTGGGGTGGATAGAAAGAAAGGAAGTGGGAAAAGGGGAGAGAGAGCATAGAAAGAAGGCAAATAGAGAGGGAGGAAGAGAAGAAGGAAAGGAGGGAGGAAGAGAGGGAGGGAAGGAAGGAGGAAGAAGAGGGTAGAAGGGAGGGAGGGAGAAAACAGGATGCAAGAACTTTTGCATGGCAAAATCTCATTTGTGTGAAAATACTTTCATGAACATGCATGCCTTATGTGACTGAACACCTGAAATGGCACAATCGCCTCTTAGAAACAGGACTGCAATTGAATTACAGGGTTGCAGATGCCACCCATGATTACAAAGCTTGTGCACTATGCAAGCCTGCACAGTCTCACACCAAGGGCACAGTGGCCGTACTGTCCCCTCTAGATGCACCACCCAGATTTTGGAAAAAGCAAACTTTTCATTACTCACTTACTTTGCTTACCATTTAAATATTTCTAATGCTAGAGTCTGAGATTCAGCCTGAATTTAGACTACAGTACAGCTATTTGCCTGCCAAACTGTAAGTCCTTGAAGGCAAGAAGACTACCTCCTTCATAGCAGCATGATTTGAGCCACCAAAGAAAAAAATGTAAAAAATAAAAATATGAAAGAATATATCTGCCTGGCTTGAAGACAGATCTTGCCAAAAAAAATCAGGGAAGAGCATCTAAGCAAAGGGGAACAGTAGCTGCAAAGGTGTAAATGGAAGATCACATACTTGAACTTGAGAGGTGTTCTTTAGTAACAAGTATATGCACACAGGTATTAGATTTTAAAACAGTCCCTGGAACCTCCTCTGAGTGCCTGTAAGCAAGGCGTGCTCTGCTGAACAAGCCAAGTTTATTCAAGGCCAGGCATCCAGAGGGTAAACCAAGCTGTTCTGTCATCCTGGTACTCCTGGTCAGGGAAAGAACATAGAAAGCAAACTGTCACTGGCACCCCGACCCAGGGGCAACAGATGACTTCTAACGGGCAGTAAGAGAGAGTAAGAGGAAGCTGATGTAGGACGTGGTGCACAAAGCGTGGGCCAAGTGCTTCAGCGAAGACGGAGCAGAGCTAGGCAGGAGTGGGCAGCATCTTGAGCAAAGGAAGAAAAATAAGAGAGTTTAGGTTGCAGTCTGGAAACCGAAGCATGGAGCAACACGCAAGGAAGGCCATAGGTGAAGTGGGCAAGGTTGGCTGGCTAGATGGGGAGGGCTTTGAGTGTGAGGCCAAGGATACTGGCCTGTTTCCACACGATTGGTAAAATCTGAGTTTCCAGCTGACATTCTAGGGAGCCGAGGGTCATTATCCAGGACATTAAGTGGCTAATGGGCCCATCTCAGTGCCCTGTGCAGCCTGGAGCACAAACGGTTTCCAAATGCTGTTTTTATCTCTTGGCAACTGTGAGGCCAAGCCCTCCCAGCGACAAGCCCTGAGACGCGATGCTCCACTCTCCTGTCTGCTGCCTGTGGCCGGAAGCTCTGAGAGTGACTCTTCCTCCTCCTTACCCACTCCCTGCCCAACCCCAACCCAGTGTGGCCATTTCCAGGAAACAAAGCTAAGCCCACGCCTGCTCTCTCTGACCTCATTTCTCTTCCCACTAATTGATCAGAATGCAGTAATAATAGTAGGCTTTGGTGGGCCCAAGACTCAAGAGAATGCCTCAATTATTAATCCTGTACCAGATGCCAGAGGCAACAGGCCTCCTGGGTGCCCAGAGGGGTAGTCAGTTCAGGTTGAGAATGATGCCAGGGTTGAAAGGGCAGCTGAGTAAGGCCACATCTGGAACCAGGGGACAGCAAAATCTACCTGTCATGGCTGTGGAGGGAAACCTGCCACTCTTGATGAGGAGCAAGTCATTACCAAGGCCCCAGGGACACCTGTCCTACAGACTTACTTCTGAGGCTCAAACAGGACATGACCCGCGGGAAAGAAACAAAAGAGGGTTTTCCTGGCCAGCCAGATCCCAGCCTGGCCCCTCCTAACTCTTCATTCTTGCTAAGGAGTCAGGGTGAGGGGCAGGTGAAGAAATGAAAATAATTATCCCCCCTCTGCCTACTTCAGCAGTACCCAACCTTTATGGATAACGTGCAAACGTGCCTCATCCAAGAAGACATCTGTGACTGCTTCTGCCCCTGCCTCTGTTCTCTGGGCTACCCACATAGAGAGCACACAAAGGTGGGTTTTCAGTGTTCGTTTGTGCCTGTGAGCAGCTGGTATGTCCTCATGAACTATTCTAGGGCAAGGCTCTTTGCTTATGGGAAAAGGGAGATAAGTCTGTGAACTTCAAGCCTGGCCTTTGTCACTAACAGGGATGTGACTTCAGAGAAGTTGCCTAAACCATACGAACCTCAGGCTCTCAACCTGCAAACTGGAGGAGATGGTAACCCTGGTCTCCCCGGGCACATTGTAGAGGACCGGCAAGCTCTGGTGCCCCAGCCTCCCAATAGGAAGTCCATTTGTCCCACAGGGACCTCCACTCCCCACCAATCTGTGTGCTCACAGAAGGACCTCATCATTTTACACTAAAAATGCTATGGGAAAAAATGTTCAAATGGGTAACTGACTGTCTTGCTGCCCCAAGTTGCTGACAGGGATACCAGACTGGCATTAGGGGCTGTCTAATGCTTCTAACCAGGGTGAATTCCATTCTCCACCAAAAAAAAAACAAACAAACAAAAAGCACCTCTTAAGAAAAATGTTCCCCAGCAATCTGCAAGAGAGGACTGAAGGAAATGAACCCAGTGTGACCACCCTGAGGTAGCCCAGGTCTTGTACTTATCAGACATTCTCTCTTTAAAAGTTATCAGTTGTCCTCTAGTCTTCATGGCCCTCCTTCACAGGGCTACATGAAGAACCTTAGTAACCCTATAAAATAGCTGGCTGCCACCCTCCCTGGGGAGCAGAGAGGGGATGGGATGGGGCTTGTGGGGGGAACAGGGGAGGACAGGAGGGTGCAGGAACTGGGAATGACATGTAAAACAAGCTTGTTTCTGATTTAAATTAAAAAATATTAAAAATAGCTGGTTGTCAACAAACAGGAGCTACATCTTCATGTTGGCTGAGACAATATGAATGCCACAAAATTCATATATTTTAGCTGTGTAATTCAGTGAGGTTTATAAGCGCACATATTCACATAAAAACCACCACAACAGTGAGACAGAGCATTTCCGTTGCTCCAGAAGCTTTTTTCTCATCACTTTCAAGGAACTCTACCTTAGGGATCACCGGCCTGATCTCTTTCCCCATGTCTTCCCCTTCTGGAATTTTACACACATAGGCTGACACATTCTGGAGCTCTCTGTGTCTTGTTTCTTCCCTTGGAAAGCCACATTTGGGGCTCGGCCATGATGTTGAATTTATGAGTGTCCCACTCCTTTCCACCGAGGAGTACTTTTCCACTGTCAGAGCCTCCCTCCGTGTGTATCGTTTCATCCGTTCTTTGAGCATGCGGGCTCTTTCTATATTTTTACTATTTACGACCCATACTGCTGTAAAACAAACTGGTACAAGTTCTATGTTTGTCACTTCGTACAGACTCAGAAAATCAGAGCTGAGCAGGTCCTCAATGATCACCAGGTCTAGCATCTTCATCTTGAAGATTATAGAGCTGAGCTCAGAGGAGAAAGTTCATGGTCGCTCTTTGACCCTTAGAGTATGGTCACTAGGATACAGAACCCAACCCCCACAGTTAGTGGACCAGATCTGCACTTAACAAGATCTCTGGGAACTTTCTAGTCACATTCAAGTTTGAGAATCCCTGGTATATCAGTCAATGGGTGAATCACAGGCAAAACTCCCTGACCACCCCCCTCCCCAGGCCAGAACTGTTCTTCCTGCAACACAGTGATTGGCAGTGGGGCTTGTGGACAATTAGGATTTGCAACTTCAGGTTCAGGAAAACCACTCTAATCTGCAAGTGGTCTGGCTGGCTTAGCTATAGGCAAAGTTGCAGCTGCCTCTGTGTTCTCTTGGAAATATAGAACCTCTCAGTGTCTGGATCAGCTTGGGTCCCAGATGCCCTAGGATACTTAATTGAAAATCATAATTATTTATTTAGATGACAATGCTGTTAGCATGCAGAATTAATGCCAGCCATGTGGTCTAGGTTGAGGAAGGCAGAAGAGGAGGGGTAAAGGTTTCTCAATGGGGCTTTCAGAGTCCAGAAGCACTTAATAGACTCATCTCCCATGGATATCACTCCACTGTGCTGTCTACTAAACACAAGCTTGTTTTCCCTAAAGTAAAATAATGGCTGTGAATTGTTTCCATCTTAAAAATGTTTAAATACTGTATTCTTTCACTGATAATGGATAATAATATCAGATGATGAGTTTATAGGTGAAAATAATATTGCTTGTTCATGACATTCTTTTATTCTGTGATTGGCTATTCCAGCTAGGAAACACATAATAAACAGATTCACTTCCAGATGGACCACCCAACTCATCACATAACAGAAACAGTATCACTGAGATAGACTTATCTTCAGGCATTTATTGAATCCCATGATGTCCTACTGGCTGAGAACATGGAGCAGGGAGGCATGGATAAGTCCCTATTCTTTGGAAGTCTTTAGTCTAGTGAGAGAACAGAATAAAGCTAAGAAACAAGACTACTCAAGGAGGTCTGTCCTTGATCGGGAAGTGACCTGGGCATCAATGCTTCTGCGGATCAGGGAACAGAATTCTTGTATCTGAACTGAGCAAGGACTTAAAAGAATAGCACAGCAATGGAGAACAGCTTGAGCAGAAGTGAGGAGGAGGGGCAGGTGCATGCTGCAAAGGGTTCCTATTGGTTAGAGTGGGAGAGGATACACACAAGAAATGAGCCCAAAGACAGAGCTGGGAGCAAACATCAAAGCTAAGCTAGCAAAGCAGGAAATTTCCTTGCAGACTAGGAGGTCACTTGAAGAGTTTCAATGTGACCCGATTTGGTCATATTTGTATCTCCTTCTTTAGGAAATGATAGACTCATAACACATTATAGATGTGAAAAAGTGAGTGCAGAACACACAGCCCAGTTTCCTTCCCATGTGTTAAAAGTGTGGGTTTCTGAGTCCTTTTGGGGGAGCAATTAATAAAAACCTCTGCAGTATGGCATGACAGTCTGCTTTAGTCTTAGAATGTTGGTTTTCATGTTTTACAGTTGAGTCAGTTTGGGTTTTGATTTTTTTTTTTTTTTTTTTTTTTTTTTTTTTTTTGCTGTTATTGGAGGACATTGAGTTAACCTCTTCATTTTCCACAAGGGAAAATTGAGGCTTAAAATGGTGAGTGAGTTTCTAAAAGGTCACACATCCCATAAGTGGCAGAACCCAAACTTCCCTACTCAAAGGCCCTTCACTCCCCTTGTCTGATAGAGGGTGGGTTTTACTCTCAAGCACCTCCAATGGCTCCATAGACATGTGCTCCATAGACAATATGCACTGGTATAATCCTACCCATAGCCTTCCCTATAGAAAACATTCTGGAACTTTCTGCTCACCCTTTTCAACTAGATGCCCTGCAACCTCCCTCCCCATGCATGCATCAGCACATACCAGCCAAGGCCAGCTGTAATCAGGTTTCTACAGGTTCTTCTGCTGTGTCTCCTGGCATGTGCTGGGTCCAGGTGATGGGTGTCAAAAGAGCAGATGAGTACTAGAGGGGAAGGGAGTTATCTTAATGCCATCTCATGTCACAGAATGCAGAGATGTCACTAAGGGGCCAGTTTCACCAAACAGCTCTAACTGCCCTTATGCCTTCTTCCTTAGTCTGTGCCGTTCTCCTCCAGCCCCATGTAACTCATTCCCATTGCTAGTCTATGTGTAATGGAGTATGGAATCATTGCTTCAGGTGCAGGTTAACCTGCTTTAAATAAAATGAAGACCCACATATAGAATTATGACTCTAATAATAATATGCACCTCTGAGCACAGTAGGGTGACTATAGTTAACAATAACTTACCATGTTTTGAAATAACTAGAAGAGAGAATTTTTAATGTTTTCACCACAAAGAAATAATGAATGTTTGGTGTGAGGATATATTATTAACCTAATTTGATCATCCCATGTTATATCCATATATCCAGTATAATTACTATGTGTCAATTTAAAGTAAGACAAAAGCATGCAACCTTTATATGATACATACTCTGTACCAAGCCCTGCTCAAAATGCCTTACATTTAACCCATGTAACAAGTCTTTGAGTTATTCACTATTATTGCTTTATAAATAAAGAAATTGAAATGTAGAGAGTTAAGTGTCTAGCTTGTCTTCAGGCTGGTGGGTGGTAGGGTTGAGATTCAAGCACAGGCAGTCTGGCTCTAGAACCCTAACCACAATGCTAAACCGTCTGTGTGCCAAGGCCAGTGCTGAGAGCTAGATAAAAAGATGAACCAGAGCGAGCATTGGGGAATCTCACATCTAATGGGGGATATAGTCACTAACACAGAAAATAACCACACAGTATGATCACAGGTGGAACAGAGAAGATTGTGCCCAGCCTAGAACAGGGATCAGGGAAGATCCTGTAAGAGGACTTGTGCTTCTCTTGAAGGAAAGTCATCTGCTAGTGGCTGCTCCTGGGAAAGAAGCCATGAACATTTACTGTGCCTGGACAACTCTAATCCTAAAAATCCCTTCCCTCTCTTAATTTGACCTATGTACATCACACTCTGACCCCCATTAAAAGAAGACTCACTTCTTGGACTTACTTTATTCAGATTCTGTGCTTTCTATAAGACCCATGTTGTCACCCTCCAAACTTCTATGTCTGCCACATGGAGAGACTTCTTTGCACTAAACTTTCTTAAAAAGATAATCTAACCATGTCCCAAACCCAAGCTATCATATTCCTCTTCCCTCTCTTCTTTGGGGTCTTTGTGAGGAAGAAGACACACAGGGAACTGTGTGTCTCCAAGAAAGTTTTGGCAAAGGAGTTACATGAGCAGAGAAGAGGAAAGTAACCCCAGGTTACTCCCAGATTTATGGTGTGGACACTCCTCAGATGAAATCATGACTGAGCTGAGACAAACAGAATAGATGGAGCATGAAAACTGCCAGCTGCCTGTCTGAAACCCTTTAAACAAAGGAAAGGGCACATGTGGATTAGCTATGGATGTTGGATGTTTGAGGGCATCCCAGGCAGTGAGATCAGGACACCATCTCTAGGAGAGACTTTATCAAGTGCTACCAGGGATAAATACTGAGTGGGGTAAGAAGGCCAGCAAAACCCCTCAAGAAAAGGAAAAGACCAAGAGAACCTGACTTCAGCCAGTCTTCTAAACCATCCTACAGGAATCCAGAGTTCTGGGCACTCAGGAACTGAGGGTTATCTGGAAACAAAGAAGACCCAGTGGCTGAGATTCAGTTTCTGGGCTCATCCTTCCTCTGGGTCTGTTTCTTCAACTTTGATATGAGGCTAGTCATCTGTGGGTAGAAACCACACCATAATCTCACAGAGCTATTGAAAGACTTGGATGAAAGAGTTGTTGAGACTACTCTTTGCAAATTGATTCAAGAGGCAAATGTAAGTTTATGATAATAATGCCAATCTTGACTTCCACTCACTGATCCATATCCAAGAATACAACTGCCGTTTTTGTTTCTGTCTATCATGTTATTGGTATAGTTGCTTCTTTATTTCATACAGTTTCTGTGTAGTGTATGAAGGTATCACTCAATTGCAAGAAAAGAGAGTAAGGAGCCAGGGTTGGTGAAATAGGCCAGTAATTCCAGGAGGCTGAGACAGTATAAGTCTAAGACCTGCCTGGGATAGAGAATGAGTTCAAGGGCAGCCTGGGAAAATTTAACTAGATCCTGTCCCAAAGCTGAAAGTAACAGGACAGTTGGGTATAGCTCAGTGGTAGAACACTTATCTAACATGCAAGAACCTCTAAATTCAACCCTAGTATCAGAGAGAGAGAGAGAGAGAGAGAGAGAGAGAGAGAGAGACCCAGAAAAGTAACTCAACCATAATCCAGGCCTTCATTTTCTACACCAAACTCTACATAGAAGGAATAGTGACAGTTAATATGTACTGTCTCATTTTAGCTTACAAGCCATTTTCTCATCATTGATTCCTCTGATCATCTCCAAAATACTTCCCCATTTTGTAAGAAGGGAACTGGCAATGCTAGAAGTGGGAACAACAAGCCCAATGCCACCCAGCCACAAAAGGCAAAATGGAATTAGAACCTGTAATGGCTATATTTTGCCAACTTTGTCAACAAACACAAAACTAGGTTTCTGAAAAGAAAGAACCTAAATTGAGAAATTGACTCCATTTTTGTTATGAGCAGTTTCCTGCCAGCCTGGTCCCACAGCCACATCAGCCCCAAAATAACACACATAGACCACATAGACAGTGTATTAATTATTAAACTGTTGGCCAGTTACTAATGTTTCTTATTGGCTAGCTCTACCACCTTAAATATTAACTCATTTCTATCAATCTAAGTGTTTTCACGTGTTCTTATCTTATCGGAGAGAGGGTCTGGACCTCTTCTCTCAGGAACTACATCTTTACTCCCCTCTACTACTGGTCCTTTTTTTTTTTTTTTTTTTTTTTTTTGGACTGATTGCAGATAACCACTGCAGGTTCCCCATCCCAAGGATGCCTCCAGATTCTATCTGTCTCTGACCAGGAAGTAAGAGAGCAAGCTGGGGTCTGGGACCCCAGACCTCGTCCCCTCAGGTCATGCCCGCACCTGTCCCCACACCCCAATGGCTGTGATCAGTGCAACAGGTGCAGATGGGGCAGATATCTCACTATACTCTATCAAATTAGCCTGTGGACAAGCCTATAAGGTCATTTCCTTGATTAATAATTGATATTGGAGGGCCAGCCCACTCTGTGTGGTTCCACTTCTGGGCAGGAGGTTCTGGTGTGTATAAGAAAGCAAGCCATGCAAGGCAGCAAGCAGCATGCCTTCGTGGCTCCTGCCTCTGCTCCTGCCTGAATTCCTGGCCTAACTTCCCTCAGTGTTAGTCTATAATTGACAAGTGTTGGCCAAATAAATCCCTTCCTCCCCTAGCTGGTTTTGGTCAAAGTGTTTTGTCAAAGCAACGCAAAGCAAACTAGGACAGAACTCAACCCAAGATCCAGATTTTGTTTCTGCTCTTCTCCAGTGTTCCAAATTAAACACCCTGGGTTAAATAAAAAAATCCCAAGTGGGTGAAATAGTTCAGTGGGTAAAGTCACCACACCAAGCCTGATGACCTAGGGTTGATCCCCAGAACCCACAGGGTAGAAGGAGCAAATATACTCTTGAAGTTGCCTTCTGATCCCCACATATGGTGTGGCATGATAATGTCCACTCATACACAAATAAGTAAGTTAATGTAAAAGGAATTTTCTTTCAGACAGGTTCTTATTGTGTAGTCCTGGCTGGCCTAGAACTTGCAATGTAGACCAGGCTGACCTCAATCTTAAAGAGATTTACCTGCCTCTGATGTCTGGGTGCTAGAATTAAAAGGCTTGCCCTGCCATAGTCAGCCAAGGAACGTCTTCTAATTTAAGGCATGCTGCTCTGTAGATGGCACCTTCTCCTTGTCATGTGCTCTGGACCCTGCATAGGCTCCATCAGTATCACAGTGACACTTCAGTGTACCCATTCACTTTCATGTCTCACCTTCCAGAAGCCCAGAAACCCTTTGAAGAAAGACACTGCCTTGCTTGCCCTGTGACCCCAGTATCTACATACAAAATCCTGACAAACACAGTTATAGAATTGAACAAGTGAATTTTTGACGGTGGGGAAAATATAGTGTTAATTTCTGAGTGTCTGCAGTTAACTGAGGGAAGTAGAAAAGTTCACAGTGCCTAGAGTCAAAGACTCTGTCCTCAAATAGTACATCTTCTAAGTACCATGAGGACCTGGCGCAGGCCTTTATTGAGGCCGGAAGGCAAAGGCGATTTCAGAACCATGGATAGCTCCATAGTGAGGTACCTCTGGCCTGAAGCCTAAACAGGCCTTTCCACCAACAACCAGATGTTCCTGCTTTCTCAGCCAGCTTAAGGCTAAAACAAACCTTTTCAACCAGGGTTTATCAGAGTTTCTAAATTACATACTGGGAAGAAATTTAATTGGTTTAATTAAGAAAGTTTATTTCATGGTAATTCAGTTTTGTTATGCTGCGAGACTTAATGTGTCCTCTGGTGGGAGCGTCTGTTATAAATATTCATGGCCTCTCTCAAAAGCCCTCTCTTGGCCCTAATCTCCCTCCCCCACCCTATAGAGTTGGGAAATGTGTCTGAAGAGTGTTGAGGAAGGTAAAGCTTCACTAAGCAAGGACACTAGGCTGTTATAAGGCCCAGTGCCATGAACTCACTGTAGAGAGCTAGGACAAGACCTAGTATCATGAACTAGCTCACTGTGGAGAGCTAGGAGGCTGAAGCTGCAAGACACTGGAGATAAGTGTGCTTCTCCTTCTCCTGTATTTTACAGATAGGGAAACTGAGGCCTGGAGTGAGAGGGTGGGTCACATACTTAATAGATGCCAGAGCTAATTAATACCGGGAACCTAGTCTTCTGAATTTGAGTCCATTGCTTCTGCCTCACAAATTATAAATTCAAATTGTTTTCAGGGTGATTCTAGAAATCATTTGGTCACCTTTTTTACATATGTGGAGGAAGCTAACTTTGAAGGTAAAAGACTGACTTGATCAAGCCCCTTATAGACCCATCCACCTAAATCCCTCTGCAGGATTTTCCAAGCACCAAGAATCAGGCTACTTCAACCAGATAAGCCTCTGTGAAAACCATTTGCACACCTAACACTAGCCATACTGAGATGCTGAAACCCATGTTGCCTTTCGTTGGAGGAATCTGCAGTCCATCTGGGCAAAGATGGCAACGTGAAAATAAGAACTCCTTATTCACTGCTGAAACTGCTCATTTCTCTAATGCACTTCATTCCTTCATGCCTCTGTGCCTTTATACATGGACAGCCCTCCCTAATGCAGCTGCCTAGCAACCCCTACTCCTTCAAGACCCAGCAGTCTTTAGAAGCTCCCCTGGCAGGCACAACATGACTAGGTCCCTCTTGCCTCCGTGCCCCATTGGGCATCCTATCTCATAGCAGCCATCACACTCAACAGTTGCTTTTTTTAACTTGTCTGTCTCCCACCAGGGTAAGCTCCTTGGAATTGCCTATGCCAAGAGCATTGTCTGGCAAAGACTAGAAGCTCGGCAAACAGTAGCTAAATGGATGAGTGTAAAGCTGATTTAATATGGAGTTTCAGCTCACTAGGTTATAAACCTGGAATCGTTTTATTTTTCCAATAACTGCTACCAACTGTGCTCTGTTGAACCCGCCTTTTCCTGCTGGGTACCAGGCTGCCTATACAAACTCAGTCTGAGGCCATAACTTCCCAGTCACTGTCAGTTATTAGAAAACTCTCATCTGGGTTCTTTGGGACTCAATGTGATTTACTTGTAGTTTTTATTCTTATTCAAAGCTTAAGCCACCTGTTATTCCCTGATCCCTGCCCTAACATTCCCAATCTAGTTCAAAAGAAGCAGAGTTACCTCCTCTTCCCTCCTCTTCTCTTCCCTCTCCCTCCCTCCTCTCCTTTTTCTCCTTTGCTGCTCTGGAATTGGTATGGTGAGATAAGGCAGGAGGTGGAAGAGCCCTAAAGTGGCAGCCTCTACTGCCAGATAATCTCCTCTTAACTGTACCCTAACTGATGACATGGTTTGTTGCTTATGTCCTTCTCACAGGTGCAGAGACACCCCTCCATAAGATCTGCCAATAAGGACTCTCCCTAGCAACTCTCCCTAGATGGCATGTCTTGCACAATCCCTGATGCCCATCACAGCTTATTCCAGCCTAACTAGGGTTTAGAGGGCTGTCCCTGCTGTTGTAATTTAAGAAAAGCAGTGCAAGAGAGAAAGACACCATGTGGCAGGATTCAAGCAGAGGAGTTTTTCCCTTGGGGAAAGGGATCATAAAATGGGGAAAGGGTAGGGGGAGACCAGCATCCAGGAACAGGAGCAGCAGGAGAGATAAAAGAGAGGCAGAGAGAGATGAACAGAAAGAGGGAGAGAAAGAAAGAGAACGGGGAAGAATAGGCAGTGGGTAATGCCCTTTTAAAAGGGAACAGGTGGTGCTCTTAGTGGCAGCAGCTGAGGGAGTATCCTGTCAGGACCCCACCCGCAGGCAGGCGAGTACAGATGCCCCGTCTCTTCCCCATGTTCATCCCCTGATACACTAGAACCAAGCCAATCAGCAAATGAAGAAAAAAACCTGTCTTCCTGACCTCGTAGATCCTCATCTCATCTTCCTCAAGAGAGCAGATGGGAGGAAACAGCTTTTCCCTATCTATCCTCTTGTTCTAGTAGGAAGAGGTCAGAGTGGAACAGGTTCTTAAAACAATGAGCCCCTTGGTCATTCTTTAGAAAGGTGGCCACCCTGAGTCCTGGATATCTTATTTGAAATGTAGACAATGTATTTTTCCTCAGCTGTAACCCTAGAGAGTTAAAAGGAAGAAAAAGGCATCAGAGATGGCTCAGCAGGCAAAGGTGCTTGGGGCCAAATCCAGTGACCTGAGTTCAATCCAGCTGTCCTCTGACCTCCACATATGCACTATGACACACCTGAGTGTACACGCACACATGCAGGGGGAGGAGAGCAAATAAATACATGTAACTCTTTGTTAATAAGAGAGAATTATCCCACAGTTATTCTATACTTCTCACTAGGACTTAGAATTGGGGGCCAGTGTTAGGATGGCTCAGAAAGGAGCCACTCGTGGAAGTAAATGGCAGTAGCTTTTTTTTTTTCAGGAAACAGCCTGAGGATGAACACAGGAGACCAGATATAATTAGAATTTATGAAGATTTTTAAAAAGTAGTCTTGTCACCAGGAAGAAGAAAGAGGATGTTATGACATTGGGAAACAGACATCGCAACGCTCAGCACACAGTGGCCACTGTGTAAGTAAGATGAATTAAACAGATCCACCTGCAGCTGTAAGTTCTCTTTGGGGGTAAGTGTGTGTTTGTGTGTGTGTGTGTGTGTGTGTGTGTGTGTGTGTGTGTGTGTGTGTGTGTCCAGACATTCACCTTCCCCTGTTACTTCTGCATCTTCTGAAGACACTTGACATCTTTTGAGCTTTATTTCCTCATCTGAAAAAACAATGGGATAATAAGACAATTCAGAGGATTGCTAGAGAGGCTCACAGTATATTTGTCTCATCAAGGCTAATAACATCAGGACCCCACCAAAGAGGCCTATTTGCCTCCTGGACTCCGTTTCCAAGCCATGCACCCACACTTGGTCCCCAAATCACTCCTGCCACTATCCAAGCCTTCCTTCATCCCTGACAGTGAGGCTGCAAATGAAAGCCTTGAGCAAAGTAAAGAAAAGGGCTGCTCTGAAGAGCCACCTGGCCAGAAGGGTGAGGAACAACCTTCAATCACTGGGCTCTGGAGGCCATGTGCTCCAGCAGTAAGCATTAATCCCTCAGCTAATGGCCACATAGAATGTGCTTGGTGAATGTGGGCCATATTAATAGTCATATATCACACATTAGCTCATATGGACTTTTCATTTTAACATGTAACTGATTCTCACAGTGCCCTCATGAATGGAGTGTGAAAAACAAAGATTGCCACTTCGTTTTGTGAATGAAGTATCTGAGATTAAAATAGGCCAGTGAATATAAGCTAACTAACTACCAACTTAACTCTAAAAGGGATTTATACAATCAAGACCGAAGGCATTCTACCTGACTTGAGCCCATTCTCCCCTCCAGAACCCAAACACTTGTTCTGATGGGATACAAAAGCAGACCTGACTGGGTTGGGACCCTGGGATTTTCTAAGGTCATTGGAAGGATCTCATGAAGTTAGCTGTTCCTGACAAGGCTTACAAAAGTCAGGTAGGTCCGATGAGAATTCACCATTGCTGATTTAGAAGCCCACGGCCACCGAGAGTATGTGGAAAGCACCCTTCTTCTAGGGCATTTCAGAATCCCACACACACACAAACAGGCATCTGAGAGTGGGCCAGCAACATCCCATGAAACCCACACAATGCCTCATGCTCCAAACCCCAGTCAAAAGGCATCTGTCACCAAAACAAGTGGCCTGCCATTCCAGCAGGGAGCAGGAGCTGGGAACAAATGGTGTTTTGTTTAAACAATTGTTTCCAATAGCAATTCCCTTTCCTGGATGCCTTTTTTTTCCCCATTATGCTTTTCCACTAATTAGGTTGAGACGCATAAATATTTTCAATGTACAGATAACAAATGCCTCCATCTGAAGTAATCAGCTGCCCTCAAATTGCCAACCCCAGTGAATCACCACTGCCAGGGATGCAGGGACCTGGAAACCAGGGATAAAAATGTGGGCTCCCAAAGGATGCACAAATCAGGGGCTGTGTGAGGGTGCAGGCCACCTCAGCCTGAGCACCGTCAAGCTGGGAACTGTCAGCAGTATGAATCATGTCACTATTAACGCTATGGTTATTATTTTAGAACCAGACATGCCCAGGCTTGAAGCATGACTATTTACTAGTTCATTCTCCCCTCGTTCTTTTTTTTTTTTTTTTAAACAGGCTCTTGCTATGTAGACCAAGTTAATGTCAAACTCTCACAGTCCCCCTGACTCAGCCTTCTTATTACTAAGACTGGACACCACCACACCCAGCTTCTGGGGCCTTCTTTTAAGCCTCAAATTTTTTCCATCCACAAAGTGAATAAATAACTTGAGTCATCTCAGGTCTCAGGGTGATCAAATGGAAAGACTACTAAAGTGTCCTTAGTAAAGCTAAAAATTGATTGTTCTTAATATTTTAAGGTGAGATGGCTCTAGTGAGTGAAGGTACTTACTGCAAGCCTGACAACCTGAGTCTGATCCCTGGATCCATATGGTAGGAGAGTGTGACTGCTACAAATTGTCCTCTAATCTCCATACATACCTGCACATGCACACGAACACGTGCGCGCGCGCACACGCACACACACACACACACACACACACACACACACACACACACACACGTTTTTAAATACATGGAAATATAGCTCTACAATGGTGGCTTCTTCGCTATCAGGTGTGATGTCTTAGATTCTCTTCTCAGCAAGAGGCTGGGTATGGTGGGGCACACATGCAATCCCAAGACTGGGGAGGTATGGGCAAGAGTATCTCAAAGTTGAGACAAACCTGGGCTATGAAGTAAGACCCTGTCTCTAAACAAATGACTCAGCCAACCAAATAAATGCACAATATATGATGCATAATTAACAAATAAACAGAAAGTAACCCATGGGAAGGTATAACATGAAGTTCTAAGCAGAGTTCTAGAACTTGGCTGTCAGGGTTTGCTTACATACTACATTTCAGTAGATAACATAGCCTTTGGCCGTGTATACTAAAACTTATAATCTCCTGGAGCTTTGGCTTCTTCTACTCCTAGACATGGATCATGGGGGAGGTAGTGAAGGTGATGATGATAAATACACATGTCTCAGAGTTATATGACAGTAGGGGCACATAGCAAATACTATAAAAAATGTTAGATGTTATTATTTCCTATTTGGCCTCACTCCTGTTCAGCTTCCCCATCAACCTCCCCTTCTGGCTGGGAGTAGGGTGGGGACTAAACATCTTATCCCTTTCAGAAAAGAGGTGAGGACACAGAGAGGCACAGACACATGCCTGGAGCACAAAGTGAGGAAGTACAGAGCTAAAACTTGAGCTCAGGGTTCTAGTTCCAAGTCCTGGGTGATACCTACCTGACTTCTAACAACAATTTCCCAAAGCCACAGGCAGAGTGAGGAGACACGGGCCCCCACCTTCCTGTCCCTGTCCTATCTTGGACCGATGCCAGGCACCCTAGTGGTTGAAAGTAGACCCAGAGGACACACCAGTCAAGGAGATGCATAAGAACAGATCATGCTGCGTGACGGGTTCTGAAAGTGGGCTCCGGGAATGGGCACGGAAAAGACCCGGCAATAACTTTAACTGGATTGATTTCACCTGTAGGGCCATTAACTTAATGCCTCCCACTTGGTTAGGAGGCAAGCCAAGTCTGATTGCAGCTTCTTGCAGACTGCTGCCTCTGCTGCACAAAGGAGGGTTAGAGAGAAAAGAGCAACATAGACAAGGATGGGTGTGAACTAGGATGAGATAAGAAAGGTGGAAGGAGGACCCTACACACATACCAGGCACTTCACTTGTCTTTCCCCCAGTCCTGACCCTGAGGAGAGAGAAAAGGCCCTGGCATAGAGATTGGCACCTTCTGAGTTCAGGTGCCCTATATCAAAGATGTGGGAGCTACAGAGAGGGGCTGAGCTCACAGTAAAGGTTTCTGGCCTTGCCTATAAACATGAAGACATAGGCTCTGTGTCTCCCACCAGCAAGATAGTCTGAATTCACCACCCCACTCCCTCCCCACTCTTACTTGACCCACCCAGAATATTCACACTCAGCTCACTCCCCATATTTCACAGACATTCTGTCCTCCTTACTTCCTGCCCAGGACACCGAAGCCTCTGCATCTCAACAGGCTACACTAGTTCTCTGTCTGCCGTCATCCTCACTCTCCTCCCTGCACTCTTTCTAGTTCTGCAGGACACAAAGTCTCTTGTCCCTGACATGTTCTATATGTTGGTCCTAGCAAGAAGCTTGTTATGGGATTAATAGTGCCCACCAAAGTTCATACATAAAAGCCAATGGGACTGTATTTGGAGAGAGATGCTTTATGGATGCTACTAAAACCCCATAAAGTAATTTAACTTCTAATAGAATCATTGTCCTTCCATGAAGTGGAAGAAACACCAGGAGTATGTATTCATGGAGAAAAGCCACCTCCGATGATATACCATAAACCTCAAACATTACAGGCTACTGCTATTGCTTTTGGTTACCCTCCAGATCTGGATGGTAAAACCCTATTGCTTGAGTCATAGGATGTGGAGAAATCAAGCTGGTACTCATCTGGAAATGCTGTCATCCCTACTGGCTAGCTTTCACTGTGATATAAAGTGCTATGTATATTACCAGGAAAACAGAGTCATCAATCTTAGCCATCTGTGAACCCTATAACCACAATAATGCCAGCCCTGCAATATATGCCTACCAGTATATAACAGCAACACTAATATCATAGAAGTAACCAACCACTTTCTGATTGAATTTAAGGCCTATTCCATACACACATAAAAATGAAACCCATACCTGTGCCATGATCAGAGCCAAGAACCTGTGACTAGACAGGTCATCGGTTCTAGAGGAGGATCTACTGTTATTATTCTGCTAAATGGGCATAGCATTAAAACCATTGGTAATTACTTGTTGCTATACCCATAGATCAGTGCAACTCTCGACTCTCATCAGAAAAGCTTCTTCTTGCAATAGGTGGCCATTAGCACTGAGACTCACAACTGATCAACATGCAGAGAATAAAAGATGCTAGAGAACCCAGCCCTAAATGGGACATCTATGTCACACCGGTCCCCTCAAGGCTCAGGGATCTTCTCTGAAGAGAGGTGTGGGAAGATGGTGAGACACAGATGGTGACTGCCTGATGCAGGGTTCTCCAGACACAACCAGACAGTTGTACACAGGAATTCACAGCGCTTCTAGCAAGCAGCATACACAAGACCTGCTTAAGCTCAAGACAAAATCCCACCATGCTGTGGGTGAGGTGAGCATAAAGTTCCTCCCTAGATGAAAAGCTACTGGCAATTGATAACTTCTGGGAGAAAAAAAAAAGAGTCAGTTTTGCCTAAGGGTATGACCCTAGCAGATGGACCAAAGGTGGTCCTAGTCACCAAAAAATATATAATTGGACATGGCAAGTTTTTTTTAATAAAGGCATAAATAAATATGGGTGGGTAGGAGTGTAGATCTAGAAGGAATTGGAGTAAGAGTGAATACAATCAAAATACATTGTATGAAATTCTCAAAGAACTGTTTACTTCAAAAATATTTTTAAAACATAAGGTTACCATCTAGCAGCCATGAAGGGTGACCTCACCAGGCCCTCAGCAGCCATCCTGACAGCACCTTGATCTTGGTTAGAAGCTTCCAGAACTGTGAGAAAATCAATTTCTGTAGGTTGAAACTGAGTTGGGTGTTCTGTTACAACAGCACAAATCATCTAAAACAACGGGCTGGTGTCACATCTATCTCCTCTGAGAAGTTTGGTGGGCACTTCCTTGCTTTAAGACCATTCTTCAAGCTGAGAAGAGGAATCATCCCTGCTGAGAGAGACACTGGAGAGGGTGCACAGAGGTGATGTCTGAGTTGAGTAGGTGCTGACAAGAGGGGTAAATTCCAGCAGAGTGAGGGCATCCAGCAAAGCCCAGAGGCTTGAAACAGCCAGTCCTGTGCTGCTGTGGTTACTCTAGAAAAGTAATATATGCTGAGGCCAAGGAGTTGAGTCAAGTCATGGGCAAGGAGCCCCTCTAAACCACATGAAGAGATTGTGTCCTGTCTAAGTAGGGCAGAGAGCAATCGCTGAAGTTGCAAGCAAGAGAATAGCAATCGTTGTGCTCATTGTGGGACCTAGATTGGAAAATCAAGGAGACAGGTGACAAGGACCCTCAGCTTGGCCAGGTACAGGAGAAGAGGGAATGCAATGAATACCAGGAGGAAGGATGAGCAGGTTGTGTTTGCCTGGATGAAGGTAGGGGGAGTAAGGGATGCTGCTCCATACTCAGCATGGACAGCTGCTGTGTGGGGCTAGACTGGGGCAGAGCAGAGCAGACAAATGTAAAGGTGCTTTACAAATGGGTGCAGGGCACTGTCCTCCACTTAGTACCAACAAAATGCTCAGCATGTGGCAGCTGCTCAGTAATGTTGGCCCAATAAATAAATGAAGACACAAAATCATCTTTATCACACCCCTGAGTAATATCTTTGACCTCCCAACCAGCTGCACTCCCACAGGCCCAGGCCCAGAATGGAGATCCTCCTGCTTGGGGATCAGGTACTGTGGGGGTGACGCCCTCCTAACCAGTGCACCCTGCAATGAACATCTGGGTAAAGAGGATTAGCCTCAGTTTGGGATGGAGAAATGGGCTCAGGCTCTGAGAAGTACAGCAGCTGAGTCTGGGCTCCTGTCCCCTGACTTCATTTCCTTGAACACTGAACTCCCTGCCTTCAGCAGAGGGCAAGAAGAAAGTCCTGGAAGTTCTCTGCTGCTCTTTGACTGGGAAAGGTTTCCATAAAAAGACATCTTGTCATTCTCTCCTTTTTCTTTATATTTCAATGCCTTGGGCCACAGTTTTTAACTTAATCTGCTAGAAAATATAGCTGACTTGATAGCTGATCATTGTGATCTGAGGCACAGCTCCTGGCCACGAATTACTTCGACTTCTCATTGAGAATATCCATTCATCACATGGCACCCAGGGCCTAGTGACTATTCCCTGAAACGTATAATTAGAATAGAATTAAAAATTCACAGTGTCAGAATTTCCCCAGGCCTGTGCCCTTATTTTCAGATAAGGAACTGAGGCCAGAGGGCAGAAGGGACAGAACTAAGACTTCTGTCCTCTTCCCAAAGTTCTTTTATCCCATAGATGAAACTAGAAAGGTGTGGGTGATGACTGTACATCAGAGCTCTATTGCCTTTAGAAAAGAATTTGAGGTGTTAATTTCTGAGCTTCTAACTGCCCCCAAGTTCTCCCTTCAATCATTTGTTGCTCAAAGAGAAAAGACTGTGACTACCACATGGTATAAAGAGCCAGCCACTGGAGAGGTGGCTCAGCAATAAGAGCATTTTCTGCTCTTGCGGAGGACCCAGGCTTAATTCCCAACACCCACATCAAGAAGCACAAGCTGCTCATAACTCTAATTCCTGAGGATCTGATGCCCTCTTCTGGCCTTTAGGAATACAGAAGCACATGGTGCACATACAGTAATGTGTATAAATACATAAATAACTTTTTTTGACAAGCCAGTGAAAGAAGAATGGATGACAGCCAGAAATGGACAAAAAAATGGATCAAAGGGCACAGTTTGAACATCAACTCTCTTCAGGTGCCACACTAGACAAGATACATTCATTTCCTCATTTGATCATCTTGTCAACACTATGAGTAGGAATTCTCAAACATTCATGTTAAAGATTAACAAATTGAGGCTCAGGAGGTTAAAGTAATTTACCCAAGGTAACTTGCTACTGAGTGAAGTGTTGCAGTTTATATGACCCACATCAGGTACTGGCTCTCTCTAGCTCACAGCTTACCTGCCTTTTGGCAGCTCCATACCCCATCCCCTGTGCCCTGTGGTCCTCAGCACCCCTACCAGGAAAATGAAACAAGAGACCCAACCAGAAGCAGCTAAGGGAGTGGTGAGCCCCTAGGCCAACTGAGCCCAGCAACAGAAGCCTGGCCAGGGCAGGGGGAAGGGGTTTGTACACATCAATGACATTTCCCACCCCACTCCTCAGACATCCATACCACTTTGACAACCACCTTCCTGGGGTCCTTGGAAAGCCCTCCCACCAAAGGTAGGGCCTCTGATAGATTCCTTCCACCATACACTTGGCTCCCAGACCTTTGAAGATCAAGATGCCACCCCAGCAGCAGACTGTGACACCTTCCTTTTCCTCTGAGAAAGGTGAAGAAATGGGTAAGGGTACCTGGTGCCTCCCATAAGTCTGCAAGTGGGGTCAAGACATCAGCATGCTGGTTACTGCGATCCACAGTCATGCAAGTATCTGCTCCATGTGAAGGCCTGTGCAGAGACAGGAATACAAAAGATTCAGAGAGCGAAACAAGTTGAGTCTCCATTCCCTGAACTGTAAAAAGAGGTGGCTGTACTCATCTAATCCACCCACTTACCCTCTGAGGTAAGTGTCTTTGTTAACCCCATGAGAGTTCTACCCTAGAAGTATTCAGTAAACTGGAATTATTATTACTTAACAGAAAAAGCATAGTCCTTTAGCTTCAAAGAGCATCCAGCTTCCAAGGGAGACATGTGTACCCAAGCCATAACATTAGCTGCCATTCACTATACTATACTTCTCCAGTACATGAATCAATGGTGTTTTCAGCATTCATAATCCTACAAGTCTCATTTGACTTGCAAGTAAATGTAAACCCTTAAAGGGAAGAAATGAGTTCCTTCGGGCCACCAGTGAGGACCCCGAGTGCTCCCTCTCTTCTCACTCTGTACACATGTCAAGAAGCTCTAGCATGGACATCCAGACCTGCCTGTCACTCATCACTAGCTCTTTCGGAAGTCTGAAAGAAGGCACTTGTAGAAAGCAAGCTCAGAAGACAGTTGCACTAGCCCACAGCAGAATCTCCATGCACAAGTAGATAGCCATACCCAGAGCATGTCAGACAACCACAGGGACCTCCAAGGGCACTGGGAAGGGCCAGGCCTCCTCCTGGAAGAATTGCTGGAAAAGACTGGCAAGTTCCAGAAAGAGTCTGGGGCTGTAACCCAGGTGACAGAGGATTGGGTTCTCCTGATGACTGTGAAGATATCAAGGAGGGGGTGGCCTGTCAACCAGCATCCACAGGAACGATCTGTTCCTCAACTCTTGGAGAGATTGAGGAGAAATCCTGAAGCTCCACCATTGTAGAGTCCCCACTCTCTTCCAAAGAAGCGGTTCTAGACCCGAGAGGTGGGAGTTCCATCAATCCTGCTTTTTAGATGAGGAAACAGCTCAGTTGGGAGAATCAATTTGCTCCAAGTCATGATGAGTCATGGAGCTGAGCCCCCCCCCCAGCTCCTACTCCTCCAAGCGATGTCCCTTGGGTCACCTTGTCCAGTTTCTCTCCCTTTTGGAGAAGGAAAGAAGGAAGAAGTGAGTCTCCCATGGACTTTCTCCTAGACTAGCTACAGGAGACAAACTCCTAAAGCTCACTGGAGAGATGACTCAGTGGCTAAGAGCACAGACTACTCTTGCAGAGCACACAAGTTTGGTTCCCAGAACCCATGTCAGGCAGCTCACAACCTCCTGTAATTTCAGCTCCAGGGGCACTGACCACTCTGGCCTCCTCCAAGGACACAGAGAGAGGGGGAGGGAGGGAGAGAAGGAGGGAGAGAGAGAGACAATTTGAAAACAACTATTTTTTGAGAAATTTCTGAAGCTTTTCAAATTGTTATTCCCCAGGTCCTGGCCCCAGGTTCTGATGGAGTAGACAGAACCCCGTACCCTATACTTTGAAATACATACTAAATCTAACCCCAGTTTGTTTTGGTGAGAAAATCAAGAGGACTCCATGAGTTAATTCTTGATCCTGAAGCCCAGGAGCATCGTGTGAAAGTCATCCTATCGTGTAAGTTGACAGTAACATTCTATCTTGCAGGGAAAGGCTTCTTTCGGGTCCTAACAGAATTAAGATTTATTTATTCAGCCATGGAGAAAAATTGAATTATGAGTTTTTCAAGGAAATGGAAGGAACTGAAAAACAATGTATTAATCAAAGTAACACAGACTCATAAAGACAAATACCATGAATTCTTCCTCAAATGTGATCCTCACTTCTAATTGTCAAATATGTGCATCTAGGTGGGAGCGGGTGTGAATAAAGCTATGGAATGGAGCCTGGGAGAAGGAGGGAATACATTAAAGCTCCAGGACTGTGTGGGGTGAACGGGTGTAGCAGGAAAAGGAAGGAGAGGAACAACCAAAACACAGTATGCATGAAAATGCTGTAGAGGAACTACTCTGCAAGATAATTTTAAGACAATAAATCACTAAAACTAAGATTTATCCAGCTTCTAGGATTACAAATTCTGAGAGACCAGGCTAGTTGTTCAATGTCAACTATACCTTGAAACTAAGGTGTGCCTGTCCTAGTTTGCTTTTTCTGTTGCTGCGATAAGAATGACAAAAAATAACCTGGGGAGGAAGGGGTTTGTTCCATCTTTCAGATTACAATCAGGGGAAGCCATGAAGGAGCTTAAAGCAGAAAACATGGAGGGCCTCCACTTTCCAGCTTCCTTCCTCTGACTTGATCAGCTTGCTTCCTTTTAGAACCCAGGGCCACCTGCCCATAGTGGGCTTGGCCTCCTGCATAAAAACCAACTAAGAAAACACTCCACAGATCTGGCCATGGACCAATCTGATCAAAGCAATTCTTCAGCTGACTTTCCCTCTTCACAGGTGACTGTAAGTTTGTTGCAAGTTGACTGCTGAGTCTACCTATGACACAAACCAATTAAGGTTAAAAAATAAACTTTGTGGCTTTATCATTTCTCTAGTGGTTTCCCCCACTATCCTCACAGTCAAAGTCCAGCATATTGGATCAGAACTTGAGTCTTCATCATTGGGACCCTGCCAATATGCATGGGTACACCTCTTAGATTCAGAACATGGGTGTAGACAGCTGTCAGTCACCAAGTCCCTTCCATTTCTCTTCTGGGAGCACATCTAGACTATTCTTCAGATGTCCTTGCAGATGTCCATGTGTGCCATTTCTAGCAGCCAATAGAAGACTCATGAGTTTCTACAGGCTTCTCTTTACTCATCTACCAACTCAATGTCACTGCTCTGACAACCTTGGAAGCCACATGGATGATGCAGAGCTTCTAATACCCCTGGTTATTAGGTGAGGTGCAGGGCACCCTTCCTCCCAGTTGCCATTGGTTGAACCTTATATGAACAGGGGATTGACGTTTATTATGCTAAGCCCTTGACCTTTCATAGTTTTATCTGTTACAGCAGCTGAAGTTAAGTAGAATCCGAGACCTTGGTTAATCAACTCCTGTGTCTCTCTGTTCCTTCTGCCACATCCTCCTGTCCAGGCCCCCTCCTCCTACACTTTTGCTCATCTTCCCTCTTCATGGAAAGCATGGTACTCCCCACACTCCACACTAAGCAGCTCCCTCCTCTCTCTGCTCCATAATAACTGACATTTAGTGAGTACTGATGACATACCAAACTCTATCCTAGGACTTCATGCATTCTCTCTTCTGATCCAGCAACCTGAAGTGGGCATTTCTAGTCTCCCCATTCTAGAGATGGATCACAAGCATTAAGTGACTTGCCCAAAGCCATGGAGCTAGCAAGTGGCAAAGGTGGTATTCCAGCTCAGGGAGAATGTTCCCAGAGGTCCACTCTTCACTGTAACATGCCCTGCCTCCCATTACAATTCTCACATCCTTTAAGATATGCTCCTGTGGTGGTATTTTTAAGTGCAAATTAAATATAATGTGAGCCTTTAATTAAAGAGCACAAGTTATTCCAAGCGGTGCACAACCAGTTACAGCATGACAGAGGAAATGAGCCTGGGGTGAGTATCCTGATGTCTTCAGGATGCTTCTTGGAAGGACCAGTGATTTCTTATTCTCATTGTATGTAATCAAGGTGATTCAAAGGTGAGAGAAATCCACGTCCATGACAGTGATAGGGAGACAGGGAAAGACTGTTCCTATGCAGTAAAATCATGGGGAAGAACAATGTTCGTTTCACTGTGGGATGTTTAGGTTTTACAGCCATATATTTACAGCTGTAAAAGCACCTTTATATTGGTATTCCTAAAGGAAAAATTACTTTGATAACTCTGTTATGGCAAGTCTGAACTTCTCTAGCCTCTAACCTCTTCTTCCCCATTGAATCAACCAACTCTACAGCTCCACTGTTTACAAGCAAGATGTCATAGGAATTCAGCCTCCACATCCTAATACAGAACATGCAGTGTCTTCCAGGATGTCTGTTTCTCCCCATTGAGCTCCTTAAGGATAAAAACCAGATCTGATTCATTGCTAGGACCTCAGAGACCAGCAGGAAGCCTGCAGGAAGCAAGCTTCCATTGGATGTCAACTGGATGGTGCCTCAAGCACCACACACCACCTTCCTAAAATCTACCCTGTACTTTTCTCTGCCACATCTCTTAGCAAATGTCCCCATCACCATCAGAGTGGTCTGACTATTCTGACCTGTCTCCTGAAAGTGTTCTGGCTTACTGTAAACCATCCTGGTCTGGAGCCCATAGTCCTATAAAATCACACCACTCTCCATCGTACACTGCTGCTGCAACCACCACAGATCTTCAGCAGCCCAAAGAGGCCTGCGTTCAGACTCCAGCTCCAATACTCCCTGGTTAACAGTATTGAAGTTGCACAGCATCTCTAATCCTCAGTTTCTTCTTCTATAAAATGGGAATAAAATCTAGTTCAAAGAGCTTCTCCAATGATTAATTGAGAAAATGTCACAAGGCTGGCAAATTACTCGATAAATGCATGCCCAACAGATGAGATTCTTTGGCTCTTTCTTTTTAAAGAAGTCCCAAGAAAGAAATAACAGGGGTCCTGATATTGATTTACACAGGAGGAAACTAAAGCTCACATAGCACAGTGGCAGTTCCTGAGCAGAGGGCAAAAAGTCATACTGGTTTGGGTTTGTTTTGATTTTTGTTTTTTCTCTTCTGAGGACTTGGAGGGATTTGGGGTTTTGCAGTGATGTGGATAGACTCTAAAGTCTTATACAAGAGGAGCAAGCACTCGACCACTAAGTTACAACATCAGCCAATGACACTGGCTGTTAGCAAACAATTGACCCTAAACCCAGTAATGAAAAATAGGCTACACTTTGACGAATGCTCCTTTAGTCAAGTCCATGACTAAACAAAAGCTCAGAATCTTAGCAATACAGTTCCTATGCATGTGGGTAAATAGAGAAGGCCAAGAGCATGTCTTGAACAGCACAGCTCCCTGTGGAAGAAAGGACACTCCAGGGACCAAGTACATCATGAGTGACAATTTCAGACCCCACAGGCAGGCCTTAATCATCTTTGACATCTCTAGAAAGCTCCAAGCCTTGAAACATCTGTCTTATAAACAGAACAACAGAAGAAATCCCCAAACATCACCAGGGCCTCTGATGAGGGACATCCTTTTTATCAGGCATGAAAGGAGCAATTTCTACAGCTCTGAACCCTTCTGTGTCATCTTCAACTGTTCCTAGGAATCACCTCCAGCCAGGCCAGCTCCTGCCAGTCAGGGTAGGAAGTGAGCACTGGCTGGCTGCAAGGGTTCACTTCACTTCTGAGCCTAGAAATAAATCCAGCTCTTGTCCCCAGGATGGAGTTCAGAAGCAGCCCTGCCCACCGTGGACCAGGATCAACTGTAACTCTTCTGCACTTACCCAGAGTCCCATCTTTCCAAGTCCATTCTTAAGTCCCACTGCCTCCAGAAAGACCTACCCATGTGTCTGCCTGCCCAAGTTACCTCTATCATCTAGGCTCCCATAGCTTGGTCCCTCATGTGACAGGTTGGCCATAAGGCCTATCAGAGAACACCTTGTATTACTCTCTTTTCATATAAATAAAGTCCTGAATCCCCAGGAAATCCTAGAGATTTGGTCTGAATCTGGCTGAACTTCATATATAAATTATCAGAGACATTGACAACCATCCTCTATTTAGTATCTAGTGTATGTCAGGACCTAGTGATAGGTTATAGGGAATGCAGAAATGGGATCTCTGGTCCCAGGAGCTTCTAGACAATGAGAACAACAAACACATTCACATATCACTGGAACCCAAGACCATCAGAGGAAGATACACAAGAAGAAAAGCACCTTGCGTAGTTGGGGGTGGAGAGTTGATGGAGCAAAGAATCTCGGAGATTTCTTGGAAAAGGAAATGTGAGTAAAGTTAGAGAAGACATTTTGGTTCTAACAGATAAATGTGACATAGAAAGGCACCAAAATGGGAGGATACCATGTACCAACCCTTGGAGAGTAACATTTCAGGATCTACATGGGAACATCAAATATCTCCATTTGCCTGGAATATATAACATGAGTCAGGACTAGAGGCAGGTATAGCTAACTGAAAGTTGTTTACAGGAATAAGCATAACAGGGTCAGTATACCCTCTTAGGATGATTATCTTGGCAGCATGAGAATGGACTGAAGCACAAATAATCCACAGAGAAATCCATTCCACATTCACTGCACAGGAAAATAGTGATGCCAAGTGTTGGGTGGATACAGATCAATAGGAATTCTTAAACTCTGGCAGTGGAAGGACTCATTTCTACCATCATTTTTGGAAACCTATGAAGCCTCACACCTAGACCAGTGTTCTCCAGTGCAGCATCTCTCAGGCTGTGGTCCAGGAACCTAAGGTCAACACCACATTCTCAATGTATTTGTAGGCAATATTGCTTTTTTTAAGTATTGTCTCACATGTGTGCAGTGGTGTGTCAGAGACATGACATATGATTTTGCAACAGACATGAAGGGAGATGAATGGATTTGAACAAACTGTCCTTCTCTCTGAGTTCTTAGAACATACAGGGTTTTTCTTTCAAAATATGTGATTTCTGTTAACTTGTGCTGAGTGAAGTGCTGTGTAATTTAATAAATTATGTAAATATGTTTATATTTTCCTCAGCTTCAATTGCTAATAGAGGAAATATCTGCAGATAAAATACACAAAAACAAAAGGTCTTTGGGATCCTAAGACTGAAAGGGTTGCTAACCACATACAAATCTCTGTATATGCACACTGTGAATATGAACGAGGCCTGTAAGCGTTATCTTAGCACGATATTCATAACCACAAAAACTGGAAATATCTTGAATATCCATAAGCAGAAGAATGGAGAAGATAAGTGATGACATAGTATTTGGTAATATTGCACGGCAATGTAATCAGGACATAGGAGACTCCACATATTGTGTCATGGTCCTAAAGTTCAGAAACAACTAACTGACTACGTTGAGATTTCACCTTACCCTAGTCAGAACAACAGTGATGAGGAAAACAACAATGGATGGTGGTGAGGATATGAACAAAAGGGGCCCTCTCACCCTACTGCCAGGAAGTCTGGCTGCTGTGGAAATCAGTTACTCAAAACACTGAGAATAGAACTTCCACATGACCCCGCTACACCATCCCTGGGTGTTTATTCCCAAAACTCCAACACTCCACAGTAGTGTTTACTGAAGCTATATTAACAATAGCTAAGTTATGGAACCAATCTGGACGTCCAGCAGCAGAGAAATATATTTAAAATGGAGTGTATGTACATGAGAGATTTCTCAACCATAAAGAAGAATAAAGACTTGTCATTTGAAGGAAAATGGGTGTAGCTGTATGAGAAATTAGCCAGTCTTAGAAAGACAAATGTCCTGTTTTCTCTCATTTATGGTGTCTGGATTTTATATGGATACATAAGATCATATATACGTGTGTGTGTGTGTGTGTGTGTGTGTGTGTGTGTGTGCATATGTGTGTGTAAGAAAGAGAGAGATGAAAGTAGGAAAAATGTCTAGGAAAACAGGCTAGCAGGAGGAGGGGGTGTGGTGAGGAATATGCTAAACACATACGCTTGCATGGAAATGTCCTTATGTAACATAGTACCATGTTATATGAATACATACAATAAAAATAAAATAAGACAGGGGGTGAGGAGATGGTACAATGTTGAACACGCTGGTTTCTCTTCCAGATAACCCACCTGGGCTTCGTTCCCAGCACACACATGGCCATTATTCTAATAAAAGTCTTACCACATCACATGGATTCTTTTTATTCAAGTATCTATAACTCCAGTTCCAAAGGATCCCATGTCCTCTCCTAGCCTCGATGAGCACTGCACAAATGTGGTACACAAACACACATGCAGGCAAAACACCCATATACATAAAATAAGCAAATCTCTAAAAACAAGTGTGTATTTATGAATCTATGTAAAGGATGGCACCAATCGACAAGAACATGGATGGGGAGAATTCATGAGACCTCAACCCTACACAAAAGAACTACAAGTAATTAAGGACTGCTGAGAGTAGAAGAAACAGTCTTCCCCAGAGAAGAGCACATCAATTTGTTGTCAAAATCCAAATGGTCAGCCCTGAAAACATACATACAAGTAAGATTCTACAGACTGAGCAGGTTGCATTGATGTATTTAGGAATATATACAAAAATGTAAAAACAATTTAAGGGAGGGCATAAATGTGAAAGAGAGCGAAGGGTTACAGGGAGGGTTTGGAGGGAGGGAAGGGAAGAGAGGAATGTTATAGCTATAATCTCAAAATAAATTAAAATTTTAATTTCAACAATAGCTCATGTGGTAAGGCTTTTATTAGGATGAAGGCAAATTCACAATCCGCCCTTCTGGTGAAGGCTGGGGGTTACTTTAAAGGAGGAGATGTAAAGAACTGTGGTTGATGATGCAGCTAAATGATAGCTGGCTGTTGTTGTGCGTGGCACACGCACACTTAAAAAAAAAAAAGATGTTTTGTCCCCTATCTCCAACACAAGTTGGAGCCTCTATATATCAGTTTCCACTAAAGATGGATGCTTGGAGTGACTGATAACATACGTAGGAGATATACAAAATGAAGCATCTTGTCCTACAAAGTAGGGGAACTAGCAGGAACTACTAGAGTCATAATTGAAAGGACTATAAACCAAGTGAAGAGACTCCCATTAGCACAAACCAGAAAAGTCTGAGCATCAGTAAGGATAAAACTGAAGTGGATTGAAGCACGTTGTTTTTATTTCAGCCAGTGAGATTAAAAACACATCTCTTTGGCTAACATTAGGGAAACAGTCATTATTTTAAAAATTGAAAGTACCCGGAAAGAATCACACATTCTCTTGTCTTTCCTGAATGAAGTAGCCGCACCTTGGGGATGCCAGATCATTTAAGAGAAGATGCTGCACTTCACAAAAGTCCAGCCATCCAGCAAGCAAAGAAAGCATGATAGGATAGGAATAACACTACTGTGCAAACACTGAACAAATAACAGATCTGGTCACTGACCATCCATGACTGCAAACAACAAAACTGGCAAGCATGGTGCCTTCTGATGAGACTCCATGCCACCGGCCACTGACTCTGAGGTATTTCATCCAAAACCTCAAACCTAAACCTAATGAAGCCTCTTGGCTTAACTACTGGTGCACAGAACTCACAGGAGACAGATGACCTTGTCAGTGTGATGCCACAGGATTCACTCAGCACAGTCCAGCTATGAGAAATGGGATAAACAACCTGGGTCCTTCATCAAATGTGGTTGGAGAAAAGAAAACAGAAAAATCAACAATCAAGAGATTATCTGGCTGGCAGCAAAACAGTTCATCCACTGTAAAGAAGCTCACCCAGTGACCTGTGTTTAATTCCTGAAACCCTTGTAAAGAAAGATAAAAGGATAACATCAACTCCCAAAGTTGTCCTCTGTCTTCCACACTTGCACTACAGCATGTGTGTGCATTCTCTCTCTCTCTCTCTCTCTCTCTCTCTCTCTCTCTCTCTCTCTCTCTCTCTCTGTCTGTCTGTCTCTCTCTCTCACACACACACACACACACACCACATACCACACACCACACACCAAACACACACCACATGACATTTTTAAAGTTAACATATTCAATAGAGATTATCAATCAGTTGCAACATGTGGAATTTATTTAGACAAAGAGAGGAATTGTAAAAGAAAAAGCAATTTGAGTTAGTACAGGAAATCTAAACACTCGAATATTTTATGGTATTAGAGACTTTTGCTATGGTAATGGTGTAATACATTTCAGTGCAGTATTATACTTTATTATACTTACAGGTGTGAAGATGTGTGCCTAGTGTTTCCTTCGGTATCATCTTGGAGCAGGGTAGGGTGAGAAAAGCGGGTAGTTGATGAGAGATTAGCTGGGTTGATAACTGTAGGGGCTGGGCATTGAGTACATGCATTTCACCACATTATCCTTTCTACTTTCGTGACAGTTTGCATTGTCCATAATAAAACTTTCTGCAAAGAGCAAAAACAAACTCAGGCTATAGCTCATGGAAACACACATAGCAAAGACAAAAAAAGCAGGCCTTGTGGTACAGGCTAGCAAACATGCCTTCTCTGGAGGCTCACACTAAAGGACCACAAATTCAAGATCTGCCTGGAATAAAAAATGTCAAGGTAATCCTGGGCAACCTGGTAAGTCCTTGTCTCAAAATACAAAGTTTGAGATGTGTAAATGAAAGTGAGAGAGAGAGAGAGAGAGAGAGAGAGAGAGAGAGAAAGAGAGAGTGCATCTGCATGTGTTTACTTAGCCTATATAAGGCTCTGGGTTCACCCTCCAGCACCACCCCAAAAGACAGAATCTATTTTCAAATAATAACAAAAGAAAAATAATAAAGAAATGGGAAGGAATTGCAGTTGCTCAAATGGGGATGAGACGTTGAGAGAACAAGAAGGCAGCCAGAAGGAACAGGCAGAGCTAGATTTTGCATTTGTTGGCTCTGATGTATGCTCCTTTGTTTAAACATCTAAGCAAAAATCCATGCATCTGGGAAGAGACATCTCTGAGTCATTTGGAAGAAGCATCAGAATGAAATAAACAATTCCAACATGGCCATGGATATCCCCGACACTTCCTGTAATTGCTCTCTTCTGTGGTTTTGGTCCATACGCCAGTTCTATATCTATAGCAAGCAGCTCCCCCACCCCAGTAAAGAAAGGACTGAGGAGTCTGGGATACTCCTCAGATTAAACAACTTCATCTCCCCTGGCAGGAAGAAACTGGGGCTGGAGAGCTGATAGCCCACCAGACAGAGCTCATATGTGGTAAAGCTACCTGAGAAAGCAGGATGTGGAATTGGAGGACCCTGGAGCCGAGCTCACACCTGCATTTCCCAACCAAGTGACTATTGTAAGTTCTCATCTCTGATGCTTTAATTCCTTACCTGAGGGGTGGGGCCAGCAACCACACACACCTCAGCATCAGGCAAGCATATGTTCAAGGCCAGTGCCTATGACAGAGCCATCCCACCACATCACCAAGCATAGACATTGTCTGAGCGCCTACTCGATGCCAAGAAGGGCTCTTCCCTCCCAGCCTCCCTGGCTTCTGTGAGACACATATAAGGAAGTAACATTTTGAAACCAGGAACCCATTTTCCTCCCAAGCACTCTATCATACCACCGTGAACGGAAACTGAGAACTGCTAAACATCCATACCTAGGACTTCTCCCAGATAGAACGATCTATCTATTCAAATAGTATTATTTATTGAGCACCTGCTGTATAAAAAGCATACATCTATGGTCAGGAACACATGTATGAACAAAACAGACAGAATCCATGCCCTGTGGAGCTTATAATAACGTGGAGAGACAAATGATAACATGAAAATGGATTACGTTATGTGGAGGTAAGACAAAACCAAGTTGCTGAGTAAGAAGCAATGAGTCACTGAGCAACGTGTCTGCTTTCTTCATGCTCTGGCCCTTGTCCTATCTCTCAGGGGCCTCCCTCACCCCAAATGGTGTCCTCCAGTCCATCCTGAAGTCAAGTTCACCCTGCTTACTTACTCGCATAATGGACATTGTGAAACTCCCCAGTGACTGCCCACTGACAGATTCACCCAGACCTCAGACTGTCCATCACCTGCCTGTCCAACCTCATCACCTTCCAGACTCCCTTGCATGCAACCACACCTGTGAACATAGCACCTCTGACCCTCCTACATGGCTGCAAACCTCCCCTGAGAAGAGATGCATGTTAGAATGAGGCTGCCTTACAGCAAGAACAATGTCTAGTGAGCTGCCAGCTGCCAACATTCCCAGGGTGAGGGAGGGGGGTCACCCTGAAGGAAATCTCTGGACAAACGACTGTATCCACTCCAGCCTCTTGAGGACCTCTGTCACAACCATCTGACCTTTGCCGAGATAATGGGTTCCACCACTTACTGGATATTGAGCATCTTAAATGAGAGAACATTGTCTGGATAAAAATGACAGCTTGAACTTTTACACTCACCTTGTCCTTTCCCTTTCCCCCTTCCCCTTAGAGTGACAATAAGGGAAAGAGATATCAACTCATGAGGGCATGGAGTGGGATAATGAAGAGTCACAAACAGAAGAGAGAGCTTAACAACATTTGATAAGATTGGTGGGTGAAAGATGGGGATTGGCTCCAGCTTTATAGAGAGGTAGAACATATCAGCTTGCACACTCTGCCACTGCTGAGTTATCATCTCAGGGTAGCCATATCCACGGCCTCAACTGGCAAGCCCTACCTAAGAGGGCCCACAAATGCCTCCTCCAGCTAATCTGTCTGCATTTCCCAGAAGCAAATTTTAGTCCCAAAGCCCTCTGGGACCATTGTACTTGCTTTTGTAATTATGTGATTCAATTTAATATAAATAAACCAATAAAACATTATTGTGAAAAGGGAGGGCCTATTCTGATGAAAACTAAGTTGAGTACCTTAAAAGATTCAATCAAGGCAGGTTGTTTTTAAGAGGGAAAAGTTCATATGGATTGCAGACTGTGATTATAACAGATTGGGAGGAAACCATATAAATCTAAAGTAGTGGTTCTCAACCCTTTAATACAGTTCTTCATGTGTGGTGACCCCCAACCATAAAATTATTTTTGTTGCTACTTCATAACTCTAATTTTGCTACTGTTATGAATTGTAATGTAAATATCTGCTATGCAGAATATCTGATATGTGACCTCTGTGAAAAAGTCGTTCAACCCACAAAGGGGCCACAACCCAGTGTTTGAGAACCACTGATCTAAAGTAATCTGCATTCAGATTGTTCTGTAAGTCCCTTTAAATACAAACTGTGCTGTACAGAAGCTGACCCCGGAAGTGACAGGGGGTATTGCATGCATTGGGAGTGCAAGTAAGACCACCGAATTCTGGTTAACAGGCCCCTGTACCCTCCTTGAGGAGTGGATGGAGGGTGTGATGGGGGATCGGTGGGGAGCATGGGAGGGTGGGAGGGAGAGGGAACTGGGATTGGTATGTAAAATAAGATTGTTTCTAAATTAAATAAAATTTTTTTAAAGGGGGGGACAGATTTTAGGGCAAAGTAAAATGTCTGAGCTGTGTGGATCTGTATCGGTTACTTTCCTGTTGTGGTAATAAAATGCCATGACCAACAGCAGCTTATGGAAGAGAGAGTTCATTTTGACTTAAGGTTCCAGAGAGATAAGAGTCTATGAAGGTAGGGAAGCATGGCTGCAGGCATCAGAGAACTCACATCTTCAAACTGCAAGCAGGAAGCCGAGTGAAGTGTGAGTGTTGAGGCTTTAAACTCCCAAAGCCAACCTCCAGTAACACGCTTCCTCCAACAAGGCCACGCTCCCTAAGCCTCCCCAAAGAGCACGAGTAACTGGAGACCAAGTGTTCAAATACTCAAGTCATGGGAGGCATTTCTCATTCAAACCACCACCATTTCATTTTTTAAATAATTTTTCAATCCAAATCATCTTTTGGATTAGCCAACCCTTTATTGATTTCTACCTGAAGAAACACGCGGTGTGAGATCCTCACTCCAGATGGGGCTGGGGACAAGAGGATTGACTGTGACGCTACAGTCCCAGTTCACCTTCTTTTTCCTTTGTGAACAATGGCAGGTAACAAGGTAACAGACCTATTGTGATCTGCCATGCTAAGAACTTCACACATAAACACAATCCCAGTTTGCACTAGTTTAAAACTTAGAATTTTTCAAATTTAGGATGGTACAAAGTGATGCCTGTGTGATAAAACCACACTTTACAGTACTGACTAAATGACTCAGCAGTGAAGAGTATATATTGCTCTTGCACAAGACCAGAGTTTGGCTCCCAGCACCTACCTTGGGCTGCTTATAACTCCAACTCCAGAGGATCTGATCTGATGCCCTCTTATGGTCTCTATGGGCACCTGCATTCACAAACACTGCACGCTCGTGCGAGCACACACACACACACACACACACACAGTTTTTTAAAATGTAAAACAAAATCTAAAATTAAAATTATACCCATGCCTGAAATTGTGCACCATGCTCTTAAGAAATGATGTTCTGTAACCTAGGTAAAAAAAAAAAATACATTTTTCTTTCAATATTTTCATTTTTACAATGAGTTATTGGGATGTAGCTCCAGTAAAGATCAGGGAGTATATGCACAAACTCAACAGTGTCTGGAGTAGTATTCTTTCTTCTTCCTGTGTGTGTGTGTGTGTGTGTGTGTGTGTGTGTGTGTGTGTGTGTGAAGGTGTTTTGCCTATATCAATGTGTGTGCACCATATGTATGCCCAGTGTCCACAGAGACCGGAAGAGGGCATCAGATCTCCTGGAAATATAGTTGCATAAGGTTGTAAACTACCATGTAGGTCCTGGGAATTGAACTCAGGTCCTCTGGAAGCGTAACCAGGACTCTTATCCACTGAGCCATCTCTCCAGCCCCTAAAACTCTTTTTTTAACGATTTTATTTTAATTTTGGTTGTATTAATTTTGTATCTATATGTAAGTGCATTGAGTTGTGCAGTATCCACAGAGTACCAAAGGAAGCATCAGATCCTCTAGAGCTAGAGCTCTAGAGATAGAGCTACAGCTACAGCTAGTTGTGAGCATCCCCAGGTCGGTGTTGAAAACCAAATTCTGGTCCTCTGCCAGAACAGCAAGTGATCCTAATGCTGAGCCACATCTTCAGCTCCGGGGTGGTTTTCTTAATGGTTCCAGTCTACAGTTAGGAAACTGAGGCACAGAGACAAGTGATTTGGTTGTGATCGGGGAGATAATAAGCTAGGACAGAACTAAGATTCATACCCACATAGATGGGCTCCAAAATCTGCCTCATAACCACACCTATCCTCCCCCTGCTAGAGAAATGGAACAGTCCCAGAGAGAACTTCCCATGACTCTATCTGGGGAGGGAGGAGAGCTGGAGAAAGAGTTCTTCCTGGTACTTAGGCATCCTCTGAAGCAGAAGTCCAGCTCCTGCCTGGTCTACCCAAGGGGAATCGACCCTGCCTGATTTCACACACCATCCAGGGCCAGTCAAGTTATTGCATCCTTATATGTAACTGCGGACAAAAACCAAAGACAAGAGCTAGAGAGATGGCTCAACTGGCTCAATGGTTAAGAGTGCACACTGCTCTTGAGCAGGACACAAGTTCCTTTCCAAGGACCCACAATGGGTGGCTTACAACTGCCTGTAACTCCGGGGGATGCAATGCCTCTGACTTCTATGGACACAGACGGAGAGAGGGAGGGAGGGAGGGAGGAAGGGAGGGAGGGAGGGAGGGGGAAGAGGGGGTGGAGGAGAGAGGAGAGAGATCAGAGATGCCTCCATAGTCAGGGACACAAAGCCAGGGAGACGCCAATAAACCAAACACACACAACTGGGAAACTGGAGGAGACTGAGAGAAGTCCGACAACAGGAGGAGAAGACTTAGGACATCCTCAGAAAATAAATGAAGAGACTGTCTGTGCTGTGTGGAGTAGAGAAGAACAAAATGAACAGTTCTTCGAGATTTGGTATGTGATAGCCGGAACTGACTAGGATGTAAACCCAAAGGATAATTTGGAGTAGACTTTGAAAGCAGAGGCTAAAGGAAACAGGAGACAAAAGAAGCTAGGAGATCAATCCTAGAGGCCCAGAACAGATTTGAGAGCTTCGGGGAGCAAGCAGAAAGATTATGAAAGAAAACATACGTTCTCACAAAACTGAAGGAGACACACATCCATGCTGAAAAACGGCCACTCAGGGCCAGACACATGACAGAGCCACCAAACTACATGTGTTGTCCAATTCCAAACGTAACTGATGTCCTCGGATCCCAAAAGAGGTTATATGTGAAAAGCAGCATGAATCTGAAACGTACAGACTTATCTGCCTCAGCTCTAGTCACGCATAGCGCAGGGCAGAGCTTGCTGTCCTGAAGGAGAGTTCTTTCAACCTGGGCCTGTGCTGAGCCGACTTATCCACCAAGCATCCAGGCAGAACACAAATAAATCCACAGACTAGAATTCCCCCCTCCTGCCCCACTTAGGAAGCACAACGGGGTGGGGGTCAGGGGAAAAGGGAGAGAGGGAGAGGACCAAACAGCAAGGACAAGAAGAAAGTTCTGGAGAAGCCCACCGAGCTGCTGCAGGTGCAGAGGGGGGAGGGCATCCCATAAAGGGGGAGACTTAAATCCTGGCAGAGCTGCTGTGAGGCAGTTCTGATAAAGCTTTAGAGGAGACAAAAAGGCTACATTTTCTTGCTAGGCATGCTAATCATTGAGTTACCTAAAAATAGTGAACCAGATACCCTGGGCAGGCTGGGGCTGGAGGGCAGCTAATTCCTTACTTATTCCAACAGGAAGACAATAGACACTGTTTAATGTTGGTAAATTAGGAAATAGCAGTCTAAGCATGTTATCTTGAAGTATGTAGGAAAGGCCCAGAAAACACGGGTGAAAATGGCTAAAATGATTGCCACCAGAATGTGGAACTGGGCGGATGGATTGGGTGAGGCAGGAGATTGTAATCACTGAAAGAAAATCTTCCTGTTTGGGATTTGCATTTCTTGAAGCATTTTCACATGCAGTATCTATCTCATTGGCATCTTCAAGAATTCCCTGTCACAGGATAAAGAAATAAAATGCCAGAAGGGACGGTGACCTCTCAAGGTCACAGAAGAAGCTGAGACCACCAGCGATAACTCGGGACCCCGCCCCCATTCCACTCCCACCCTGGTCCACACAACCTAAGAGAGGGGAAAAGGCTAGCTAGCCAGCGTGCCCTGTCCCTCGACACCGTGTCACGGACCTCGGCTGCAGCGTGAGTGTGGGCGCGGCTGGAGTTCTGTGGGCCACTACCCTGCGCCTCCCGCTGCCTGCGCACTGTCCTTGGGAGGACACGCAGGAAAGCAGCGCGTGGTGCAGCAGCGCCCCCTGCCGGGCGCCGGGCTCTGCGCTCCCAGCCAGCGCTCGCAGAAAGGACCTGAACCTGCCACGCACCACCCAGACCCCGCAGGCTCGCACAAAGACTAGGGCCACCCCGGTCCACCTATGGGCCCAGGGCAGGCGGTGACAAAGGGGGTACCATCCCCATGGTTGCAAGACGTATTAGCTGGCCAGACCCCTTCCGTAGACCCGGGCTAGAGAGGGTGACAAGCAACCGATGATCACACAGCATATGTGACACACCGAGAATGGCATCCACGCCTTCCCAGAACCCTAGATCTTATGATTTCTAGCACTTCTCGAACTGGCCTTTGGACCTGAGGCTTATACTGCCAGGGACAAGGGAAGACAGATGGTCTTGCCTCATGGCCATGGACTCCTGAATGACCTCAGCCTTGTCTAAACTATGGGCAATCTGCCTGCGAGAGTCTTCCAACGTCTCCAGTGTGGTCTGTGTTCCTCGTGGCAGCCTTGCATCAGATGCGCCAACCGTGACCGCGGCTGACCCCTATCGGCAAAATAAGTCACAACACTGGGGACCCGCCCCTTGGCCAGAGATCCTGCCCTCAGGTTAGAGAGCCATTCTGTTTTTACTTGGAGAAAATATCAGATAGCAGCAGGACAAAGAGAGGCTTAGCACTCTTCACCTGCACTTTTCAAAGCAAGAGACCCCTGCGGGGCTTCACATACATCTTAACAAAGTCTGCAGTGTTGAGATTAACAGCAAGGCCAGCCAATGGTGGGCCACACTCCTTTATCACCAGCGCTCAGGAAACAGAGGCAGGATGATCTCTGAGTTCGAGGCCAGCCTGGTCTATAGACCAAGTTCCAGGACAGCCAGGGCTACAAAGAGAAACCCTGGGGGGAGAGAGAGAGAGAGAGAGAGAGAGAGAGAGAGAGAGAGAGAGAGAGAGAGAGAGAGAGAGAGAGAGAGAGAGAGAGAAGCAGTCTTTCATAGATCCTTTGTGTTTCATGAAGTTACTAAAATTTTGTTTCAACTTCTGCCACCATAAGGTGGGTTGGATACCCAATACACAGGCACTTGATTATGTAATTAATCAACCAAACAGCAATTCCATGGAGTCAGTAGTTATGTAACAGTGAGGAACAGAAATGTCACACAGGAAATAAGCCACACAAGAACAAAAGTCCAAGCCTTCTGGATCACTGCTTTTGTTTGTCACTATAGGCTGGGACACTACCAAGAACCCACTTGAGGGCTGTCCTGAGGACTCTCTGAGGTGGTACATGCAAAGACCAGGAACACTGAGCACAAGGTACCCACTGCCAGGCCCACAGTGTGTCAGACACTGACTAGGCACCTTGCTTCAGTGGTGAGCAGGCTAGCCCACCACTGTCCTAGCAAAACAACCTAGAAAGACAGACAGACATTGGACCACCCATGGTGCTTTCAGAAGCAAGATCTGGGGTGCAGGTAGTCAGACCATATGTAAACACTGTTGGGGGGCCACCCCCTGGCAGCAGGCCAGTGCAGGAAGGTCCTGGGTAGGGGAAGAACACCTCCACCCTGGCTGAGGAAGACAGAAAAGATGTTTCTGGAGGTGCCAGCCAGGCAGAGGTGAGGTGTGATAAGAGAAGGGCCCCCTTGTGGCAGTCATCCGCTGCACTTTGCCTACACACAAGTTCTTTTTTTAAATATGTTTCTAATTGAAACAGAATTATGTCAACCCCAATCCCGCCCCTTTCCTCCCTCTGCACCTCCCAGCTACCCTTCCTTGAACAGCAAATGGAGATCATCACAGAAAACCACAACTAGACACAGTGCAGAGATCAACAGGTCATAGGATCCCAGCCTCAACGATACATCTACACTGAGGCGCCTCCTCAGGAGCTCAGGAAAATGGGGCTCAGGAAAATGGAGGAAAACCAGGAGGAAAGACTGTAAAAACCAGATACCAGGAAGTCCACTGTGAAAGTGTCTCCTAGAAATGGCTGCATAAACTAGACTGGCACAATGACATTGTTGGTGGACATATTAACATGGAAAGGGGTTCTACAGGGTTCCACCCTAGATAAAGAACGACAGGCAACTAATACCTGCTGGGAGGTGAGAATGAGCATATCTCCAGGAATTCCCAAGTTCTGCTCAAAGGACACATGGCCTGCTAGTGGGTGTGGAGTGGAAAGTTTACTTGTGGTAGAGAACTACTCCAAAGGCCCATGGAGATCCAAGTGTGCTGCCTGTTGGAGTCTGAAGAAGTACTAACTGAATCCAAGCCACTGCCCTGTGTGCCAACCAGGCTGATCACATTACCTCCCTACTGGCTCCTGGCTGCAGGAGACCCCACAGAACTGATTGGTCCCCAGCTGGAGTGTGACTAGGACTTTGGCACTCCTAGGAAAAACAAGATGAGAATGTATGGAGGGAAAAAAGAAAGATGGCCCTGTGTACTTCCTTCTGCTGTTAGGAGATACCTCACCTCCACACTGGTTTATTTTTAACTCTCGTGGAAGCAGAGTTGGATAGAGGTAGGATTTCATGTGTTGGGACCAATACTCCAGAGATACAGAGGTTATAAAACTTACCAAGATCAAATGGCCATCCAGCCAGAGGAGAGATATGAGAACTACTCTGCCCCTGATCTCTAAGAGAGGCTCATGGAGTAGGGGGCTACAGAGGGGAGGATGGGGTCAGGCGAAAAGATGAAGGAAGGGCTCTGCCAGGCAGGTGTGGCGGAGAAGCCAATTTCCCCGATACCTTCCTTTTCTCCCTGGGCCACACAGACTCAGCTGGGCTCGGGCCGCCTCCCTCTGCAGAGTATTTTTAAAACCACCCACCTCTAAACTCTTCTGTTCCTGTGCTTTTAAGTTCCTTGGGAAAGTTGGAATAAATTTGCCTGTCTTTTCTCCCAGACAAATGCAGAGGAGGAAAACAAAAAGAACACGTATTTTATGAGCACAAATTTGGGACAGTGACACCTCCAATCATCATTTTATGGCATGATGATATACGGTAATTAGGTGTCGGGAGTAATCTATGGCCACAGAACACAGTCATCTCCATGGGAAAAAAAAAGACAAAGTACTTTCCTCACAGAAGGAACTCTGAGTGGGGTGGTGGGGGCAGGACAGGGAGTCTGAAGGCGGCTGCGGCTGCAGCATCAGGCCCATCTTCTAGCATTGAGGTGAGACAGTTCAGAAGCAGGATTTCAGGGAAGAGGAAGGGTCCTTCACCAAAGGTTTAGAGGAGACTTGGAGTCTGACCTCCTGGTTCTGACACCCCCTTCCCCTTGTGGGTGACCCCAAACAATACCCTCTGGAAATCGGCCATTGGACCAGCCATGGCGTGGAGCCCTCCCCCTGGAAGGTTTCATGGTTGAGGGTGAATGGCCCTAGCAAGAGCCATAAGAGCTAGGAGTACTTGGATGGACACAGAGAAGCTGAAAAGGACTTTGGACTGAGACACCCGCCTACCCCCAGCCCCACCCGCCTACCCCCAGCCCCACCCGCCTACCCCCAGCCCCACCCCCACCCATGCTATCAGGATAGGAACGTGGATGGGGAAATCTTCCCGAGAGCCCACTTGGGAGAACAGCTAATGACAGGACTCCCACTGTATTTCTCATTATGGGCTTTGTGCTGAGCTTTGACCTTCACTCCCTTCAGAGACAACCCTGAAAGGCACTTTGTGTCTGATGTGGGGGTCTGTGTCATTCCTCCCACTTCCCAGAACCCTGGCTTCCTCATCAGCAAAAGGGACAAGTCTCCTTGTGGCTTCAGTGAGAATTACATCGGACAAAATAGATAGCCAAGTCCCAGGCCAGGGTTGGAATGTGCCTCCCCCACGCTCTCCTTTTTATCCTTCAGATCTCTGGTGTCACATCCTTCAGAGACCTTTCTGACTACCCAGCCTGGAAAAGGACTTCCTGTCCCTCCCACCTCAGTCTTTCTCTCCACAGTGATGTCACAATCTGCAGCCTCCAAGCTTGTTCATTCTCTGTCTTCCCACAGTAGCGTAAGTCAGCCAGGTGTGGTGGTTCACACCTGTAATCCCAACAATCAGAAAATTGAGGCAAGAAGATTCGCAAATGTTCAAGGCTAATCTAGACTACATAGTGAGTTCCAGCCCATCTTAGGTTACTTAATGGTACTGGGGGGTACCTTCTAAAAGACGGTAGGCACACCATAAAATTCTTGTGCAATAAATAGTAATAAATTAATGTCCACAATAACAAGATACTAAAGAAGAAAAATCAGGCTGGGCATAGTAGCACACATCTTTGATCCGAGGATTTGGGAGGCACAGGTAGTTGGATCCCTGTGAGTTCAAGGTCATCCTGTTCTACAGTGTGAATTCCAGGACAGCCAGAGCTATATAGTATGACCCTATCTCAAAAGAAGATGATATCAATAGATGGAAAAATTAACAAAATCTAATTCATGATTAAAAAGAAAAAGTCTCATCAGACTAGAACTCCCGTGTCCTGCTAACATCTATAAAATCCCTGAAGCAGACATTAGTCTTAACAGGTATAACCAGAAATCCCCCTGTAAATGTCAGCAATAGATAAGGGTGTTCCTCTCATCGCTATTTTCCAACATCACGCTTGAAATCCTAACTGAGGAAATAAGACAAGAAAAAAAAATGGTGTCTGGTTGGTAAGAAATAAAACTCTGTTCATAAACTATGTGATCACCTATGTCATAAGCTGAGAAAAATAAGAAAATAAAGTACCCCCTCTACCCCCAAAAAAATCCCTCTTGGAGCTGACAAGCAATTATAGCAAGTTTTCAGGGTATGTAATTAATATGCAAAAATTAATCACTTTTCCACATACCAGCCATTAACAAATAAAATTACTAAGAAAAAAAAAGTTGCCCTTTACATTAGCACCCTAAAATTGAAATAATTATGTACAAAAACTAACAAAATACACAAAAAGATCCACAAGAGAAAAACTATAAAACTCTGATGAAAGCAATCAAAGAACTAACAGGGAATTTATCCATGTTTATACACAATCAGCTCAGCTCTTTACAGTTTATAACGAGATTTTATTCGTGCTCCATGTATGGCCTCACCTCATCCTGCCTCTGACCTTGTAAGTAGAGGAGCCATTTTACAGGTCTAGGGTGATAGTGATGACTAATACCCAGTGAGGGAAAAGATGGTCCTTCTATGTGACCAGTGCTCCGCATAACTATGTCAAGCAAATCTCTCAACAGCCCTGATGGAAGTTATGCATCATAGCAGGAGAACCCCAGAAGCTGGGTTCTGAACATAGACCTCCTGGAACCTAGAACCCAGTACCCTGACTCTCCCTCATCCACAGTCTGAGGCAGGAGCATATTCACATTGTACGATGGTCACGCTGGTCCCTTCCAGTGAGCATAGCACTGGCTAGTTTTATGTCAACTTCACACAAGCTAGAGTCCTCAAAAAGGAGGGAGCCTCAATGTAAAAAATGCCTCCATAAGATAAGGCTATAGGCAAGCCAGTAGGCATTTTCTTAATTAGTGATTGATGTGGGAGGACCCAGGCCATTGTGGATGAGGCCATCCCTGTGCTGGTGGTCCTGGGTTCTCTAAGACAGCAGGCTGAGTAAGCCATAGGACACAAGCCGGTAAGCAGCATCCTCCATGGCCTCTGCATCAGCTCCTGCCTCCAGGTTCCTGCCCTAATTGAGTTCCTGCCTGACTTCCTTCCATGATGAACAGTGATGTGGAAGCGTAAGCCAAATAAACCCTTTCCTCCTCAAGTGGCTCTCTTTATGTTGTTTCAGCACAGCAGTGACAACCCTAACACCCATTCTGTTTACTCCAACAGTCACTGAGCACCTCTAGTGCTGTGCAGAGTTCAGTACCAGCCAATCCCCTGTGGTCAGTAAACCAGAAGGAAAGCCATCACTTCCTATAACCCAGAGGCAGGTAGAAGGTCTCCAAAGGCCAATACAGAATCAACCATTTATATAATATTCATGTCTCACTCCCTCTTCTCCCTCCTCCTCTCTTCTGCTCCATGCTTCCCTCCTGATTCCCTTCCCATGCCCTAAAGACACTCCCCATACCACCTCCTTCCTCTCTTGACAGACTTCCTCATGTCTGGTGCCTTCATCAAGTGGAAGAGGGGGATTCAAGGGAAGAAAAAGCCACAGGAGGAAGGCTGAAGTTACAGCAGCCCCTGTTCCAAGGAACTGGCACTACTTCCCAGATTATGGGCATTGGGGAGACCACTCTGGGAACTAAGATTCTCTGTTTCTTCTTACCAGCCCTACTCTCCCAGCAGGGAGAACAAAGGGATAAAAACAGGAAGAAAAGCAGGTGTAGGAGTAGGTCTGAGATGTGTGAGTAATATCTCTTAATTTTAGCCACCTCTAATTTTCCATCTTGTCATCTCATGCAATTTCTTCCCTCCCCTCCCCATTCCCAGCTGAACAATGATTTCCAAATTAGTGGCTCATTCTGGCTTTATCATGTAAGTCTGTGGGCAGCATACTTCTCTCATGGGAAACACCAAATAAGTGAGATCACTGAAATGGGCCCCAACTTCTGCAGGAAAGGGAAATCAGAGGGACTGGACTCCCGTGGGCTTCTGACCATCACAGAAGTATCCAGGCTTGGTTTCCTTGCTTGAAAGTGTAGATGGGCGGATGAATCCGTGGAAATTATAAAGGCTGGGGTATGTGTGTACAGAGCGAGACATACAGGGCACGCTTAATAATGCTCCCTGAAGCTATTACCCGGATGAGCAGCTTCCCAGCTTCGTGCCATAGCAAGCTACTGCTGTGTGGTGCTCACACTGCCCCGGGGGCACTGTGCTGCTGGCTCCACACTTCTAAATTTTGCTTAGGTTTTAGCTGAAGTTCTGCTTCCATGGCTCTGGGTTTGAAGAGCTGTTTGAGAGAGCCTCCTCCCCCTCTCCCTTTGGAGAACTCCTGCATTTTTTCTTAAGTCCCAACTACGTCCTCTCCTGTGAAGATTTCCCATGCAGTTAGTCTCTTTCCTCTGTGAACCCTTGCCTCACTGTGTATAGAATGTCACTTAAGGAAGACAAAGGCCCTCCCAGGTTCAATGTGGCATGAGGCTCTGTCCAGCCATCGCCACACACACAGAGACTGTCCCTACAAACTTCCAAAGTGAAACCCCTAAATGGTAACAGTTGATCATTCATTGATCAACACCTCACCATAGGCAAGTGCTGTAGGCCTACTAAGAACCAAAGACTCGCCCTTTTAAGTTTCCATCTGTAGCTAAAGAATCATTTATGTCAAGAAATAGTCTGGAGCTTGGGTGTGACTCCGTGACAGTGACTGGCCTGGCAAACCTAAGGCATGAGAACCTGAGCTTGAATCTTCAGTGCCCACATAAAAACCAGACATGGCGTGACATGCCTGTAATAGCAGCACTGCAGAGCAGAGACAGGTGAATCCCAGGAACACACTGGTTGCCAACCTAGCTGAAACAGAGAATTGCTTACTTCATGAGAGACCCTGTCTTGAGGTAATGGGATGGAGGGTGAGAGAGGAAGACAGCCAGTGCCCTGCTCTGGTCTCCACAAGTGAGTGTTGGTTCACACGTGCAATCACAGGCTCACATGCATGAGCCATACACCATACTCCACACATACACATCACACTACATACCAATACTGTGCACCACACTACTATATGCACACATTACACATATGAATACACACACAAAAAGACAAGAAATAGGACAGACAAAGGACAGATTAAGCCAGTGAACCAAGGGGGCCACAAGCCTTTGGGCTGCCCATTAGCTGGAACTTTGCCTTCCTTGTTCCCTCTTATTCCCCATAAGGTAGCAACTATTATCTGCCCACAGATAAAAGAGCTAGAGATGGGAGACTGCAGCCCACTTCTTGCCAAGGGATCCGCCCTCAGCAGGTACTGAAGAGGAAGCATGGAGTCAGTGAACTACTGGACAGACACACAGACATGCATGGGAACCTTATCTGAGGGCCAAAGCTTAATTCATTTTATTATTTTCTTTGTGCTGATTGTTCCTACTCTGTTCTGGTCTACCCTGATGTTTTCCTTCTCCTCCTCCTGCTCCTCCTCGTCCTCCCCAGTTGTTCTTCTACGTCCTCCCGGATGTTCTCCTTCTCCATCCTCCCCGATGTTCTCCTTCTCCATCCTCCCCGATGTTCTCCTTCTGCATCCTCCCCGATGTCCTCCTTCTGCATCCTCCCCGATGTCCTCCTTCTGCATCCTCCCCGATGTCCTCCTTCTGCATCCTCCCCGATGTTCTCCTTCTGCATCTCCCCCGATGTTCCCCTTCTGCATCTTCCCTGATGTTTTCCTTTTACATTTTCCCTGTAGTATGAATAATAAAACCCAGAGACAGATAATAGTGTTCAAGCTGAAGATCAGAAAAGAAAACTAGCTCTTACCTCTGTCAAGCTGAAATGGCAATCCTGTCTCCACAAATCCTCAGAGACAAATGCTTCCCTGTCTGGAAACAAAATCTTTCTTGGGATTCTTCTTCCTTTTATACCTTCCCAGTGCTGGGATTAAATGTGTGAGCTCTGTTACTCTTTTAAACTGATTCACTCTTGTGTAGTCCAGGGTAGTCTTGGACTCAGAGATCCATCTGCCTCTGCCTTTGCCTCCTAAATCCTGGGATTAAAGGTGTGTGCCACCACCATCTGGCTTTTATGGCTAGCTAGTGTGGCTGTTGAGATTAAAGGTTTGTATCACCACTGCCTGTGGCTGTGGCTAGCTTTGCATTTTTATCCCCAGTGGCTTTATTAGATCATGAACAATATATCACCACACTTCCTCTTTTTGTCTAATACAAAAAGGAGCACTACAACTAACATAAGTAAAAGTATACAGTAAATATATAATATATATATACATATATACGCAGGTAATATGTATTAATAATGTCTAGTCCATTTGCATTTGACAAATTTAGAGAAAATACTTCATTTTCTATCATATCTTGTGAGTCCAAAGTCTTATATCTAATTTAACTTTTATCAAATTATCTTTTAATGTCTTTCAACCTCTTTAGTTTAGACCTCTTTAGTGAGTTTCTTTCTGTGTCTGATAAACAAGGAAAACGATAACTATCTAGTCTTCAACTCCCTCAGAGACCCAAGAAAGAAATAATATTAACTGAGTAAGCAAGAAGTACAAGCAAGAGACTTCCAAAATGTGAGAAATGACAAAATCAGCTGGCTGCCTGGACAGTCACCCAAGGTTCTTCTTGGCATCCATCTTCAACCTATAGGACTAACATATCTGACAGACTTCTATATGAAGCAGGATTTTCTGAAGGGCTGTCCCATCTTGTCTTGGCAAGGTTTGCAGTCACTCTCTTGTCTCCTGTTTATTCAATTTGGAAAGCATATTGTCAGCAGTCAAGGCAAGGGCACTTTCTTGTCCACTGGCTACAAAGAAAGTAAACTCCATGTGGAGTTTTTTAAATGCCCATCATCTTCTCTTAAGTAGATTAGTGCTGCTGGGTGCAGACATGTCTCATTGCCATAAAAAATATGTTATTAAAACATCTTAAATGCCATATTCTGTAGATCTCTGAAGTGTTTGAAGATGACTTGTCTTTCTAAAATATATCTCTATTTAACCTTGAGAACATAGCTAATGCGACTAGGATTCAATTATAATAGGTGACTAATTACTAACCTGCAGTTCCTTATTATCCTATATAGTTGGTAATAATAACTTTCAAGGACTAGAAATTTGCATTTTAAATGGGCTGTGCAGGTACAATACCTTGAACAAAATTATAAGCATATGTATGTTTTAGCCAATTTAATCTCAAATTTGAATCAATATACAGAATTTGTATGCAATATACAAAAGTCCAATCCAGTGTAAAATATCTAAAACTAGTAGCTGCTTTTTAAGAGTATATTCAATAATCTACCTTTTTATCTTATATCTATTTCCTCCATTTTTGACCATTACCAATAACAACTTGTAACAATCCCCCTAAACAATGACAACGATCCATAACCTATTGAATGACCAAACACCACTCATCGCCACCTCTTGGGAATGTGGACATTGTTTTCTTAAAGTTACTTCCTGCTGTCTGGGGGCAATGACATCTTTAGGGGATCTTGAAAAGAAAAAATTTGGTTACTTGTCAAGCTGTATCATTTGTTGTCCAGTCTCTGCATAATGGGAAAGTGCAAGACTTGTCTCAAGTCCTAGCTAGAGTAGTCTGTGAGGCTGGGTCATCTCAGCTAGCAACCTCAAAATTATTCTGAGCAGTGTGTCATTCAAAGCTGATCTTTAATAGGTAGTTTTCAGCTTAATGGTGTTACCATAGTTCTGGTGGAATTGTCATTGTGGGATTCTATCTTCTTTTTGCTTTGTTTTGTTTTGTTTTGTTTTGTTTTGTTTGTTTTTCCAGACAGTTTCTCTTTGTTATGAACCTGGATGTCCTGAAACTCACTTTTAGACCAGGATAACATCAAACTCACTGAGAAGATGCCTGCCTCTGCCTCCCAAATGGTGGGATTAAAGGTGTGCACCACCACCACCACTGGGCTGGGATTCCATCTTCTTTTTGGAAACATCAGAGAATGCATTAGATCAGAATATTTCTTTTCTTGGTAGTTTTTTCTGGGCAGTTCTCTCCTTTGAATGCTTATTTATTCAAAGTTCTTTAAATTCCTCAAGATGGTTGTTTTTATTTTCCTGAAAAGACAAAAACTAAACCTTCCCCAAACCTAACTTTGGGGAGTTTCCCTTTTGACAAGTTATTTCTGATCAAATAAAAAACATTTGTTAGTCTTATAAGTTATGCTTTATTTGTTTGTTTTTCAAGACAGGGTCTCTCTAACATAAATAATAAAACCCAGAGACAGATATCGGGGTTCAAGCTGAAGAAAAGAAAAGCAACCAGCCACTAGTTCTTACCTCTACCTCAGACTGAAATGAGTGATCCTGTCTCCAGTAATTGTCAGAGACAAATGCTTCCCTGTCTGGAAACAGAATCTTACATGAGACCCTTTACTTCTTCCCTTAATACCTCAATAGTGCTGGGAGTAAAGGTGGGAGCTCTGTTACGCTTTTAAACTGATTCACTCTTGTGTAGCTCAGGGTGGTCTTGGACTCACCGAGATCCATCTGCCTCTGCCTCCTGAGTCCTGGGATTCAGGTGTGCCACCACTGCCTGGCTCTATAGCTGTGGCTAGCTTTGCATTTTGATCCCCTAGTGGCTTTATTGGATCATAAACAATATATCCCCACACTTCCCTGATGTTCTCCTTCTATATCTTCTCTGATTCTCCTTCTGCTTCTCTCCTATTTACTTTTACTTCTCTTACCGCTTTTATACCTCCAGGAAAAAATTTCTATGCAAGAAAAGATTACCTCACGACCACAAATTACATATTTTCCAAAAACAAATTAAAATCTTTACACAGGAAGAAACACATTATTGATCACAAGTCACATGTTTTTCTTAGAAGCCCACAAATAGTTAAACATTTTTCTTTGTATTAATTTCCCCAGCATAACATCTTTATTCTTTTTTAAAGATTTATTTATTTATTATGTATACAGTATTCTGTCTGCATGTCTCCCTGCACCAGAAGAGGGCACCAGATCTCACTACAGATGGTTGTGAGCCTGTGAGCCACCATGTGGTTGCTGGGAATTGAACTCAGAACCTCTGGAAGAGCAGCCAGTGCTCTTAAACTTCTGAGCCATCTCTCCAGCCCCCCCCAACATAATTATTCTTTTATAATTGATCAACAAAGTTTTAAGCCAGCAAGATATTCTGTCTAAGCAACTTGTTATAGGTTAACAAAGTGTAAGCAAGCAAGGCAATCTTCTCAGCCAGTTTTTTACTGTAAGGCTCCATTTTGTGGTTACAAAGAAAAGATCAATAATTTTATTTATCTAAAAAAAGGCAATCTTATAAAAACATCTTAAGACAATCACTAATCTAAACTTTTACATATGAAAAATAATCAGTCATGTCTACCTTAAGTTCTCAAAGTGCACACCTACTCTTCAACAATTTTCTATGAAATTACACTGAGAATCTGAGAGCAAAAGTGGGCACAAGAAATTAATCATTGCCTATGATCACCAACCCTTCTTTAGCAATAAAGACACATCAGCTAGTAACAACCAGGCTGCCTTTGTTCTTGTTCCTTGACCTCAGTGAGTCTCTCACTCAACTACTACAAGTGTGCTTTTCTAAACTTTAAATTGTTCCCTAAGATTTTCTACATCACAGCCATTAATAAAAACATCTTAACCTACCTTTACTATCTACATCTCCAATTTCTTTCTAAGGGTAGTGGTTGAATAATTAATCTGCTCCAGCAACAATGCTTGGGAAAAGTAAATCACTATTAATGTAAGTGCCAGTAACACTGCCCAGAGAAGGGCTAGAAACCCCTGAGAATTTTCTTACAACTCTTAGATTATAAGGGATATGCTGACTATAGGGTAATAGGCAGAGCGCTATGCTCAATAATAGCATGAGATCCTCAGGAAATGTGGTTCATGGGTCACTGCCTCCAAGACACACTCACCATGGTTGTGTTAACCGATGACCTGTTTTCCATGAGTTCCAAAGCTGCTTGTTGTTCATCTCACATGGCCCCTGACTTCTCTCTCTCTGAAACATGTGGGCCTGCCTTGCTCTTCATGTTATCCTTCACATATGGTAGGGGCCTGCCAGCACCTCCCCTCCCCACTGTGGACTGGGCAGCCTTGAAATATCACCAAAAGTTCACTAAAGACTGGTCGTCTATAAACATGACTCAGCGACAACACAAGGAGGCATTAGGAAAAGACCTCCAATATATACCAAGCTCTTGTCACTGAGGCCTCAGGGGTTGGAGTGAATTCCCAGAGATGCTCGGGACCTACGTCAGATGCTGGAAGGAAAGAGAAGCCACACTTCTACACTTCAGCTCACAGAACAACCTCAAGATGAAAGGCTTGTAATAGAACATGGAGGCTACATTTCCATCCTTAGAAAAGGCGGGTTTTAGAGGTGGCATAAATATTTTAGGCTTTTATCTCAGGCTTTGCTATTAAAGAATCGCCATCTCTTTTAGTATCTTTCCATTTTTAGAGATCATATCCAACCTGAAAAACCTCCCTCTAAAATATCCACAGCAGCTCGAATCTTAGCGGCCTTCCTCGTTCTCCTAAAAATACCAGCCCTGAAGGCCACCTCCGTCCAGCCCTGCCTGGAATGGGAAAGGTGAGATGTGGCTGCAGAGGAGTTCTCTGTTTTGATGCAAGGTAGGTAGAATCCATTAGTCCAGAAGCAGCTTTCTCCCGGGGACAGCAGGACTGCACTGGGACTGTGGAACTGTGCCATGCCAGTGCCTGCCTCTTAGTTTGTTATTTGCATAGAGCAAAGGCCCAGTGTGCATGGCCCTTGTAAACAGCACTAGTCTGCTGGGAGCGGCATCATTGCCATCTTGCTGTCTTCCATGCCTTGCCAGCGGGAGGGGACGGCTGTCTCCGGGATGGAGAATGACAAGTCCACAGACCCTGCTCCTGCCCCCACTGCCGCTTCCTTCTCTTGGCCCAGGAGAAGGCTCATGATGTCTGCAAAGTGGCATTCAGAGCTTCCCAGCTGTCCTGGCCTGCACCGCCAGCCAGGAGGCCACTCTTGGTTCTCCGCAGCTGCTGCCCCTGCCCATGCAGGCACTGGCCCAACAGAGGGAATGTCCTAGAACAACTGGATCCCTCAGACTGGGTTCCAACCAAGCTGACGGTTGTGTGACTTAGGCAGCTGACTTACCCTCTCAGAACTTCAACATCTTTAGAGGTAGAAGCCACCAAATTATACCAGTTCTCACCAATTTGCTTCCATGAGCACTTCCCCCCTCCCAATCCCTCTGTGTGTGTGTGCATGTGTGTGTGTGTGTGTGTGTGTCTGTGTTATCTGTATGCGTCTATGTATGTGTATGCCCGTCTCTCTGTACGTGTGTGTCTCTGTGTGTGTGTGTCTGTCTGTCTGTCTGTGTGTCTGTGTTGTCTGTATGTGTATGTCTGTTGTGTGTGTGTGTGTGTGTGTGTGTGTGTGTGCATGTGTCAGTCTATGTGTGCCTATGTCTGTATCTGGTATGTGGGTATATATGTGTTGAGCACATATGTGTATGTATGTATACAGTGTATACAGGTGCATGTACACATGTGTATGGAGACCAGGGATCAAATCCAGATATTTTTTCCAGGTTGCCATCCACTATTTGTTCCAGGCGAGTCAGTGAACCCCAGGAATTTGTCTCTGTTTCTCCAATGATGAGATTACAAGAGCACACCACCACACCCAACAGTTTAACATTTATTCACTTATTGTATGTGTGTGGGTGTGTGTTTGCTTGCATGTATGTACACCACACATGTGCCCACAAAGGCCAGAGGGAGGGCTGGAATTACAGATGGTTGTGAGCTACCATGTGGGTGCTGAGAATCAAGCTAGGGCTTCTAGAAGAGCAGCCAGTCCTCTTAATGCCACTGAGCCAGCTCTCCAGCCCCAAACCCAACCTTTTCTGTGGATGCAGAGCTCAAACTCAGGTCCTTGTGCTTGCATAGTCAGCACTTTGCCACCTAGCTCCCTATCCCCTTATCCCATCCTCTCTAAGCTCTCTGGTGTCTGCTGGAAGCAAGACAGCTCAGAGCTCCACTCAAGGGGCTTCCCCTCAGAAGACAATGGCTTCTCTCAGCCCTTATCTCTCCTAGAGACAGTTATAATAGAGACATCCACCCATTTTGTCAGGGTTAGAGTTTACTTGAGGGAAAGTGGGTGCCTTCTACCTCCTCATATGTCCCTGCACACCAGTCCCTGTTCATTATAGCTGTGCCAGGCAGGGTTGGAGAAAAGTAAACGGTGCCTACTGAGTTCTAGGCACTCCTCTAAGCACCTTGAGTATTTAGTTCACTTACTTCTCAGGCAACTCCATCAGGTAGGACTTTGTTTATCCCCACAGTTAACAAATGGGGAAAATGAAGGCAAGAGACTAAGGAAGTGTACTGGGTTGAAACAGCTAGGAAGCATCCACAGACGTCTGCAGACACAGCTACCCTAATCTGTTTCCTTTCACCCTCTCACCAAAAGAGATCTCTCACCAAAAGAGATAGACAGTAATCATCTGGGCATGGCTGAGGTATGAATATTCCTGAAGATGTAGGAGAAATTTTGTCCCCAAACTCCTAACACGCTGTTCCCATCACAATGGGAAAACTGGCAAGGCCATACTAATTTCCAGGAGGCGGTTGAAGTCAGTTCTGAAGCAGGAGCTATGGAGGGGTTTATCTACCCACTCACTGAAGAGACCTCACTGGCTCCATCTAATTAACAATAAACCAGATGCCCCAACACAATCCGCTTTTACATCTGTAACAGGCTGACAGCCTAAAAATGCCAGCCTCCTCCTTGTGTGTCAGCTAAATGTCACTGGCGACATTTGATGCAATTCAGAGATGAAAGTAAATCCAATATTATCACTGACTAAATAACCACAGGCCTAATCAGAGGGCCCCAGGCCCCAAAGCAGGATAGGGGGAAAAAGGCAGCCCAGCCTACAGACAGGCAGGAGAACAGGCTGCTTCCAAAATGTCCAACCTCCAGCTGCCCATGGACAGCAAATCAACTTGCTGTCCTCCTTCTGCTGGGAAGGATTTGGAGTGACAACCCCCAAGGCCATCTGTTTAAGGACAGAGAGCCATTCCTCCTCTCTGGGTCTCAATTCTTCTCCTGTTCCAGAAGCAGAGGCAAAGCAACACCTCAAGAAAAGAACTGATGCTGTGATAATGGGCAGTGATTCGGTCATCTAGTCAACCCCTATTTACTGACCAGTAATACTGGCTCAGGCCAGGGTGCTAGGGGTGCAACGGCGCTTTGATTTCTCATCTCATCTGTAGACTGTAAGCACCATGAACATAAGCACCGTTTCTCTTCTGTCCAAATTATATCTCACCCCAGGCCACTATGAGTGCAACAAACATCTGTGAGGTGAATGAACATGCAAATGAATGAAGGAGTCTGCCCGGCTGTCATCCCCCAGGCCTAGGAGCTCCTCGGGAGGCTATGTGGTCCTCAACAAAAGAAAATAAGTGTTCCTTGTCCCCTGGTGTCCAGTGCTGAGCAGAGCAATGGCACCCATGATACAAACTGTGCTAGTTCCTATTCCTAGCATGTGCAATATTGGAGACTGAAATCAGCATCCCCAATGACAGGCAGCTGGCCACAAGAAACTCCAGATGTTACCCTGAGGAGGACACAGCACTTACACAGGGGTCTAGCCAGCAAAGTGAATTACACAAAACATCAGAAACAAAATCTGTGGGAGCTGGGAGAAGGGAGATGTGCAGAGAGTGGGCACACTGTGACTTCAGAAATGTCACTGTCATAGAAGACAGAGAACTGCTGAGGATCTAGTCCAAGCCAAAGGAAGCCAGAGAGGCATGGCACCTAAATACGGTACCAAGGCCGTAGACCTCATGAGAGTGTTAGTAGTAGTTTCTTCTGCTGCTAACCACTTCTTCCAAATTCAGGGCCTTAAGAACAACACACACTTATTAACAACAGGAGCTCCTTCAAGAGGCCATTGTTCAGCCTGTAACAGTCAGTAACTGAGAATCAGTTCAATGCATATTAAGTGCGGTGAAGCTAATATTGTGTTGGCTTGTGTATACCCTTACTCGTAGAATACATGCACTAATGCATTCAGAGGCAAAGAACCGTGATGTGTGGAACTTCCTTTCAGGCAAGTCACCAGTTATGTTTGGTGTGTGATATATGAGCGGTAATGATAAGGCAGATGCAATACTACACCATAGGTGCTCCTGTGCAAATAATAACCATAAATGTAGATACTCTGAGCTCCCTTACAGGCAGAGGAAAATCATGTTCCAAGGATGGTGTCTGGCTCCCCCATGATACCCAGTCTCCTCTCTGACAATCACATATTTTAAAAACAAATGCTCATTGTTTGATGAGTTCACACATGCGTATAATGTGTTTTGATCAAACCTACCCCACCCCCGCCCCTCCAGTTCCTTCCTGTTTCCCTCACTACTCTTTTCTCTCAGCTTCACATGATCTTTTTCTAAACCCACTGAGTCTGCTCAGTGCTGCTTGTACCCGCTACAGCGTGGGCGCCTTCCCAGGGGCAGCATCCCTGAAGAAAACTGCCTTTCTCCCAGGGGCCATCGATTGCCAAAAGCTCACTGGTCAGGGTAGGGCTTCGGGAGCCCCTCCTTCATGCATTCTAGGGTTTGTACACAATCGCAGCTGCTGTCGGTTCATGAGTGCAGGCACCCTGAGACGCCTGGAAAATCGTTTGTCTGCAGTCACCCACTACCTCTTACAACCTTTCCACTTCATCTTCCAAGATGATCCCTCCACCTTGAAGAACAGGGTACGATATTTTATTTAAGGGTAAGCACATCACAGACTCATTCTCTGCATGTTGACCAGTTGCGGGCCTCTGTATCCATCACCGTCTGCTGCAAAAAGGAGCATCTTTAGCAGCCACATCTCTTTTTCTTACCTACCCCTCTGTCCAATTACTGGCCACCCCTTCACACTGCACCATAGCAAGTGACCCATTATTAAACAGTGCCCTCTGGTGACACATACATCTCTATGTTGTTTTGCATGATCCCCACTGCACGCCTTAGAGTTGAACACTATTATCTCCTAAGTAATAGTAAATTGGATAGCCAGGAAACTACATAGCTTGCTCCAAATCACACAAGAGCCACATCTATCTGGTTCTAAAGCCAAGCTCTTTACAACATACTGCGTTTCCCCAACCTCCAAGTGTATTCTGTGAACATTCCCTAGGCACCCACCTAGGACTGGGTACAAACGCAGTCAATGCCAGCCAGGAGCAGAGACACCCACCAAGGCCGAGGCAGGTAAGGGGTCAGAGGCAGTTTGGGATCTGGACCAGTCAAGGATCCTGAACCTGGCTCTTGGACCCTCAGAGATGAGGTGGTGGTGCAGGCAGAAGTGAGAAATCCTCCCCCAACACCACCCATCCTGTACTAGCCAGGACCTAGTTTCAGCCCCTGCTGGCTGGGGAAAAGCATGTTGACATTTTATTAGTCAGGTCTCTGCTGCCCTCTAGTGGTAGTTACTGAGATGACAGGGGATAAGAACATACAAGCTAGGTTTGTGCTTCCAGGGTTCAGGGAGCACAGTGAAATACAATCACTATCTCACATCAAAACTTGAGTTCCGACGTTAAATGTGGGTTTGGGTTTTGCCCTGGAGCCATGGCAGAATGATGGCATAGTCACCTTTCCTGTGCCTGCCCCCTACAGATCTGTAACGCCAGGCTGCCCTACACTTCCTGGGAGCCTTTGGGCCTCCATTTCGTCTCTGATTGCACTGGGCTCATCTTACCTTCTCCAGATGCCTGGGTGGCCTTTAGTGGATTTCCATGAACCCCAGGTACCTTTGACTCCTCAGTGCCCTGTACCCCTGCTCCGCCAAGGTCCTGAGCAGGCTGAGGAAGACAATACCAGCCTCGGGTACTGATCCTCAGCAGGGCATCTGCACACAGTACCCAGGCTCTGGATTAAGATGTCACTGCTCCCTCTCTCTGTTCTTTCAAGACAACACTCTGAGTGCTCCCCCTTCCACTCCAGCGAGCCTCGCCCACACACACACACACACACACACACACACACACAGCACACACCCCTCCTATTGCCTCTCCCTCCATTTAGGAGAGTCCTGCCCACCTTAACCTGTGCTCAGCACCTGGGCCTCGAGGAGCTCAAGTGGGCCCTTCTCTACTGGGTGCCATCACCACCCCCCCTCCCTTCACAAGACCCCACTGAGCAAAAATAGCTGCCTTCCCGGGACCGCTGACCCTGAGCTAGTGCCAGCCTGCTCCTCACAGGGTGTCCACAGACACACTCCCTCACAACACAACACTCACTGTGTATCACCAGCATCCAGGTGACACCTCCCTCTCCAGGCACTGCCCTCCTAAGGACCCCAAACATCCCCATGCCGTCATGGGCTCCTTCTATCATCCCTCGTCCTGGCACGACCACCTCCTCCCCTGCCTTCCCTCCTGCTTCTCAAGCTTCTTCCTCTTCTATTTCCTCTCCCTGCCCATGTCCCCTGGGGGACAGTGGGGGGCCGCTGGTGGCCTTCAGGTTGGGATTGCCCTCCTAGGCTCCCTCTTCTTCTCCTGCCTCCTTTTCCCCCAAGAGACTTCAGCAATGTGTAGGACAGCTCCTGCTTGTACAAAAACAGAGCCCACAAAGTGGCTGAGACTACATGTGCTCCAAAAGATAGAACAGAGAAAGGCACACCCAACCGCATGAGTAACATGAGCTGACACTCCTATACCTAGAGGCAAAGGGCACTAGCAGGGAATGTTCTCCATATTCTGTGTTCAACAACAGAGGGCTTTTCCAGCAAGCTCTCCCTTGGAAGTCCTTCCTTTAGCTGTCTCACAGTCATCTCTCATGAACAGGTGTGGCTTGATGCCATCAGCACACAGCACAGCACAGGGAGCCAAATGTAAAACTTTTCAAGCCAGTTGTCGAGCATAGCGTTCCTAAGGGTTAATCGATCTGAACTTACAATTAGACAAAAGTGAAGGAAAGACGTCGTTATGTAATTACTCAAAGTCGTTATGTAATTACTCAAAGTCTGCGACTCCGTGCTTGTTTATTGTATTGTGCTCACTTTCTGTGCTCTTGAGAGGCACAGTCCTGCTGTGACAGTGTGGGCACTGTCTCACACGTGAGCTACAACATGCCCCCAGCCTCCACATCAGTAGCTTGAGACCAGCCTTGACGTTGGCAAATGCTTTCAATCCCCGCTTGAGTCTCGTTGGTTGTGTGGACGAGAAATCAGCAAGTGATAGAAATGTGTTTATATGTTGACTTAGGGAAGTTTCCCCCTTTGGTGTGTGTGTGTGTATACAGTGTCCATGTGCATGTGCGATGTGGCTATCTGATGGGTTTTTTCTGTTTCTCTCAATTTCATTCATGCATGGCAGGGTCTCTCACTGAACCTGAAGCCAGCAGGGTCTCTCATGGAACCTGAAGTTCCCAAGTTCTTAGTAGGCACAGCTGGCCAGCAATCCCCAGCCCTGCCCTGCCGCCCTGGTTCTGGAGTGGCAAGCACACACGGCCATGTCTGGGTGATGGGGATCTAAGCACAGGTCCTCATGCTTGCTCAGGCATCTCTCCCGCCCCGGTTTTTACATCTTCTAATGCTGTAAAAAGACACAGAGTGAGGACCGTGTGCTCTGTTGATGCTGAAACTCTTTACTGTGTACTCCTTCACACAGCCTGCAGACCTCATGGCTAGGACGTAGGAAATGGGAGCACTCTTGATCACATAGAGTATGGTATGTTGGCTCCATGCCTGTTACATCATAGCTCACTAATTCCGTGAAAATGTTTGTCAAGCATTTGAAAACTGTTGCCTAATGCAGCCAAAACCACCAGCCATATGATTGGCAAGGGGGTAAAATCCCAAAAGATGTACAGATGAGGTTGCACAAGGTTTACATTTAACATGTCTACCCTGAGGCCTGACAAATGGTGTTCTTGACTTAGTCCCCACACGGGCCCTGGTAGAGAGGCAGAGGGAAGTTTAGAGGGAATGACCTCAAAGATGACTATAAGACCCAGTCCTTCGTATTTATCTTGTGTTCCCCAGCCACGAGGTAAACATCCTGTCCTGACCACAGGCCCAGAGTGACAGAACAAATCAATTATGGGCTGAAACCTCCAAATTTGTGAGCCACCATAAACCTTTCCTCTATATCCCAGATACTTTGTTGTAGTAACAGGAAACATACCCCCAAATACTTAATCACTAATAGCCCTTTTCACCCTCTGATTATCTCTTTTATCATCCTATTCCATTACTTCTTCTTTCTGAGGATGTTGATCATGTGTTGGGTTCCTTGTTACATTTTTATCTCCTTCTTATCATCTTCTGCCAAATGCCTTTTATGGGATTGGCTGGCGAGCTGGCTGCATTGACTTGGTCTATCTCTAACTTCTGGAAGCGCCCCTTGCCAGCCTGGTTGACCTTAGCTGTCTCCATGTAAAGCATTGCTAAAATAACCAAGGCTCCTTGAAGAGACAGGTGACCCTGGAGTGGAGCCAAGGACATGGCAGATGAGTCCTGCACATCTTTCTGTGACTCTATGTCCTCAAAGGCTGCTGGAGCACAAGAAGAGGATTCTGGAGGCAGCTGCAGGGCTCCTAATGGACAGGGCTAGGACACACTGAGCACACAAATACACGAGTTATAACAGAGATCTGTGAGTCCACAGTGATGCATTGTAATAAATACACACAAGGAAGGAAAAGTGTTTCCTTGGAGGAGAGAAACAACTAATAGAGAAGAAATTAATTAGAAATGATGAGATAACATCCTGGAACAATAGAAATGAGCCCCACGAATGATGTTCGAACCAAGTGATAGATAGTTGTTAAGCACAAAAGGGGAAACAATAGCTTTACACTGAAGAAACTGGGCAGGCGCATCTTGAAATGGGTAATTAAGGTTTGGGTCAGTAGCAGTGGGTAAGCAGATACCACAGACCCAGAAGGATGCTCTGAGAGACCCTGTGCCAGTGCTGACATTCCTGGGGGAATGTGTGGACCAACCACCATGGCTAGGGATCCTCAGACAAGCCCAGACTCAAGAACATCCTGCAAAATGCCATCATGCTCCTGAAAACTGTCCATGTCACAAAGACAAAGGAAGATTGAGAACCTGCTTCCAGTTCTAGAAACACAGGGTTGTGCTACTCCATTCCATATCCAGAAAAGGCCAGTGGGCTTCAGGACCTGTCTATGACACTCTAGGGCTTGGTAAACAGAGGTAGGGAATCCCTGGCCTGCACACTCACTCACACTGATATAGACATGTAAACACATGGGGGGGGGGGGTGGACAACTGTTCCCAAGGACATCATTGGCACAACTGGTCAATGTGATCTGTAGACAACAGCCCTGAAAGATGTTGATTTCAACATTAAAAAGACCATAGAAGCTGGGCAGTGGTGGCTCACACCTTTAATCCCAGCACTTGGGAGGCAGAGGTAAGGGGATACCTCTGAGTTCGAGGCCATCCTGTTCCACAGAGTGAGTTTCAAGACAGTCAGAACAGCATGGAGAAGTCCTGGCTCACAAAACAAGCAAACAAACAAGAACAAGAATAAAACCCCTACCACTTTGGGAGAAAAGGCTCTTGCAGGGGGTCCTGGATTTGATTTCCAAAGCCCGTATGGTGCCTCACAACCAAATGCAACTCCAGTCCCATAGCATTCAACTCCCTCTTAGAGCTTGGGCTCATACAACATAGTTCACATAAACTGTCCCGGGTTTGAGACCTAACAGGTAAGACGACCCTGTCTGTGCTGGAGCTCAAGCCCACACTCACTCTACACTCTACTACTGAGCTCCACCCACAACCTGCCTCCAAAAATCGGGGGAGGGGGGCTGTTGTGTTGTTATTGTTTTTAAGGAAAAACTGAACATCGGATTGGAAAGGGCACACAGGGGTCTAACTGAGCCTAGGCCTGCTGGGAAGGCTGGCAGAGCTCCCTCATTGGGCGTCACCTGACACACCCACAATCACCTTCCGGTCTCCCGCCTGCTGTGTCAGATCTATCTTATGCTTAAAATATGCCAAGAGACCGAGCCTCAAGATTCCTGCCATGTTAAAAAGGAGGGGAAGGGGGGTTATGCCTGCAACAGAGATCGTCATTCTGGAGAAGGGACAGATATGATCACTAGTTTGACTGCTGCGATCATTTCACAATGCATATCCTCGGACCATTAATTTGTAAGCCTTAAATATATGCAATTTTGTCAACCGCGCTTCAATAAAACTGAGCAAAAGTTAAGGCCCACTGCTTCCTGTTCCCCTTGTCCTTACAGCTTTGAATACTTCAATAAGATCAGCACTCTCATCTCTTCATGTTGACAAAGACGTTCTTGGTTCAAACCCTAACGCTGTCTGTCCTTGGCCTCATGACATCATCCGCCCTGAGCATGAAATAACCCACCCCCACCCCTTATTTTCTTTAAACTTTTTTAACCCTCGGTTACAACAGCAGCCCCTTGGAAGGGAAGCTCCTGACTGCGGGTGCTGTGGGGCGAGTCTCACAAGTTCTGGAAAGCCAGTGGAGCCGAGTTTCCCCAGTGTTCAATGCAACGTCCTCTTTACAGGCTGGTGCTCAGAATGGGGCCACTGTCTCGCTCCAAAAGCGATTAAAGGAAGGAAGGAAGGAAGGAAGGAAGGAAGGAAGGAAGGAAGGAAGGAAGGAAGGAAGGAAGGAAGGAAGGAAGGAAGGAAGGAAGGAAGGAAGGAAGGAAGGGAAAGGAAGAAAGAAAGAAAGAGAGAGAGAGAGAAAGAAAGAAAGAAAGAAAGAAAGAAAGAAAGGAAGGAAGGAAGGAAGGAAGGAAGGAAGGAAGAAAAACACCTGCAGGTTAAAGGCCAAGCATCATACCCCCCAAGCTCGCCTTCAGTTGCAGCCTCAGAGGCACCGCCAGGGTTAGAAGCCCACGAGTAACGGCGTTTCCACAGTAGGCCACAGGGGGGCAGCAGAGGACAAGGAGAAAACCTGGGTAATGACGTGAGCCCGGGTAGCAGCAAAAGGATGTGTAACACAAAATCGGAAATTACACTTGCCAAAAAGACATTGTGAAAAAGACAGCGCAGGAGAAACAGAAGATGAGGGTAGGACTCCGCTAGCCACAGTGATCCCTCTTGTGTGAAGGATCATAGTCTGTAAGGTGCTGAACACTCGATTTATCATGTAGAGTTATGCAAACTAAGGACGAGCTGTCCAAACACGAGGATCAATAGATGTTTAGTGGCTGACTCATTTGATTTCTCTGGCCTTGCTTCCCTTCTTCACAGGGTTGCTGCAGGGAAATGGGATAACATTTCCAGTGTCCTAGAACAGGGCACACCAACTTCCAGCTTGGTGATGACATCACCATTGTTTCTGAATGTTCAGGGCAGGAAGAAGGGCCCCTGGGTTTCCGGTTTTAAATTGCTACAGATGGGAGTGGGGAAAACATTTTCCTCATATTACAGATGGAGCAACTGAGACCCACAATGACTGAAGGACTTAGCACCCAGATCAAATGCTAGGAAATACCAAGGCCAGGACTCAAGATCAGGCCAGTCTATTCTTTCTTCCTGCTCATGCTAAGATACACTTCCCAATTTCTTCACTTCCTGTTCAGTGTCGCTGGCACCAGTCCGGGGTTGAGCCTGCCACTCAGATACAAGCTGCATTTGATCTCTGAGATTCACTCAACTACAGCTGGGTGATCCTGGGTTGGGTACTTAATACCATACACATGTCTCTCTTACTCCACAGGGTAGAATGAGGGACCCAGATGTGCCTGTGAGATGGACAAAGAACAAGATCTCTGGGTTCTTTCATAGGACCCTGTGCTGTGATGATTTCAACCCCATTTGCATCTTCGATAAAATCTGCTTCTTGCTTCGCTTACAATACCTAATTCAGTTAGCCTTTTCAGCCAAAATTAGTAACTTGAGGACAAAGCCCCTTATGCCCAGCGTGCACCTAGAGAAGAACGCGTGCTTGGGGCTCTAACCTAACCGTGGAAGGAGACTGAGTATCAAAGCTGACTCCAGGGAACCCTGGAGAGGCTGAATGATCCCCTCTCCTTGTGCACATCCCTAACAGATGACCCCAGACTACCTCACAGAGTCAACTATGTCCCCTAAACAATTGACTCTCTGCCAGCCATCTCATCCTCCACCACCCAGCTTACTCTGTGTCCTGTTTCTTTGAAAATGGGAGGTTTCCTCCTGCCCAAAGTGACTCCTCATTTATGCACCCCCTTCATTTATGGGCCCCTCCCCCTTCCTCAGCAGGAGACCTGCCTCCCACACCCACAGATGCTACCTAGTCTCTACCTTCACCACCTCAGCCCCCCCCCCCATTACTACCTCTACCCCACTCCTCTGAAATGAAAAGTCACAACCTTCTCTTAGGAGCACTGGGAATTTTCTAAACAAACAATGAGAGAACCTGGTCTGAGCCAGTTAAACTGGATTGAACGGTCAGAAAAGATTTGAACCAGATTGAGCTGGTCTGAAATGGTAGGAAAAAAAAAAAAAAACTGTTTGAACTGTTCCAAAACCAGTTTGAACTGGATTGAGCAGGTCTGAACTGGTTCAATCCTGTTCTGACCAGCACAAACCAGTTCGATCCGGTTCTGACCAGTTCAATCCTGTTCTTACTGGTTCTATTCTGTTCTGACTGGTTCAGACCAGATTGTGCAGGTTTCAACCTGAAGTCAGACTGGTTTGAACCATTCCAGAACCCATTCTAGAACCAAAATAATAACCTAAATTATAACCAAAAGACAAAATGGTTATCCTGTCTTAGGGAGGGAGGTGCCAAGAAATGTATGATGGGTTTTAAGTACCAAGTAACATGATAGCCATTGATATTTGAATACGCAACCAAATTAAGGTCTTTGGCAAGAGCAGAAAGTGCTCCTAATCACTAAGCCATGCTCCATCCCTATTTTCTTCTTAAAATGATTTTATTTATTTACTCATATATTTGTTTAGTGTGTGTACCTGTGAGCTTCAACACACATGTGAAAGTCAGAGGACAACTTTTGGGATTGTTTTCTTCCCTCTACCAAGTCTGGCCCAGGGATCAAACTCAACTCCTCAGGGTTGGCAGCAAGTGTCTTCACCTGACACAACCATATGACCATATGACTGTATCTATTATGGCCTCTGGATTCCTTCAATCCAAATGTATCTTCAAAACACCATAATATTAAAAAAGAGCAAAAGTCAGTGTTTGCAGGGGAGACAGAGAGGGAGCCAAGCATAGACACAGAGGCCCTCTCAGGACAGTGGGAACACCTTGGAGGATGTACACCCTAAATTCACAATGAACACTACACCAAGTGTGGACCTGGTGGAGACTACCATGGGGGACAAAAGACTGTTAAAATGGGCTTTGTAACAAATGTACTGTGGTGAGGGTGCTGGTTGAAAATTATGCAGGTGTAAATTTCCTGCTCAGTTTTGCTGAGTGTTCTGGAAGCCTATCCAAACTGTGATGGTTTGAATGATGAATGCTCCCTCCCCATTGGTCGATGTATTTGAACACTTAGTTCCCAGTGGGTGTGCTGGGTAGGGCTGTTGTGGAACATTGAGGGTATGGAGACTTGCTGGAGCTGGAGGAAGCCCATGGGGGGGGGCGCTCTGAGTCTGAGGGTTTACAGGCTGGCCCCACTTCCAGTTTATTTCCCCTTTCCAAGGAGATCCTTTTGTGTCCCTCTTGAGTCCTCCTTGTTACTTAGCCTCTCTGTGTCTGTGGCCCATAAAATGATTAATGTCTACTTTACAGCTAATAGACACTTTTAAGTGAGTACATATCATGTTTCTCTTTCTGAGTCTAGGTTACCTCATTCAGGGTGTACCACATTTTCTTTATCCATTCTTCAGTTAAGGACAGCTAGGTTTTCTCCAGTTCCTGGCTATTTTGAGTAAAGCTGCTATTGGAATGGGGGAGGGGGACATGTTGGGGTCAAGGTGGATACCCGTTGCAATGGAAACTCCACACACTCTACGAGAATAACCCTAGAAAAGCAATGGAGGACACGGATCCTAAACCAGCCATCTTCTATAACAATGCAAGACTGCACATGGAAGGATTGAAATCCAACCCAGCCACAAAACCTTGGACTTAACAGTTTGTCCTGCATGCACAGTGTTCTGGGACCAGAGCCTAGCAGAATTGTCTTCAAACTAATGTGAGCAGATGCAGAGTCAACAGTCAAGCATTAGGGAGACCTCAAGAATCTTGGGGAGAAGGGGGAGGCTTGGAGGAAACAGAGGGGTCAGGGACACCATGAGAACATGGCCCACAGAATCAACTGACCTGGATTTATGGGGTCTTGCAGAGATCAGGGAGCCTATAGGGGATTTACCTAGCTACTTTGCATATATGTTATGGCGGAGCAGCTTGGTGTTCTTGTGGGAACAGGGGCTGTCACTGACTCTTTTGCCTACTTGTGGGACCTTTTCCTTCCTATTAGATTGCCTCATCCAGCTTTGTTGTGATGGTACATACCTGGTCCTGTTGCAGCTGGTTTGGTTGATGTCCCTGGGATGGAGCAGGCTTTCTTGGACCACCAACTGGCACCCAAATCAAGACATGAAGACTTATTATCAATTATCAGCCTCATCTTATGCTTGCCACACTAGCTCTTATAACTTAATTTAAGCTGTTTGTCTTCATCCACATTTTGCCTGGGGGCTTTTTACCTTTCTTTCATTCTGTATGTCCTACTTTTCATGCTTCCTCCCTGTCTGTCTGGCTGGTGGCTGCCTAGCTGGCCAGCCTGGGGCATCTCCCCCTTTTCTCCCTTATTCTCTTCTCTCTCCAAAGCCTAGATTCCTCCTACTACTACTTATTCTCTCTGCCCACCAATCCCACTTATCCCTCTATTGCCTGACTATTGGCCATTCAGCTTTTTATTAGACCAATCAGATAAGATGCCCTAGGCAGACAAAGCAACACATCTTTACATAGTTAAACAAATACAGCTTTAACAAATGCAACAAAAGTTAAAGTAATATTCCACAGCACTGGGAGGCCTGCTCTTTTCTGATGGGAGATGGAAGTAGAAGGCTCACTCAGCATATGCAAAAACAAACAAACAAAACCTACTAATAATGTTGTATGGAGCTCCTCTCCTGCCCAGGCCTGGGATGGTTTTGGGATGTGATGAGGAAAAGTTCACCAAGCTTTCTATCCTTCTAAAGCTTCAAAGTCTGGGGAAACCAACTTTTAAGGAAACCTGGTTTGCTGCCTCTGGAACCCCTCAACATGACCCTGAAAAATCTTTGGACTATTGAGAAGGCAGGAGGAGCCCAATCTAATAAAGAGAGAAAATCACAGCGGATGAGCTGCCAGTTACCCACACAACAAATATCCAAGCACTTGCTCGAGTCTCCTGACATAAGCACAAATGTGCGAACTGCAAACAGAATGCCACAAGAGCAGCGGTCCCACAGCAAGCACGGGGTGGGAGGTGGTGCTTAAAAGGGGCAGGGGTCGCTAGAGCTGCCTTCGGAAAATCATTCCAGCAAAGGAAACTGCAGAGGGAGGAGGGAGTGAAGACTGGTCTGCTTGGGAAGCAAAGACTGGATGGGTGTGGCCGGGGCAGAGCAGAGGACCTGGGGCAGAAATGGACAGGACAGGTCTGAGGAGCTCTTGTGACTTTGTGACTTTTGAGTCTCCTGAAGGCTCCGTTTTCTCTGCAGAATGAGCACCCTGTTAGGTTGTGCTTGTGTGGGAGATCTCTGCACTGTTTGGCATTTTGTGAGCCCTGGGGGACCAGGGGTTCACTTGTTCTGAGAATCACTGGGTTTTAAGTAGCATGTGGCTCAGTTGGTGTGCAGCCCCCGGGGATACTAGTGAGGGCTACTGTGATCAGATATTGGCTGCAGGGAACCCACAGCCCCTTGGCCTACCCAAGGGTCACGGCAGTCTCACACATTGCCAACAGTTTCTTATGCCTGTGACAACTTTCTCTAGCACTCCTTAACCATGTGCAGTGCAGACCAAATGCAAGTGTGTGTGGTGGGGAGAACCTGAGGGCTCTCAGCCTGGTTCTCAGTTGGGCTGAGTCGCAGAGAACCTCAGAGCTTGTGGTGATATTTTGTTTATGATCTAATAGAGCTTTCCGGGAGATCAGAATGCAAAGCTAGCCACAGACACAGAGGCCAGGCAGTGGTGGCACACGCCTTTAATCCCAGGAATCAGGAGACAGAGCAGATGGGTTTCTATGGGTTCAAGGCCACCCAGGGCTCTATGAGGTGAATCAGTCTAAAAGAGAAACAGAGCTCATGCCTTTAATCCCAGCACTAGAGAGTTATATAAAATAGGAGCAGGGTCTCAGAGCAGGCATTCAGTCTCTAGGCAATTAGTCTCCAGGCACGATGAGAACAGGATTGCCCCAGCCTTGGTAGAGGTAAGAGCTCTCTGGTGATTTGGCTGCTTGGCTTTTCTGATCCTCAGCTTGAACCCCAATATCTATCTTATCTGTCTCTGAGTTTATATTATTCATACTACAAGAGGTAGTCACTCACTACCATATCATTTATTACATTGCTGCTGACAGGACAGCTCCCAGATAGAGCCCTGACACCCAAAGCCTCGGATTCCACTTCTGAGGAATCTGAGCCATTAGTACCAGAAATGACCCTGAATGTAGGTCTCAGGAGCAGATTTGAGAGTCACATTGCTAACCAGCCAGACAACAAAAAAGGAGTCTGGTTTTGGTGTTCAGGGACTGTGAGTTCACAGAATCCCTTTAACAAGCTCCCTGCCTGTCATGGGCTGGGCACACACTCAAGTAGAAGAGGAATGAAGGATTCAACCATAGTGCTGGTAGGAAAGATCAGTGGCATTGGTGATTATAGGAATGGCAAAGACCCTGTCCAGCTTAGGTTAGTATATCCACTGGGGACCTCACATTCACCTCCTGCTTACAGCTAGAAGACACACTCAGCTTAAAAAAAAAAATGGGGCTCAAGATTTGATTGTAAAATTAAATTGTGTAAAAGACTGGATCCACAGCCACAATAATTCAAGACCCCCAAAAGAAATAGGACTCTGAGTTTGGGGATTCAGGTTTGAGAACTCTTCAATCCCACATTCCCCTAGGTCTATAGGTTGTTCAAGGCCTCCCTGGATTTTATGAAGGATAGCTTCCCATTGCCAGGAGGCCATGTCCTCACCTAATACAAATGACAGTTGCTTCTGGCTTCTCTCCATCACACAACGCCCTCTGCCCCCATGGCATGTGCTCTCGTCTCAGCATAGTTTGATGAAGCACTGCCTCTTGCACTGATGCTAACACACATCAGGGCTACAGGCACTCAGCAGGAGGAACCAGGGAACCATGTGTGAAAGGGCATGTTTTCTTAGGTTTTGTTGTTTTGAGGCAAGGTCTTGCTCTGCAGGCCAGAATGGCCTTAAACTCATGACCAGACAGGACCTGGGCCCCTAAAAGGCTCAAGGTCCCCATTTTTCTCTGTGCATTCTGAACAGGTCACACTCCAAAGAACTAGTGAATGGTCTCTGGAAGCTGTGCAGCTGTGAGACTAGCTGCTCAGTAACAGTGAGAGAACTGTTCTGAACTGTAAGAGGCCAAAGAGCACACTTAAATGTCAGAGGCTCTAGGTAACAAAACAGGAATGGTAACCAGAGACCTTGCCTCAGGGCTCTGTGAGGATGGCGCTGATAGATAAGTCATAGTGTTTCTAGAGAGAAGCCCTTTAGCTAGCCAGCTCAGTGTTAACCTCTAAACCAAAAATGATCAAGAGTGTGGAAGAGGGGGGACCAACAGCCAGCTGCCACAATGGACAATCAGAACCAGACTTGAGCCAATTCTCTGACCCAGAGCTTTGATTAAGGTCCTGAGAGTCCCTTAAGAAGGACTCTACAGTGGCATAGCCGAGTGAAGTTCAGTGCATGGTATTTCCTTTCCCCAAAGCTCTACAACAGATTCCTACGCGCATTATAGATAGGAGGAAGAGGGGCTGCAAAGCCTGTAGTGTGTGTGTGTGTGTGTGAGTGTGTGTGTCTGTCCCGGCTTTATTCAGGTGAACAGGACATGCAAACACCTAGACATTTGGAACATTGCTTCATAATCACACATCTACTGTGGCTAGTGTTTCAGAAGCATAGTGTAAGTGAGGCTGTGTTTGGCGACTTCACTACTTCACAACCACATTGGACCAAAAGGCAGAATTCCTTTCATTAAAATGCTAAATAACATTCCACCGTGTTTTCTTTATCCATTCAACCGCCAGCTTATGGCATGGCTGTCTCTTGGCTAATGTGGATGATGCAGAAATAAACACAGAGGTTCAGCCTTTCTCCAAGGTACTGATTTCAGACCCAGGAACGTGGTCGTGAGAACGTATGGCAGTTGTGTGTTAACCGCTTAGAAGCACCTCCTCCTCGTGCTATACCTTGCCTCCCCGTGGTGTATAGTGCCCTCTTCACACCTCTTTGCCAGCACTTGCTATCTTTTGTCTCTTGGGAAACAGCCATGCTTAACAGGCATAAGGCCTCTCTCCCGGTGACTTGATTTGCATTTTCCTGGTGGTTGTTGATACTAAATGTCTCACCTTGTGTTACTTGACCATTCATATATCTTACCTTGAGAAATGACTGCTCAGATCCTTGGCTCCCTTTTAAGGGATAATTTAAGTGTGCATTTATTTATCATTGAGTTTTGGCTCCTCAGAGAGTTGGGATATTTAAACCCCAAGTCGGATGTTTAGCTTGCAAATATATCTCTCATTCTGTGGGTTATCTTTTCACTCTGTTGAGTAAACAGAATCCTTGCTGTATGGTGTTCTGCCGTTTGGTGCAATCTGCAAGCCTCTTGCCTGTGTTACCTGTACTTTTGGCGTAGAACACAAAAGCAGCATTGTGTAGACTGATGGCTGCATGGTTTCTGTTTGACTCTTTATTCCATTTTGAGTTGGTTTTTGTATGATAGGATCTAATTTCATTTTTTTCTACATGTAGATACTCAGTTTCTACAAACCATTTGTTGAAGAGGCCGTCCTTTCCACTGTGTGTTCTTGGTACCCCTGTGGCCATCAGTTGGTGATGGATTAATTGTTTTTAGATACCTATTCTGGTCTATTGAGCTACAAAGCTGTTTCTATTCCATTACTGCGCTGCTTTGGTTTCTGTGTTTCTTTTAAAGATGTATTCGTGTATGTATGAGTGCTCTACTTACATGTTACACCTCCATGACAGAGGAGAGCATCCGAGAGAAGAGGGTGTGGGATCCCATTACAGATGGCTGTGAGCCACCCCACCTTGTGGTTGCTGGGAACTGAACGCAGGGAGGAGCAGCCAGTGTCCTTAGCTGCTGAGCCAGTTCTCCAGCCCTGATTTTTGTGTTTTTATTTTACTGTGTTCTGTAATATATTTTAAATTTGGAGGTGGGGTACCTCTTGATCAAGGCTGCTTTAGCTATTTGTGATCTTGTGGCCCCACACAGACTGCAAGCTTTTGTGTATATTCCTATAAAGCTTGCCATTTTCAATAGGAATTTCATTTTACCTGCAGACCACTTTGAGCAACGTGGAAATTTTCAACTATTAATTTTGCCAACCCATGAGCACACGCTGTCTTTCCCTTCACTTCTGTCTTCTTTCGTTTCCTTCATGCATATGTTTTTGTGTTCTTGTGTGGGGTTTTCCTACATATTCTCCCCTGTTACTCCTCCCATGGTGAGCTACACCACCCAACCCTAAGTATTTAACTTGTTTGTTGCTATTGTGAATCAATTGTTCTCTTGATTTTCTTTTCAGCTTGTCCACTACATATAAAAAATGCAACAGGGCCTGGGAATGTAGAAGTTAGTGGAGTGCTTGCCTAGTGCAGGCAAAGCCCTGGGTCCAAGTTCCCATTCCACCAAAAAGAAAAGAAAGCAAGACTTCTGAGGCCTGTGTGCTGGTGCTGTGTTCCAGAACTTTCTGAGATTGTTTACAGGTTCTAACAGTCTTTGCACTGAGTGTCCAGGGCCTTTCTTTTATAGGCATGGTTGCATCAGCTGCAAACAAATCCATTCCCTCCTCTCTTGACAATTGCAATGGCTCTTCAGCCCTTCTATGTCCAGTTTCTTGGCCAGGACATCCAGGCCTGAACGCCACAGAAGTGGTTAGAGACTTGCCCTAGTCCTTCCTTACTGGGGACGTTTTTCTCCACTGATGAGAACACGGTAAACTACATATTAATGTTAGTAGAATATTTTTAAGTCATTTGTAGTTACACCAGATTATATAAGGCCAGTTTCATTGAGCACACAATATTCTTTGAGCATGCTCCCTGCAATATCACACTGCCCTCCCTTCCTGTCCTATTAATCCTATTTGTCCCCCAGTCTCAGCTCTACTTTGTCATCAGTGTGTATATGGTTTTATGTATCTATAAAGTGTAGGACCTACAGCAGGGGAAACCTGCAGCATTTGTCCTTCCCAGACTGACTTAACTCCCTGCAGAGAACCATCTCCAGGTGCATCTGCTTACCCGCAAATGCCAGAACTTCATCCTTCTTCGTGGCTGAAAAAAGTCTTTGACCCAAGGCTTCACTATGCAGCTCAGGGTCCCTGTGTGAACCGGGTATGTACCCCAGGCTGGCCTCAAACCCACAGTCTTCTACCATGAAGAAACAGATGAATGCTGAATCTATGAGCTCTATGTCTGCATCTGTGTCTACTTGGGAGAGGACCAGAGAACCCCGCAGGGAGAGAGGCAGAACTTCAGGGAAGAGAAAGAGCCAATGCTGGGCTTGTTGTTAGGACAGCTGTCACCATGGACCACTGGAACCTCAGTCCTGAGGGAAAACCCTGGGAAATGGCACAAATACAAGACTCACAATTATCCCACTAAAAGGTCAAGAGCTGGAGAGTTTGTAAAAGTCACTAGTGGAAACTGGCCCCTGGGGCTGGTAGTTTGGCATTTTGGGTTTGTTTACAAGACAGTGACACATTCTCCTTTCACGTGTACTTACTACATGCAACACCTGCAGTCGGTTACAGTTCTAAAAGTCCTTTCCTATTAGAAATAGTTATCTTCAGTAATTGTTATGAAATATAAAGAAAAATAACAGAAATTGTTAGATAAATAGAAAACAGACACAGTAAACTTTCTTTTGTTAAACTTTGGATGATGATGATGATGATAATAATAATAATGGTGATATGAGGATCAGTTCCAGCCAGGTAGTGGTGGTGCACACCTTTAATCCCAGCACTCAAGAGGCAGAGGCAGGCAGATGTCTATGAATTTAAGGCCAGTCTGGTCTACAAAGTGAGTTTCAGGACAGCCAGAACTGTTACACAGAGAAACCCTATCTCAACAAAACAAACCAAAAAACCAAAGATTCAATTCTGAAGAAAAAGGTAAAGATAAATGCTTTCCAAGTACATTGACATAGTTTTTAAGGGAGGTACACTCTGTGAATCTTTCACAATAATAACTAACCTCTACCACTACATCCCTTTATAAACCTTCACATTTGTAAGTTTGTCAATGATGTCATTAAATGGCCAGTATCAGTCAGTCATGGACCATGTCCATGTTAAATGGACAGTGTGGCCCTTCCATCTTTACTACTTTATATAAATTTACTACAAATTTAAAATTTTCGAGGTTTCTTTCTTTCTTTGGGGGGGGTTGAGACAGGGTTTGTAGTGAGATATCCACCCCACCCGCACCTGTTGCACTGACCACTCCCATTGGGGTGTGGGGACAGGTGCAGGTGTGACCTGTGAGCACTAGGTCTGGGGTCTTACTTCCTGGTTGGAGACAGAGAGCATCTGGAGGCATCCTTGGAACAGGAACCTGTGGTGATCATTAGTTTCTGGTGTAAGTGATTTCTCCCTGAATAAACATCCATCAGCCTATTCTTTCCCAGAGTCTTATTTACCTCACTACAGGATTTCTCTGTGTAGCCTTGAACTCACAGAGATCCTCCTGCCTCTGCCTTAAAAGTGCTGGGATCAAAGGTGTGCACCACCACTGCCTAGCCAAAGTTTCTTTTACATGAAATAGCTGCATAAATACTTTGGTAGAAATTCTTTTAAGTGTGTGTGTGTGTGTGTGTGTGTGTGTGTGTGTGTGTGTGTGTGTTTACCGACATGCCAAAGCATGTATATGGAGGTCAGAGGCTAACATGTGGGAGTTGGTTCTCATCTCCCACCAAGTGGACTGAACTCAAGATGAGCAGCATATGCCCTTACTCTCTGACTCATCTTTGCCAGCCATTTGGTAGAAATCCTCAAAAACCATTTCACAACAAGTTCCAGAAGTGACAGTAGCACGTATTAGAGGAATTAAACTTTCATTTGTAGATGAAAAAAAAAAGGCTCTCCACACAAAATTCAAAATTCTATAGTCTATTTTATCCTACAAAATCAGCTAAAATGACTCAATGGTAATGAATATTGACATTATCTGAGAGACAGTTTTATATAGGTATACAGTTCTTGGTAGGGATCTTCAAAGCATACAAACATCCTTTTGATTTATTCTGGAATCCTGATGGATTCCTTCAATTTCTGATTCTTTTTTCCCCTCCTGTCAATTCCTTCCCTTTATGTTACATAACTGGTAGCCTTTGTTCTAATTTTTACTGACAACTTGACACAATTTAAAAGAGGGAATTTACGACTCCCCCAATCAGCTTGGCCTATGGCCATATCTGTGAGGTATTGTCTTGGTTCATGATTCATGTGTGAGAACCCAGTCCACTGTGGATAGCACAATCCCTAGGCAGGTGAGCCAGGCTGTGTAAGAAAGCCAACTGAGAACGAGACAGGGAGAAGCCAGTAAGCAGCGTTCCTCCACACTCTCTGCTCCAGTTCCCAGGCTGGCTCTCCTCAGTGACTGATTGTGTCCTGGAAGTGTAAGCCACCCCTAAGACAACTCTGGTCATGGTGTTTATCACAGCAACAGAATGAAACTAGATTAGCCTCCATCACAAGTGTAATGTTCTGATCTTAAAACATTATCCAATGTTGACTTCAGCTCTTTACAAATATTTTTGTGATTTATTAACTCCACTTAAAATTTCAAGCCAAATAATAAAATATAATTCAGAAAACAAATCATGTAGAACAAAAAACAAATTATGAGTGGAGAGTCTTGTCTATGCTTTAAGGTGTGCAATATTTTAAAAGTTAACATTAACTTTTCATATTATGTTCTTCCTGTACACACAGCGTCATTTATTATGGGATATTTTTATCCTACTCTGACAGTTCCAAGACTGCCAATAAAGTTAAATTTTGAACCAGACGGTGGAGTCAACATTCAGCTGGCCAGAATTGACTATAGAGTTTTTGATGGACCCAGATTAGGATAGAGAAACATAGGAAGGAATAGAGAGGGGCTTAGAAATGTTGGCAGGCCTTTTTGATCTGGAAGTATGGAGAAGCAGGGTCAGCTCATCTCTCCTCCATCACTCTGACTCTATCAGAAACCATCCTGAATTAACCAAGGCCTGTAAAGTAGACTCTCATGGGGTTCAAGCCCTAAGAGGGAATTAGCCCAATTTTTATTACCAAATTGAGCCCACTGGCAGGACGTTGCCTACCATCTTTGATAATATGGTGTTACCTAGACGGTAGTGACTGAAGGGATTGACTATGTGACTTTGTCACCATCTTGACTGGTGGCATCATCAAGATGGTGGCAACCATACAGCTTAACAACATGGTGCCACCCATAAAACTTCCAGTGTCACTGAACCCTTGGGAGGTCACTGAAACCCTAGAACTCCCGGTACCATAGGCATTTGCTCAAGCATCCCAATTCTGTTCCAATATTCTCTTTGGTTTTCACCTTCTTGGATACCTAATGGGATTCTGAATATAAAAGACCAAGATAGACTCTAGATTCCCGTGATAAGGCCAATGCATTTCCAACTGAAGAGGTCATACCAGACTACTATGGTGCACTTCTTTGTATTTTTTATGTTATGTTGCATTACACTTTGGTTTGGGGATGGGGTTCGCAATTGGACTTTTCTTAATGATGTGCTTCCAACACTGACCAGAGGGAGCTTATACTTCTAGACAGTTAAAACTGGAAAGCTGTGTGAATTTGCAGTGGCTCAGGGCTGAGTCTTGAGGAAGCATGGATTCCTGTCAAGACTTAAATGATACATTTCCAGGGGCTGACAGGCTTCTGCCACTGGACAGCTGAGACAGCCAAGACAGAGTCAGCATATTTGGGCAAGAGACTGGAGATGAGATTTCTCTCAGGTCTTAATGCCTGCTCTTTCTACTGTCATCTCCAGGCCTATTTTTCTGCAGAGATAAATTATTTTCTTTACTCCAAACACCCACACTCCACTCACAGTGTTTATCTGCTAGCCCTGATCACCTCCATCCAGGATGCCTTTGTTTGTGTTTTCTCTTTCTGGCTGAGGTGACTCAGATGAGCTGAGATCTTTCTGAATTCTTTTAGATGTTTTTGTTTGTTTTGTTTTCTGTGTTGTCTATGCTGTGGTGAATACATACTGAGCACTTACCATGATTGTTTCCTATCTAGATTGAGAAAAGCAAGATAGTCTGACAGGTTATAGCTATAAATTTGAGGGAAAGGGTCAGAGGAAACTGTTTAAGGGAAATAGTGTAGGTTCAACCCACGAGGGGCTGAGGTGATTTCCTGACCTATATAATCACCAGAAGTTGGTTGACTTCCCTGATACATAAGGGCAAATATTTACCCCAGGGTTTCCTTTAGATGGTAGTTCTAAGGAAATGCATAAAGAATTCATAGGATATTAGAATAGATTCACCCAAGGTTTGTGCTGGCATTCTGCTAAAGACACCAGAGGTATCATGGATAGAAGGTTATTTTAATCCACTTAACACAAAGTAGAGTCACTTGGGAAGGGGGACCTCAATAGAAGAATTACTTCCATTGTATTAGGCTGTGGACACATCTGTGGAGCATTTTCTTGATTAATGATTGATGTGGGTGGGCCCAGTCCACTGTGGGCATTGTTACCCACCCTAGGGCAGGTGGTCCTGAGTTGTATAATAAAGCAGATTGGGCAAGCCATGGAAAGCAGGCTAGTAAGCAGCCTTCCTCCATGGTCTCTGTTTCATGTCTTGCCTCCTGCCTTGAGTTCTTACCTTAGCTTCCCTTGAGCATGTACTGTAACCTATAAACCAAATAAATCCTTTCTTCAAGTTGATTTTAGTCATGGTGTTTATCACAACAACAGAGACAAAACTAAAAATAGAAATCGGTACCAGGAGTGGGGAGTTGCTTTGAATTAAGAATCATAGTTTCTAATCACCTGATGGATGAGATAGCCCAGACCCAAAAAGACAAATATTTCAGATTTTCTCTTATATGTGGACATTGGTTTTTAAACTGTAGATACGTGTGTGTGTGTGTGTGTGTGTTAATCCAAATAACCACAGAGATGAGGTAGCTAGTAAGAGACCAAGTGAGAACAGGGTGTTTTCCAAGGAAGAGGGGATGGAGTATTGTGTAGAAGAGGATGACTGAATGGGGAAGGGGATGGGAGAACAGGAGGGAGTATGAATATAGACTTGCTAACACTTAAGGCCTTTTGAGGAGTTAAACCTGCTACTGTAGAAGTGTCCTAACATGCGTATGTGTGGAAAGAATTTAAATGGAGCTGCCGTATAGTGGGAGAAACAATGCCCCAACTAGACATTTTATGCCACAAAATAAAACCCAGTGTCAGGAATAGGCTACATATTGTTGAGTCATGGCCAAAAGGGTCCCATTGACCACCAGAAACATTGCAGGCCATGGCTGAACCTGATGGTAAGGACATATTGCTAAAGACACAGCTTACTTATGTCATTGAACAGACAGAGCAAGCCGGTGCTTAGCTGGAAGCTTTCCATGTACTGACTGGCTTTCATGGTACTGGAAGGTACTTTGTATGCTGTGAGAAGAGAAAAGTAATTGTCAATTTCACCCGGCTACAAAACCTTCTACCTACAACAGAGACCTGTTTACAATATGTACTTGTGCAATAATGGGACAGATGTTGGATTTGAGGCCTGTTCCATGAAATGGAACCTATGCCTGTCGTTGATAGGGTATCCATGAACTGGATACTATATGGATTACAAGCCAAGGGAAAAGCCTACTATTACTGACTACTATGCAGCATAAAAAGTACCTCCCAACACCGTGAAGGTCAGTTAGTAGTGGTGAAGCTCCCAGTTAGGCACCAGCTTGATGTCTGTGTTCAATAACAAGTATATTTTGCCTTCAGCAATAGGTCCTTTCCTTAAGGTCATAGAGAGCAATAAATAACCTTTGGGAATGCTGTACCCATAGAGCAACTCTCAGCCATCATCAGAGTAGCTTCTTCTTGTAGAAGATGGGTGTGTGTGGTGGTTTGAAAGAAAATGCCCCCCAAAGAGGTGTGGTGTTGTTGGGGTGGGTGTGGTTGTTGGAGGAAGTGTGTGTCACTGTGGGGACTGGCTTTGAGGTCTCTTTCTCAAGCTTCACTCAATGTGACTTCCTGTTGCTGCAAGATGCAGCCCTCTCAGCTCCAGCACCACATCTTTCTGCACGCTGCCATGCTCCCCTTTATGATGATAATGGAGTGAACCTCTGAAACTATAAGGGAGCCACTCTCAATTAAATGTTTTCTTTATAAGAGTTGCCATGATCAAGCCAGGCAGTGGGTGGTAGTGCACGCCTTTAATCCTGGCATTCAGGAGGCAGAGGTAGGTGGATCTCTGGTCTACAAGAGCTAGTTCCAAGACAGGCTCCAAAGCTACAGAGAAACCCTCTCTCAAAAAACAAAATAAAAAAACAAACAAAAAAAAAAAAAAAAACAGGAAAGAAAGAAAGGAGGGAAGGAAGGAAGGAAGGAAGGAACGAAGGAAGGAACGAAGGAAGGAACGAAGGAAGTAAGGAACGAAGACAATTCCAGGCACTCAGCCCTAAATGGGATGTCTTTATCAAACCCTTCCCCTCAAGGCTCAGGGAGCTATGCAGAAGAGGGAGTGAAAAGAATTGATAAGCCATAGGTGGTAGACGATTTCAACAGTTTCTTCCAGACACAACAGGATCAAGGCACAGATGAACTCACAGAGACTATGGCAGCATACACAAGAGCTGTGTTGGTTTGGGCCAGTCAAAATCCCAGCACTGAGACAGGGAAGAGACAGGGATGCCAACTGCCATCCCTAACCAACAAGCTGTTTGCAATTCATACCTGCTGGGTCCAGAAGAGTGACTCAGGGTGTATCAACGCCCCGAGGGCAGGTTCCACGCCCAGGAGTAGTGGCCAGCACAGAGCATATGCCATGGTTTTTGTGTGCTTTTTCTTTTGTTTTGATATTTTTTGTCTTTTTCATTTTACTTTTTCTTTTGAGTGTGCTTGATTTGCTTTTTGAGAGGTTTATATTTGTTTTGTTTTTGTTGGTTTTCCTCTTTTTTTTTTTTAAGAGTGTATGTGTAAATGCACAAAGTTGGTGGGGTGGGGACAGATTTCTGGGAAGAGCTGAGGGAGGGGAAAGAATATGATCAAAATATGCTGTATGAAAAACGTTTTAAAAATTGGAGAGATTTGAAACATGTTCTCTCTATTATGTAGCCCTTGCTGTTCTGTACCTTGCTGTATAGACAAGGATGGCCTTGATAAATAAAATTTTTAAAAAAATTGTCTGTGGTTTCTAGTCAGTTGGGGGCTGAAGAATAAACTCTGATTAACAAGAGACCAGCACCATTGAGGTAATATATTCTGGGAAGTGTGTCCTAAGGATCAGCACAGAGAATTTCTTGTCCAGGGACCCAAGGTTACATCTCAAGTGAGTAGATGAACTTAATATTGTATAAGTCTTCTACTTATTACTGTTTTTGAAGCAGTCATGGAGAGCAGCTGAGGTTTGTCATCATATGTCAGGGTTGGAGTCCCTGCACAGAGGCCAGGCAGCTGTCCCAACTAGTTTTAATGTCAACTTGACACAAGCTAGAGTCATCTGAAAAGGGGGAACTCGATTGAGAAAATGCCTCCATAAGATAAGGCTACAGGCAAACCCATAGGGCATTTTCTTAATTAATGATTGATGTGGGAGGGCCCAGCCCATTGTGGATGGGACTCCCCTGGGTTGGTGGTCCTGGGTTCTACAGGAAAGGAGAATAAGCCATGAGGAGCAAGCCAGAAAGCAGCATTCTTCCATGGCCTCTGAATCAGCTCCTGCCTCCAGGTTCCTGCCCTGTTCCATCCAGTTCCTGTCCAGATGGCCTTCAATGATGACTGTAATGTGGAAGAGTGAGTGTAATAAATTCTTTACTCCCCAACTTGTTTTTGCTCATGGCTTCATCACAACAGCAACATCCCTGACTAAGACAGAAGCCCTTGGTGAAAGTGCAGCCTCCGTGGCAGTGGAGACCCCAGGGTCACAGGAGTCATAAGATCAATTGAAGTTTGTAATCATGTAGCAAGATCAGAGTCCCTGAAGGGGCTTTTGGCAAAACCTCCGCATATTGGAGGGGACAGGACCATGAATTTACCACCAAGGACAGTGGCAGGTGTGCAGACTATCTGGCCAGAGCTTACCAGACAAGCTGTCTGTGTTATGGATGGCAGAGCTGAAAAGATGCAACTGCCCAAGCCTTTGGAGCCCAGAAGGCTGAGCGAGTCCAAACTGGTGGACACTGAGCTATTTACACTGTTGGATTTCGTTTCTCTTTGATCTGGTTGTGCGCTGGTTCATCGTTGAAATAAGAAAGTATATAACTTACTTCGTATTTTACAGGAATCCACAGTTAACACACTTTGGATTGTTTACTTTGTTTTTGTGTAGCCCTGGCTGTCCTGGAACTTACTACACAGACCAGGCTGGCCTTGAACTCAGAGATCTTCCTGCCATGTATGCCACCACACCCACCCAGTAATGGGGGGTGTCCTTTTGTATATATGTTTCTCTTATTGGTTGATGAATAAAACCCTGATTGGCCAGTAGCCAGGCAGGAAGTATAGAGGGTGCTTCCAGCCAGAAGAGGAGAACTCTGGGGGAGAGGAGGCAGGGAGCAGGTGCCAGGGAGACGCCGTATAGCTACCGTGAAGATAGGACGCTGGGCGTAGCTACCGTGAAGATAGGACGCTGGGCGTTCTCTGGTAAGATAAGGCCATGTAAAAATATATAAATTAATAGGTATGGGTTAATAATTAAGAGAGAAATAGCCAGTAAGAGTCCTAAGCCGTCAGCCAAAGAGTTTATAATTAATGGAAGACTCTATGTGTTTATTTGAGAATACACGGCCATGGGACCAGGCAGGATAGAACCTCTGTCTACAACCCAGCTTGAGGCTTTGGATTTTTAAAGAGACCTTGAACTTTAAAAGTGTTGAAAAGTTCAAAGACTAGGAATTTTAAAATTGGATTATATTTTATGTTGTAATATTAACTTGAGACCTTGGGGGTAAGCAATAAAGGAAAGATTATTGTTTAATCGTGATGTTTTCCTGTGTAAAATTGACAATGGGTTAACTGTGCTGGTTAATTTTTGTCAACTTGACATAAACGAGAGTGACTTGGTAAGAAGGAGAATAAATTAAAGAATTGCCTCCATCATATCGTATTATGGACAAGTCTGTGGGGACTTTTTTTTTTTTTTTTTGATTAATGACTAATGTGGGAAGGTCCATCCACTGTGAGTAGTGCTACCACTAGGCAGGTGATGCTGGGTTTTACAAGAAAGCAAGTTGGACAAACCGACCATAGGTAACAAGGAACTGATCAATGTTCCCCCATGGTCTCTGCTTCAATCCCTGACTCCAGATTTCTAGCTTGTGTTCTGCCTTGGCTTCTGTCAATAATGAATTGTAACCTGTAAGCCAAAATAAAACCTTTCTTTCCCAAGTTGCATTCAGTTTGTCACAACTAGAATATAAAGGAAAGTATTAGGGTCTGGAAACACAAACCATGTGTGTACACAGGACAACCCCTCTACCTGAGAACTGGTCCTTGGAGAGAAATACCAATGCTGGCTCTCCTTCTAGGCCAGAGATGTGTCTCCAGGCATAGGTCTTAGAGTGAAGGAGAGGATTAGGTGAACCTTCTGCTGTGGAATATTAGTTTAGGATGTGTCACATTCATTTATGCTTTAGAATATTTGTTTAAATGATACAAAGGTGTGTTGCATACTTTTATGTTACATTTGCTTAACTCTGTAAAGCTGTGTTACCTTGCCTGCCTAAAACACCTGATTGGTCTAGTAAAGAGCTGAATGTCCAATAGCTAGGCAGGAGAGAGAAATAGGCAGGGCTGGCAGGCAAGAGAATAAATAGGAAGATAAATCTAGAGAAGAGACCTAGGAGTAAGAAAAGGTGAAGGAGAGGACACCAGGGGCTGGCCAGCCAGCCACCCCCCACACAGTCAGCCACAGAGTAAGAAGGAAAGAAAGATAGAATAAAGAAAGCTAAAAATGTCTTCTAAGAAACAAGCCTATTGGCATGCCTTTGAAGGATTATCTTGATTAGGTTAATGGAAATACTAACCCACCACAATAGTGAATGCCATTATACCCTAGGCTTGGGCCCTAGGGCTAAAAAGAATAAAGTTACCTGAGCATGACCATCCATTGTTCCTGCTTCCTGACCAGCTGCCTCAGGTTGCTGCTACCAGGACTTCTAAACCATGATGGATTATATCCGTGAGCTATTAGCCAAAACAAAGTCTTTCTCTCCTAAGTAAGAGAGGTGGGGCTGGAAAGGGATTACTCAGCGGTTAAGAGCACTGGCTGCTCTTCCAGAGGTACTGAGTTCAATTCCCGGCAACCACGTGGTGGCTCACAACCATCAATCATGAAATCTGGTGCCCTCTTCTGACATGTAAGCATGCATGCTGGAAGAATATTGTATGCATAATAAACAAGGCTTTTTTAAAAGTGTTTTATCATAACAGGACAAGCAGCTAAGACAAGGGCCATTACTTATTAATCAAAGGAACTACATTTAGATGACGAAACTATTGTAAATATCTACGCACTAAATCTTGGGGGCTTTGATTTTATTTAAAAAAATACTAAAAGATACAAAAAAAATTTAAAATGTCCTGACACAATAATAGAGGAAAACTCCAGTACTCCCTTCTCATATCTAGATAGGTCTTCTAAATTAAAAAATCAATGGCAGGGCTGGAGAGATGGCTCAGCAGTTAAGAGCACTGATTACTCTTCCAGATGACCTGGGTTCAATTCCCAGGATCCACATGACAATTCACAATCATCTGTAGCACCAGTTCCAGGGGATCCAATGCCTTTTTCTGGTCTCAGCAGGTACCAGGTACACCATAACATACAGACATACATGCAAACACCAAAAGTAAATTATACCATAGATCATCTGATTCAGCAGATACATATAGACCATTACACCCAATAGACAGGGAATATACATTCTTTTCAGTGGCACATGGAACCATATTTAAAATTGTCTACATTATAGGGCAAAAAAGCAAGTCCTAATAAATACCAAAAGAAAGGAAGAATTCCTGTAACCATATCATAATACAGTGAAATGAAATTGGAAACCAATGGCAAGACTGACCTCAGGAAATACACAAATAAGGAGGTTGAACAACTCACATGTTTTTAATTTGGTGCTGGGAATTTAATGTAGGACTTGGCATACATACCCTGGGTGAGTGCTCTACCACCAAGATATACACCCAACCAACAGTGGGGGTATTGAAAAAATCAGAAAAGAAAATTTTTAGAAAGTTAACCAATGAAATGAGAGCATAACCTTCCAGAACCTCTGTGACACAACCAAAGTAGTCCTGAGGAAAGTTTTTAAATGCTCACACACACACACACACACACACACACACACACACACACACACACAAAGACATTGCAAACAAATGTCTAATGAAGCACCTGAAGACTCTAGAAAAACAAGAAGCCAAACAAAGCAGAGACTAAAAGAACAAAATATGGATGTAAGAGAAGAATAGATTCTTTAAAAACATTAACATGATTGACAAATCCTTAGCCAAATTAACAAAATCACAAGGAAAACCAACTTAATAGAGATGAAATAAATTTGTTGCAACAGAGACCATTAAAATCCAAAAGATATCAGAGAATGCCCTGGAAATTTGCATTCCAAAAGTTGGAAAATCTAGAGGGATATGGATAAATTCCTAAATGCATTCAAAGCAAAAAAAGATTTCAAGAGTTTAAAGAGATCTGTGATAAGGGATGTGACAAAGGCAGCAATCAAGTCTTTCCATTAAAAAAAGCTGAGCAGTAACATTGCTGGGTTCTACCAAGACTTTAAAGAAGATCCAATACTAACACTTCCCTAAAGATCCCAGAAATAGGAAGGCAATCAAACGCATTCTGTGAAAGCAGTCTGACCCTGAAACCAAAACTAGAAAAGCAGATGATAAGGGAAAAACTACAGACCAATACCCTTAATAAAACATAAACCCAGAAATTATCAACAAAATATTCACAAACTAAATTCAAGATCACATTAAAAAAACAAACAAACAAAAAAAAAACTATACATCATCTCCAAACTGGTCTCATTCCGAGCATGCAAAGTTTGTTCAACATTCGCCAATCAATATATTTAATATACCATGATGACAAGACCTAAACACAGCATTAATATAATATTGATAGACATAGGAAAGACATTTGACAAATCCAACATGTCTTTGTAAAGTAGAATAGAGCATACATCAACATAATGAGGGCTGTATACCACAAGCCTATAGTCAATGTTACAGCAAGTGGGGGCATTTTGAAAGCATTTTCTCCAAAGTCTAGAATGAGACAAGGATGTTCACTCCTTTCACTTTTATTCAGTGTACTGCTTAAAGTCTTGGCTATTGCAATAAGATAAGAAAAAATATCAAAGGGATACAAATTGAAATGGAAGAATGTAAACTATTTCTACTTGCAGATGACATACTTCTGATAAACACCTTCAGTAAACCTGCAGGACACAAAACCAGCAGCTACAAAATTAGTAGCTTTATATACACTGATAACAAAGTGTCAAGAAAAGAAAATTAAGAAAAAATACTCCATTTGCAACAGTTCAAAACTTCAGGACACCAATAAAAAGAAACCACAGACGACACTATATGATGGAAAGAACTCCAGGATGGACAGAACAATATTAAGATAGCTATCCTACCAAAAGCAGTATACACGTTGAATGTAGCTCTCATCAAAACTCTAATAGCATTCTTCACAGAACTGCTTTTAAAATGCCTAAAAAGTTGTCTGGAATCATAAAAGGCTACAGAAAGCCAAGGTGAACCTAAGCAAAAAGAACATAGCTGAACATATTGTGTTGTCTGGCCTTAAATTGTACTGCAGAGCAAAGACAAAGACAGCATACTACTGGTACAGGAGCAGAAAATGAACCAACGGAACCTAACAGGCAACCCAGAAATAAACCCACACAGCTATGGATGCCAAAAATCACACTAGAATAAAACAGTCTCTTCAAACAAATGGTGCTAATGAAACCAGATATTCACCTGCAGAAGGATGAAATTAGATCCATATCTCTCCCCTTGCATAATGATTAATTCAAACTGAATTTTTTTTTTTAAAAAAAAAATCAATGATCTTAATTTGAAGCCTAAAATGTTGACACTGCAAAAGGTAACATGTCAGGATTTAGTATAGCAAGGATTTTCTGAGTAGAATCCCAATAACACAAGAAAGAGTACCAACAATTAACAAATGGGAACTTTTTTGAAATTAAATTAAAATGAAATTTAAGAAGTTATGCATTGCAAAATAAACTATCAACAAAGTGAATAGGCAGCTACAGAATGGAGAAAATCCTGGCCAGTTGTGGCTCAGACAAGTAGTTCATATATAATATGACAGAGTTTCTCTGTAGTTTAAGACTAGACTAGAAAATCAAACACACACATACACGCACCCTAAACTACAACCTGTCAATCAATAAACAAACTTGCCAAAGTACTGAACAAACAGTTCTCAAAAGAAGGAACACAAATGGATAATAAACATTTATTTTAAAGTGTTGATCATCTTTTTAGCATCAGGGCTACGTAAATTAAAGCCATTTTTCAGGAGCTGGAGAGATGGCTCAGCATTTAAGAGCACAAACTAGGCTTGCAGTGGACCAAGGTTTGGTTCCCAGCATCCTACCTGACAGCTCACAACCTTTTCTAACTCCGTTTCCAGGAGTTCTAATGCCCTCCTGGGGCCTTTGTGTGCACTTGGTGCATAGGCATACACATAGGCAAGCACTCATACACATAAATGAAAATAATTATTTTTGTAACTATTTGAGAATCCAGCGCTCTCCAGTGGGAATGGCTATCATCCAGATATCAAATCAGGACAACTTTCACCCAATGCTAGTGGAAGCGTAAACTGGTACATACAGTGTGGAAGTCAGTGTGCAGCATCTCAAGAAACTGAAAGCAGAGTCACAAGTGCTAAGGATGCAAAGGACCACTCTTCTCAGTGGGAATGCAATCAGCCAAGCTGCCTATCAGCTGATGAGTGGGTAATAAAAATGGGTATACATACACTTTGAAACTTTATCTTATTTATTTCTATTTTCATAAAAAAGAAAATTACAATCTAGGTGTGGTGGTGCATAGCTTTCATCCAGAGCGCTGGGATTAAAGTGGATCTCTATGAGTTCAAGGCCAGCCTGGTCTACAGAGTGAGTTCCACAGAGAAACCATGTCTCAGAAAAAATAAAGAAAGAAAGGAAAGAAGAAAGGAAGGGAGGGAGGGAGAGAGAGGGAGAGAGAGAGAGAAGGAAAGAGGGAGGAAGGAAGGGATGAAGGAAGGAAGGGAGGGAAGGAAGGAAGGAAGAAAAGAAAGCAAGAATGAAGGAAGGAAGGGGAAATTACAAAATTTGCAGGCAAATGGATGGAACTGGGAAATATATTAAGTGCAATAGCTTGGCTCAGGGAGACAGATATGGGTTCTCTCTCGTGCAAATCCCAGCTTCTAACTATTAGTATATTTGTCTTTAAGTGGAAGTTAGATGGGTAGAGACCAAGAAACTAGAAAAGGCTAATGAGGTGGGGAAAGAGGCTTTAAAGGAAGGGTGGGGAACAGAACACATTTGCTATGAAGACAAAAGGGGAGACACTGGGGGTGGGGTAGGAGGTCAGATGTGGCAGGCAGGGAGATTCAGGGAGCAGATAGGAGGGTTTCCTGGTGTGTTTTCAAATTTCAGAAACTTCTCATGAAAATTTCAAGTATATGAGTGATGGGGATGTCCTTCTGCATGCTGTGAATGTATGTTGCTCTCATTGGCTGATGAATAAATGCTGATTGGCCAGTAGCCAGGCGGAAGTACAGGTGGGGCTACCAGACTAGGAGGATTCAGAGAGGAGGAACAGAGTGGAGGCATCAGAGAGACACCATGTAGCTACTGGGAAAGTAAGATAGCTGGGCATTCTCTGGTAAGAAAAGGCCATGTAGAAATGCATGGATTAATAGGTATGAGTTAATAACTAAGAGAGAGCTAGCCAGTAAGAGGCCTGAGCCATCAAACAGTTTATAATTAATATAAGCCTCTGTGTGTTTATTTGGGACTAAAGGGCTGAAGGACCAGGCAGGACAGAAATTTCCATCCACATATAAGAAAAGAGAAAAAAAAAAAAAAAAGAATACGATAAATTCTATCACAGAACTTTATTAATATTTACCATATATGTTTCATCTAATTTTGAGATATATAAAAACAAATTACAGGCCAGGCATGGCTGTGAACACATGTCATCAGAAAAGCCCAGACATTTCGAGGTTCTTAGGCAAAAGCCAGTGAATTCTCACTCAATATGGTCTCATAGCTCACCGAGAGGAGGATGTTAAGTCAGTGACAACTTGTCCCTCAGTAGAGAGAGAACAGAAAGGCAAGTGACACCTTTATAAAACTTTCATTGGGGCAGTGCTGGTGTATACATTGAATCCCAGTACTCAGGAGGCAGAGGCAGGCAGACCTTTGTGAGTTCGAGGCCAGCCTGGTCTACAGGGTAAGTTTCAGGCCAGATAGGGATACACAGAGAACCCCATCTCAAAACAAACAAACAAAAGCAACAAACAAAAACTCTTCACCCTTTCACAAGGATCACATACCAGATATTCTGCATATCAGACATTTACATTACTATTCATAACAGCAGCAAAATTACAGTTATGAAGTAGCAACGAAATGATTTATGGTTGGGGGTTACCACAACATGAGAAAATGTATTTAAGGGTTGCAGCGTTAGGAATGTTAACACTCCTAAACCAGGGACTATTTAGTACTGAAATGAGCAGATATTCAGCTGTCTTGAAGGTTCGTGTTTCCAGCAGAAGCCTGGGTACCTGAGCTCTGGCAGCACTGGCCAGTGCAATATCTATCACCTCACCTGTTCCTACAAAGGCAGTCAGTTTTCTTCCGAAGAACCATTCATCCTATTTATTGGCTTCTGTGGTTTGGTTAGGGCAAATTAGCATCTTGTCGCTCTGCAGAGGTGAGACCATGGATTAGCCCCTAACTTGCAGTCATGAGACTGGTCCTGGAGAAGACAGAGGACAAAGTATTTCCAATGAGTCAGCTCCAAGATGGTTTATTCAAATATGTGAGAGGGAAATTGAACATAAGCCTGAAGCCACTGGCAGCCATGACAAGCCTTTCTCTCTTCATTTGGAGAAAGGCTGCCTGATACCCTGGAGTATAGCTGATCTGAGATGTGCAGAGAACTAACTGCTCAACTGACAGCATGTGAGCAGCTGGCTCTGTTCCCAAAATGCACTTGGGACATTTAGTTTTACAACTTCACAAAAAGGAAGAGGAGGAGAAGGAAAAGAAAGACTAAATCATTTCAACAAGTCACTCGCAGATAACAATCTTGTCATATTTTCTGACCTGTAAATGTTAGGGCATGAAAGGCCACACCACCTTTCCTTTGCTTGCTGGAGCACCTGCCTCAGAGCCGGAAGTCAGCGTGTGAAAGGTCTGACACCTGGAGGCCACCACGAACAAAGGACTATGCACTGGTGCCCAGTCACAAGCCTTGCAGTCATCCTTACCAAGGCATCAAATGTGACTGTCACTGTCTCAGAGCCTCCAGGGTGACACTGTACCAGCCTAATGCCACCAGGTTATAGCAATCTACAATATATGGAGGAAAAAAAAAACCAAAAAACAAAACAAACAAAAAACCCTATCCATGATTGGATCAAATTCCATACCCATAAAATTGTAAGACAATACGATGTTTCTTGCTTTACGTTATTAAATTTGGGGACGTTTATTATGCAACAAAGGAAAAGACAGGAACAGATCTTCCCAGCTGCACTAAATTGGGCAGTGACTGATATAATTTTAGTGGGACTTGAAGCTTAAAGAAAAATAAGTCATTTGGCACATGCACAGCTAAGACTTTGAGAGGGGCCTACGCAGGTGAAAAGCCAGAAACTTAAGCATCACTAGTGTTGTAATAAACCCACCCGAAAAACAGGCTTGGAGGGGTTGAGAAAAGCCCTCAGAATACGGGGGAACTGGAAGGACTTGTGGGGTGGGCCATGTGTTGGGTCAGTCTGAGGATCTTGGTGTGACTGGGGTATGGAAGCCCATCGACAAAGAGAGTGGTGAAGAGCAGCTGGCTTGGGAGGGTCAGAGGGTATGTACAGAACAGAGGGTTGAAAGGGAGTTGCTGTACAATTGAGGAGCTCTGACATTTGAGTCCAAGGAGGGCAGGCCAGGGTCCTCCCAGAATGATGGCCTCTGCAGGGTGCAAAGCATTTGGAGAATGATGGTGAGAGGCCATCTCTCTTGGCACGAACAGAAATAGCACCCTAGCCTCCACACCTATCCCAGGCCCATAGCCTCCAATAAAATATTTCTCTAGGGAATCTTGGCCTCTTCATCCTCCCAGTCCCTGCTGCAGTCTACATGTTGACTTTTCCTACCTTTCCACCCCCCCAGATAATCTGCAAGTCTTTCAAACTTTATGTAGAATAACAAGCATTTCCTCTCACCATCCAGTCTTGCCTCTGCTTGAGGGGCTCATGCCACTAACTGCCCTTCCCAGCCCATATACCTGGGCATCCTCCAGGAAGTCTCCCAACAAGCTGGACTTGCTTTGAAAGCTGCCTCCCAGCAGCTACCTTCTACTCCAGGTGAGCATTTCCAACACTATCCATTTCCAAGTCTCCCCCTCAGAAAGGTGTGTTCATTCTCCAGATAATCTACCAAATGCACATGTATCTCCCTCTCTGCAGCTCACAGCTCTGTTCACCTCACTGTACACCCCACATTCCTAGGGCTCCTCAGGCAAGGACTCACTGCTCTCTGCTCGCTGACTTCTGACCTCTGTTTAGTCTCCATAGCCCCTCTGCCTAATGCTGAGTCCTTCACCAGCTCCCTAACCAGGTTATAGCCACCGCTGCCCGGTGATGCCATACCCAGGTTCATCTCCACTTCGAGCCATTTCCGGAATCATCCTCTCTGGTATGCCCGTGGTCTGGGAGACCTGGGTAAAGGGTCTTCCATAATATAGAGAGGGCACTGAAGATTTATATGCACAACTTGCTGCTGTCCTCCAGTCCTTCTGAGGAGCTTGCTTTTCTTTTAAATGGGACTGTGCCCGAACCAAAGGATATGCGAATCACAATAGCAAACACCTAGTGAACTAGCACCTGGCTAAGAGCTTTTTACACATTATTTACCCCTCACGGTGCCCAGAGAAACAGACTATACTATTCTCACCATTTAATAGAGGTTCAGCCAGGTTAAGCACCTGGCCTCTCCTGCCTCCCCCAGGCAGCCTCTCTGAGGCCTCTCAGCACAGTGAAGTGCCCCTCCTCATGGTTTCAGTTACAACTGTAGACCATCACCAACTGATGGTCTCAGACATATGCTTGTAAACTCGGTCCTGTTACTGCATCTAGCATATAGCTACAGTGCATAGCATACTTTGTATGGGTGTCGAATAACCCCGGTCAGTGGTAGACCGTGGATACCAGCTCTTGACACCTTCTCAGTTACCTGGGGCATGCTCAGCACAGGGCCCGGCACATATTAGGCACTGACTAGTAGTAGTGGGGGAGGAAGAAGATGAGAATTTAAAAACGGCGATTTCCCGAAGCTGTCTCCCCGCAGACTGAGCTAGCCTCAGGGGCAGGAGCCTCAGTCCAGGGCCGGTTCCAGCTGACTTCGCCAAATTTTGAAAATAAACGTGGACAACAGAAATCAGAAAAGGAAATCCAAAGTCTCTTTTTCTTATGTTTCTTTTTCTTATGTTGGTATTCCCTCTGCTGTCATCTCAGACAGAGGGACCAGCGTCCTCCCCATCCCAGCTGCAGACCCTAACCAGAAAGAGCAGAGGAGCCTAGATGCTGGCTTGCCCCTGCCACTCACTCCTCTGCCAAGAGAACCCACTGGGAGTGACCTGGGCTCTCAACTGGGTGTGTTTTGTTTTGTTTTGTTTTAATCGCTGGTCCTGGTATCTCTCTTCCAGACTGCGCAGTGGATTGTGAGCTGTGGGTCAGGGATGCACCACCTCAGCAGGACTTTCTTTGCCAGACTGTTCTTGACCGCTCTGGGTTTCCGGACCGGGCCTGAGCCACCAAGAAGAGCCATACCAGGGAGTCTTCAGTACTCGCAGTTCTGATCCCCTCTGCTCATGACCCATTCCCCAACTCTAACTGGGTGCTGGCGGCCCCAGTTTAGGGCACCGGCTACCTGTGTTGTCCCTACAAGCCACTTGGGAACTTAAGACGGATGTTTCTGTGGCCCCCTTCACCGGGTGCCAGCAAAGTCAGCTCTGTGCAAGGATCTAAGAGAAAAGCAGACTCACAGGGGTCGTGGAGGGGAGATCTCGACGCTACTCTTCAGGACAGGTTTCCTCCTCCGTAAAATAGGGCAACAGGGCATACTTCACTGAGGGTAAACTACAAATAGCCATCTAGTAACTCGCGAGGCCCAGATATTCTTAGGAATGATCTGGGGGCTTCCCTGCTTGAATTTGACCTGAACACCAGAGGCGGCAATCTAAGAGCTTCAGGGGACCCAGTGTAGGTCACTCCTGAGACCAGGGGAGCCTGCAGATCTGAGCTTCTCCTTCTTGGCTGCCTGCGGTCCGGCTGAAACCTGGGGTGGCGGTGGGAGCTAGGCCTAGAGGTCTTGGGAAAGTCGTAGTGTGAGAGGAGGCAAGACTGGAGCGTGCTTGCTGGAGCGGTTTGCTTACTGGGAGCTCCTGCGCATTTTCTCCCTCGTTCCTCCAATTTCCCGACTTCCCCCTTTCCCTTAACCCCTCCGCTTTTATTCTTTCTCTGGACTCATCTCTTTCTTGCCCGCAACTTTCTTCTCTCACTCCCCCCCCCCCCGCCTTCCATCTCATCGTCACTCTCACACTTTTATAACCAAACAGCCAAACCCCCTTTCCAATTAAAGTGGAATTAGGCAACTCAATCAAATTAGTTCCCTATTAAAGCCCTTCTTTATTAAACCGTTTTCTTGTCCTGCTATTAAGTTTCACCGCCTGGCGGAACTCGAGCCGGCCCCAGAAGTTTACCTTGGGATGTCTCTGGGCCCAGTCTAGGGGAGGGGGCACCCTGTTTCCTGGAGTGCAGGAGTGACCCTGCGGAGAGCAGGAGGGAGGGGTGTGAAGTCGGAGGCGAGGGTCGGCGGAGGGGCAGCTAATTCGCAAAAGGGGTGTGCGGTGGCTTCCTCGCTGCCACTCTCAGTACACTACTCCGGGAGAAAGTGGTATCCCATGACCCCCAAATAACTCGCAGACCACAGAAATGTCGAAGGGTGCCCCCCCTCACCCCCAGGCCAGCGCCCTCATCTGCAAAGCCAAAGCCATTAGTGCACTGCGGCCCGGGCCACAGCTAGGTCTGTTCCGGAAAGAGATCGAGGCCGAGCCGGCAACCAGCGAGGTGGGGGGGGGGGCATGATGGGGGAGCCGGAGGATCTGTGTGCTGTGCTGGAACCTTCCCGGGAAGGACCCGGTGCGGACACCTGAGGAGATGGAGGAGCCCATGGCTCCGGCCGCGTGGCGGGAACCTGCGCCTGGCTAGGGCGCCAGGTCAGCACGCTCACCACGCGTCGTGGAGCCTCTTCTGAAGTTCCCAGACCGACAACACCCCACCCCGTCCCCTCCGCTGCAGCTGTCCCAGGCACCGCCCAGGCTTCCTGTCTGGGTCCCTCCAGGGTCGGGGCAATGGAGCAGTCTGAAGCTCCCCAGCATCTCAGCCCCAGTGGGAAATCAAAAGCTTTTCTTCCCAGCCGCCTGGGGAGCGGAACGGGATTCGAGCGTTGCTTTATTTAGAAAATAACATTTATTTCTAGCTCATACCTATGCAAAGGAAAGCACAAAGTGAGCAGTTCTCCGCAGCGTCGCTCGCTGGCGAGTCCCGGAGCTTCTGGTTCTGTCACCGGACGCTCTATTCGTGCTCCAGCGTGGCCAGGACTGATCCAAAGCACAGTCGCAGGCCCGAGGCGACGGGCGGGCAGGGTTCCTCCCCAGCGTACAGTAGATTTCATCTATAAAACCCGATACGTACAATGCGCGAATAGTCCAATTTTCCCATTTTGTCCTTTTTTTTGCTTTGCTTTTGAATGTTTTTCACGTTAATACCGAGGTCACCTACAGATTACAATTAATAACTTAGAATTCCATTTTATAACATTATACACTGGCTTGTATATATATATGTATAGATTATATATAGATTTATACATATATAAAAACACACTGCACCAAGGAAACCCATGCTTGTCGGCATAAGCAACAAAGAGAGCGACAAATACCGCAACGAGGAAAGTGCACCTTAGAACGTTTCCTTTTTTTTTTTTTTTTACAATTGATATCGATATATATGCGTGTCCCAAAGACTCAACTCAGTGCCAAGAGATGTATGCATCCTAAATTTGTATTTGTTGGAGCAGATTTTTTTTTTTTAAATGAAAGGGGAGTGGGTACTGGAGGACACACAACAGGTTGATTTGTCCTGCCATCCACCTGAGCGCGGGCTGGCCAGGCGAGCAGAGCAGAGGGAGCAGCAGGGGCAGGCATGGCCACAGCCGCCCTCGGGATTCTCAGAAATCCCAGGCCTTTTGACAACAAGGCGAGCAGGCTTGGGGGAAGGTGGCCCGAGGCTGGATGAGGACCCACACCACAAGGCCCCTCTGAGGATACCTGGCCGTCATTAGCCGAGGTGCTCCCACCCACTCTTCAAAACGAATCCCAAAGCCAACTCTGAATGGAGGGCGTAGGACAGGGAGAGGAGGGGCCGTGGCTGGTGAGCGGGGAGTCAGCGTTTAGGGGCCTACGGCTGCGGGGCCCCGCGTCCTACTGCTTCTCTGGGGTGCCATTGACCATGGGCCCATACAGCCCGCTCCCATAGCCGGGCTCCTTGTGCACCGCGGCGGCGGCGGCGGCCGAGCGGTCGCGCATGAGGTCGCTGAAGGCGTAGTCCATGGGCGGGCGGAAGCCGAGCGTGGGCACCAGGCCGGCGGTGGAGTAGGGCGCCATGAAGGCCAGGCCGCGGCTGTGGGCCGCCGCCGCCGAGTAAGCCAGGCGCAGCGGGCTCAGGCCTAGCGGCGCGCCCAAGGGATAGGCGCCCGCGTCGGCGCCGAAGTGGCTGGCGTTGGGCTGCAGCGGCGAGAAGGCCGAGCGGCTGCTGAGCGAGCCCAGCGCGCCCGGCGTCATGGCCCCGGCCAGCAAGGGTCTGTGGTGCGGGGGCGCAGCGGGCCCGCTCTGCAGCGGAGCCGGCAGCCCGGGACCCCCGGCGGCTGTGGCGTCCACGCGCCCGGGCCACGCGTCGTCCACCGCTACGGCCGCGCTCACCGTGGCCTTCTCCAGCGGCGCGCCGGGGCCCAGGCCGGCCGCCAGGCCTCCGCGGTGGTGGTTCAGCACCTGCTCGATGGCCTGCACCACGTCGCCGCCGCAGCCCTGCAGCACCAGCTCCAGGACGCCTCTCCGGTGGCCCGGGAAGACGCGCGTCAAGATGTCCAGCGGCGTCCGCTGCCGCGGACCCGGGCCGCCACCCAGCCCCGGAGTCGGTGCGGCCTCCGCCTCTTCTTTGTCAGCCTCTGACCCGGATTCGGAACCCAGGGGGCTGGAGGAGCCGGGGCTGTCTTCCTCGCCGCCACCGCCAGGCCCCGCGCTACCAGGACAGCTGCCACCTGCATCCTTAGAGGCCCGAGCCAGAGGCGACCCCGAAAAGGATTCGCCATCTCCGTTCTCTGAACCCGAGCCGGGTCGCACCTCTGGGGATGAGGTCCCGGGACCGGAGTCCGCGCCGTCGGGCGACAAGGGTTTCCCAGGCTGCGGCTGCGGACTATCGGGGCGGCCGGCCTGAAGCAGCGTCTTGGGAAACAGATCAAACTTCTGCAACTTGGCCTCTGAGGGAAAAACGGAGACGCGAGGAGAGGTTAAGAACACTGTACCCACCACACGTAGGCTTGCCGAATGCAAGTTTCGTCTCATTCTCAACTTCCAAACTATCCTTGACTGGGCTCCAGTGCTGCGATTTTATTTTTATAAAAACCTCTCTCTCTCTCTCTCTCTCTCTCTCTCTCTCTCTCTCTCTCTCTCTCTCTCTCTCTCTGCTCTGCTCTTAGACTCACACTTTTTAGCCTATATCCAGAACCCCAACCCCCTGGCACCCTGAAAACTTTATGGTCAGTGAATTCTTCCCACACCTGTGTCCAACAGCATTCTCTTCTCATTTCCATCCGGCTCTAGAGGAGTGGTCTGGTTAAGGTTCAAATCAGAGCAAACAGAACCTCTACACAGTGAGTGGACCACACTACTCCACTCAGATTTCCAAAGCCAACCCTAAGATCATAGTCTGGAAGAGCGGACACCTTGGGGTACTAGGTATTAATCCTTTCTACAAACAAGTTACATCCTTTTTTTTCTAATCTACATTTTTCAAAATTATGACCGAAGACATTCCCTTCTTCCATTCTGAAAGCCGACCCCATTCCATGGCCCGAGCCTAACTATCTCCCTCACAGAACAACCTTCTAGAATCCACAAAGTAATGGGCTTATGCTGAGTGTAGACAGAGCAAGGGAAAGGGGCCCAGGAAAAAGGAAAACGTGCCAACCATGAGCAAATCGGCATGTGTTGTGGGCAAAGAAGTCAGAACCAAGGGAACACAGCGAATGTTTATCCAAAATGCCCTAGGAACCGGAGGAAAGGAATCTTGCTGAGCAATGAAAGAGGGCGTCTCCGGTACTCAGGAAAGCAATGCGGATTAGGAGGATTGCTGCGGGTCCTTTCACAAGAGTTGGGAAGGAAAGCCCGAGGTGGCCTGTGAGAGCTCAGAGCAGAATGGATCTGTGGCTTCCGGCTGCCTGGGAGGAGACCCAAGCAAAATGAGTTGGGCACTAACTAAAGACCTGCCCTTTAGCAAGAGTACTGCAAAAGTGTTGCCTTGGGGCCTGAGGTGAGGGAGAGGAATAAAGAGTAAAACTGCAGACAGGTCAGAGAGTTTATGGGAGGGTGTAGAAGCTGTGTGGGTGGTGAGCTACAGTAAGTAGGCAGAACCTCTGGGGAAGGGAGCTGTAGTCTGTCACTAAGGAAATAAGCCACTAGCGCAGGGTTCTGGGCTCCTCCTTCTAGACCCCATCCCCCACCCCACCCCCAGCATGACCGCGCTCTCACCTGCGCCCCCTGCGCCCCCTGCACTCCCCGCGGGCGCTCCAGCTCCGGGCCCCCCGCCGTCGGTGGCGCACACTGAGCCAAAGACTTCGTAAGCGGGCCGCGGTGGGATGATGCCGTTGGCGGCGGCCAGCGCCAGGCCCTCGGCAGTGCCGTACAGCAGTTGCAACTCGCGCGCCTCGTTCTCCTCCTGCGCCTGCTGCCTGCGCAACGCCACCTGTGCCGCCATGACGCGCTGGCGCTCGGCGATGAGCGTGCATTTGGCACACAGGCAGTCCTTCCAGCGGCAATAGCGCTTGTGGCCCTTGAGTGCCGACACCACTCCGTGGTTGCGGCAGCGCGCGCATTTGGGGGTCCGCGGGTACTTCTCGGCTGCCCTCAACAGCAGGGGCGGCGCCCGCAGCAAGCCCCCGGCCACGCTCACTGGTAACGATGCTGCGGCAGCCGCCGCCGCGGCCACCGATGCCACTGATGCCACGGGAGGTCCCGTCGCTGTCGCTGCTGCTGTTGCCGCGCCGGGCACGCTGGGCAGCTCCGAGCGCAGCTCCATGGCTGGACCTGGCGTGGGAAAAGTGGGGAAACCTGAGTGAGGACAGTACTCTGAGCCAGACTGCTTGCAGAATCCAAAATTTAGGACAACTTTGGATATACAAGTTTGGTTAGTAGCTGGCAAGTTGCTGGAAAGGTGCATTCGAAACCTCCTTGTAAAGACTCCCTCCCCTCTCCCCAATTCCCCTCATTGATGTTGTTATTATATCCGATTTAAATGCCAGGTGTAAGATTTCGTTTGAATCAGTAGTTCCTCCAAGGGGGAGGGGGGAGACAAAGTTTGGAAGTCATTGGTTCAGTTGAAAGTAAGGAGGATTTGTAAAGAAAATATTATGCACAACGCTTAGGTTAATTGGGGTGAGATGAGAACGGAGAAATGTGTGCCTGAAAGGGTCTCAGATTACAGAGAAAACGTGGGACCAACAAGCTGATGTCAAAGGCAAAGCAAAAAGACACGGAGGAAAGAAAAACCGTTCAGTTTTGGTGGAAGGGTAAAGAGGAGAGAAATGAAGAGGCGAGGTGTGGGGTTGAGCAGGCTGGATTAGTCTTGTTTGTTGCCTTTAATGCGGGAACAGCGGGATTCGGGAGAAAACTGAAAAACTTATGTCCTATTACAAGTAGTGTGAGAACTAGAAGACAAATGTAGAGGCAAAAGTTCGGCTTATGGCCCTGGGACCCATAAAGAATGATCTCAGGACATGCGATGGTCTGAACCTCCAAAAGGTGGGAGGAAATATAGACGTGGAACCGAGTTTACGAGAGCTGAGAGGCATTAAAGAGAAAACCCACCAGAAAAAAACAACTTTCTTTGGATAGGCCATCTAGCGCAAAAATTAGTTTGAAATGCAAGGAAAACATCCCAAACTGCTGAGGCGGTGACCCGGACCCAGGTCCACGGACAGCGACAGTGATAAATAGGAAAAACTCTACTGCAGAAGGTAGGGTGGGGATAGGGAGAGACCTGTGGCGTGGAGTTTAGACCTTTAGTCTGGAGAAGTCGAGAAGGAAGGTAAATCCTGGAAAAGTTAGGCTTTGCAGGACCTCCTTTTCCCTCAACCCTTCCTACCCAACCCCCACCCCTCCCAGTTTGGGGACCCACTCCTCAGACACGCCCTCCTCATTCTGGGACCCCTTGGGACCCCGCTCCAGCGCAAGTTCCAGAGTTTGGGTCTTCGGGCTAGGGTCCTGGGACTTGCACTCCCCAGCAGGCCTCAGGGAAGCCAGGCAGTGGCCTCCGAAACTGACCCTGAAGGGACAGGACAGTCCCACCTGCGCCGCGACTGCCGAGGCCCAGCAGGCCCAGCTCCTGGCTTCCCTGCGGCCTCCACTACCCCCGCCACCCCGCCTGGGGCCCCGCCAGAGCCGGGCCCCGCCGCTGGGGTCTCCGTCTGAGAATCCCACACTTCAGTGTGCGCCTGGGCCTCTACCCCCAGCCCCGCAGGCGCGCAGTCCCCAAGGCCCTCGGGGCCTAGGCCTCGCCCTCTGGGGCCGCCGGCCGGGTCGCCTCCCCTGCCCTGCGGCCGGCCCTCTACTACCTGCCTCGGGCTCCGGGCTCCTCCTCCGCCGGCGCTGCGCGCACCGCCCAGCTCTGCCGGCGCCGCCGCTCTCTCGGCCTCTTCCCCTTGCCCCCGGCCCCTTATCTGACCACGTCACCCTCCTTCAGCCACCATGTCCGAACTTCCGGACCCGCCCCCCGCGCTTGGGAACGCAGCAGCCCACCACTCCGGAGGGGACTCGGGGCCGGGGACCCGTCCCGGGGCCGGCTGCTTGGAACCCTCGTCCCCTGGGTGCGCTCCGGACGCTGCGCTCAATCCGGGCCTGGAAGCCCGGCGCTGCCAGCTCTCAATGAGCCGCTCGCCCGCTCTATTGTTGCTCCTCAGGGCTCCATTAGACAGAATTGGACAACAATGTGGCGCCTGCCATTGGCCAGGGGAGGCAGTCGGCGCTCTGATTGGCCGGGCCCGCGCCCGGGGAGCCCCTCATTCTACAGTGTCCGAAAGATTCGAAACTCCGAACGCTCCGCGGAGTGCCTGCGGGGAGGGAGGGAGGGGGCGCCAGGGAAGGAGCGCGCGAGGAGGAGCGTTGCAAATGTCGTGACAAGAAGTTTCCGTGCGCCCGAGAGCGTGTGAATTGCTCCTAATTACCGTGTCCGGTGCGCCTCTCCGCGTAGACCTGTGTAACCCCTCCACTTCTGGGGCGCCCGCTCCGCTGCGCCACTCAGCCTTGGCCCGGGGCGCTTGGCAAGGCTGAGCTTCCCCAGTGGCCCTGGAGGCCTGGGGCGGGACCGGGGCAGGTGACAATTCAATTACCGCTGTCGGAGTGGGAGTGGAACCCGGGTGCCGGGGTGGGGGAGGGAGGGCGTTCACCGCAGACTTGCCAAGACGGTTTTGCTGGCTTCCCTCTGACAGGGTCGGTGTGCGCCCAAGTCCGACGGGCTCTGAGGTAGTTGAGAGCCGGTTTGCTCCCCTCCCCCTCCCCTGCCACCTTGAGTGCTTACTTCCGGCGTTCTCTAAATCCCGACACCGTGGACAGCACGGAGGGTAAGTGTAATTGGTAAAGATTTGCGTTTTTAAGCGAGGAACCCAGAGGACGAACGAAGGTCCATGCGCCCCTGCCTCTCCTGTCCCCGCGTCCCAGCCCTGTCCCCTGAACCCCTGTGCCCTTCCCTTTCTTCACGTCTCCGCATCTCGATCCCCTTTTTGTAGTGGTGGTGCTGGAACCCTTTTTGTCGTTGTCTGAAATTAACGAAGTTTACTTGTAAGTTTTTTTTTTAACTGTTACTTTTTTAAAACAACAACAAAAAAAACAAATTAAAAAAAAAAGCAGCCGCTCCGCCTCCGCAGATGCTCTAGGACGCTGGATGCACCGGCCAGTCGGTTGGGCCACAAGGCCACAAGACTTCCTGGGGGGCGGGGGGCCCTGGACCAGCTTTCACTTGGCCTTCACCGACCTTTGCTGACGTCACGGCCCCAGAACCGGTTCGGTCTGCAGAGAAGGTAACAGGTTCGAATTTTGTATGCTTTCCTAGTTATTCGTAGTTCCATTCGGAACAGACTTCGAAGTCTTCGGGCGGCAGCGCCCTCGGATTCTCTAGCTCCGACTCTCCCTCTGCCTTTGCGGCCAACATTCTGTTACTCTCTCTCTTTTTTTTTTCTTTCTACTTTTCTCTCTTCTTTAGAGTAAAGAATATTCGTTTAAATGAAAAGGGATGATATCTCATTTCGTCTCCGCTCCCTACCATGCACTTTTGCATTGCTTTTTAGAAGATCCTGGGCCTTGGGAGTCGTGTCCATGCCAACACAGATGCACACACCTGTTAGGTGCACGGAGCTTGCCTCGATTCGCAGCCCCTCCCGCCAGGCGGACTCGCAGCTGGGGCAGGAGGAAGGCGAGATCAGCAGGATACCATTGCAGAACTACTTGCCGCCTGCGAAGGTCAGGATGCGCCCAGTCCAAGAAGCCAACTGAGGATCCTACTTGAGGAGACCTGAGGGGGCGATGAGCCTCAGAAACTGACAGACAACTTCCAGAAAGTTCGCTAGGCCCGACTCAAGGGAGCTTGGACAAGAACAGTATAGAACAGCAATCTGGTTGCCGGCTACTGAGAAAGTTCCTTCCCTGGAGCCTGAGAAAAGGTTTGGTAGGGAGTTAAGAGTTTCCAGATGCAGGTGGAGTGAGAGTACCATAAAGTTCTCGGCGTTAGGCGCTCAAGACCCTCTCCCCCACTCCACACCTCTTAAAATTTCCACGGGTCAGACGATAGAGTATCTCTAGCTTTCCCAGAGCACTGGCCTGCTGGAGGGTGGGATTCCACGCACACACGCCTGCTTTTAGAGTTTTTTTTTTTTTTGACAGTTTTGCAGAATTCTTTTTAAACCCCCGAACGAAAAAACCTACCCAGATCTGCTTAGTTTTCTGAGAAGCTGTGACCTAAATACCCTCCTCGCGCTTGAGGCCAGACCACAGTGAGTCCTGCCATTTAGCCAACGATTTCAGGAACCCAAACTCTTGGATGGACCTGGATTGAACCACCTTATCTTTAAGAGCAGGAAGTATTGCATCCCAGGACACATCGCCCAGGCCAAACCACAGGGTGTCTCCCCTCTTCGGGTGCTATTTCTTCAAGTTGGTATCTCCACAGGTCTGAGACGCCAAGCTCTCTTTTCAAAAGCGGAGGTTGGTGGTAGTCATGTAAAGATTGTTAGAGGGAAGCAGAAAAAAACCCATTGTGGCCTGAGATAACCGTGCCCACACCGATGGGATGCCTCTGCCCAGTTTCCCAGGCCACTCATGCTGGCTGTTAGTTTCTGCTGGTATGAGCAGCTGCCCAGAAGGGAGAGGACTGGAAGTGATGGTCCAGCTGAGCCGCTAGCCTCAGAGAGAGTATGCCCAGGTTGAGGCAACGAACAAGTCCCCCTTTCCCTCCTCCCCACACTAACACAACACTACCCTTGTGGACTCACTGCAAGGTTTGGGCACACTTTCATGTACACATGAAGTGGACACCCACGGTGGGCGCGCTCACCTCTGATGCTGCCCTCACACCCAAGGGACTCTTTGAAAAAATTTGGCCTCACTGTATGCTCCCATAAGCATGCTGGCCTGCAGGCACAACCACTTGGTGAGTGACCTCAAACCCAGCCTTCTGCAGAGTCCCTCATGTGTCTGCACCCTCAACATTGAACATATCTTCAGGCACGGGACCCTAACCCTAACCCTTTGCGGTCCGCTGGGACTGTGGCAGAGGAAACCAAACCCAAGACCTCTGTTCCAAATGAAGTGGTTGGCAGCGAGGGCGCAACCCAGACTTGCAGAAGTGTCCTCAGCTCAGAATCATCTGCCGGCCGGGCCGTTGGGGCAGGCGGCGAGTGCTTGTAGCCAAGAAATCCTCCACACCCTCATTCCAAACCCACTCAGAGCCACTACAAAGCATAGGCCCAGAGGGAAGGCCCAGAGGGAAGGCCCAGGTGGGGAACCTGGGGTTGGGGTCGAGAATAAGAATTCTGTACCACTGACTAGGAGAAGGGCTGGGGGCATCAATGGGGGGCCTGGGAAGCGTTGACTTTTGCGCTGTTTGCCCGCGGCCTCGGAGCAAGCAGACGCCATCTGTTTGCCGGCTGCGACGCGTCCCGTTTAATTACCCTCCCGGCAGCCTAATAGAGATGATATTAAACTAAATCTTTTTGACATTAAAAGTAATTATCCCCAAACCGGTGGCTCTGGGACGGATTCGCCCCTCCCGCACAGACCCCTTTCCCACCGCTCTGGATTCCGTTAGTTTGGCTGAAACTCTTCACCTGGGAAGCGGCTGGGGGGAAGAAGGCGCCTTGGGAGACAGCGTCTCTGAAGGCACACGTGCCTGACACGCGTTTTGCGCACCATAGTGGCTCCTGTTCCTGCGTGGACACCAGCACAGGAGACATTTTTCTCCGATTTTGTTGATTAAGACTCTCAGTCATGAGTGTCCAGTGCGAATGGGGAGGAAGGCAGCCTGGTTTGCTGTCTCTGTCTCCATTGAATTGGCCCTTGATCTGGCCTAGGTTAGGGCCAAGAAAAAGGCAGAACTTTGGAGTTAGGAAACAAAACAAACAACAGACTACACCACCCGCTGTGGCTCTAGGCTTTTGCGTGTTCTTCCTGTGAGCGCCTTGCACTTTCCCTGCAATGACTTATGAAGTCCCACCTTCCTATTTTGGGTCCTATTATCTCGCTTCTCAGCTGGAAGGCGATACAGAGGAACACAAATTTCAACCTGGAGTTCCCAACCCTAGCCAATGGTCTGCAAAGTTCTGGGTCCCAGCTCAAGCTCCCCTCTGCATCTGGGGTCTGATCATTGGTGCTTAGCTTCTTTGGGAAAAGAGCATGGGGCGCCTTACACAAGGAGCAGAGGTGAAGGGCCAGGAAGGAGGGGCCAAGGGACCACACTGGTGCAGGAGGTGCCAACACCAAGCTCCTGCCATAGCCACAGATAGCCACAGTCGCTGCCCTCCTTGGACAAGCCTGCAAGGGAATAGGGGTTGTGCAAGGTTTCAAGGCTTTCTGTTTCAAAGTGTCTCCAGTGTTCCACACACTGCTAAATTGTAGGTGTGGCCTGCTACTTAGCACACAGTGCAAGGCCTACTTCAAACCTGAGCTGGGGAGGTAACATGCCTGGAGACATCGTGCAGCTCTACCTTAAGGGGGGAAAAATATCAGATCCAGTGTTCAGTCTAAGGCCTTTGTTTCCTCTCCTCAATTCTGAAGATTTATATGGGGCTTAGGGGGTTCTTTGGGGTTTGATTTCATTAAATTTGCCAGTTACTCAAGAAAAACCGAGAATCTGGTTTCTCATGTTGAGTTCCTAGTATGTGCCAGGCTCTGAGGACCAAAGATGGATTACTTGTAATGTATTCTTACCGAGTTCACTGGTCAACTAGGCACAGGGTCACCCACTGTTGACTATTGGTGAGTGGGTATGGAAGGGGCTTCCTGAAGGGACCCTTGATGTGAGCTTCAGGTTTCCCAAATGGAAGTTGCCAGTGCCTGTTCTCATAAAGTAAGCATCTTAGAAACATTTTAGAAAATTTAGCAGAATATATTTGATACATATTTTTGGAAACTTTCTATGTGATCATTTACAAAAATATGCATTTTGTTTATAAGTATAAGCATTTTTCATGTTAATCATAACATACAATCTTTAAAATGGTTTAAAAATATTCAGTTAAATGGATGTATCTTATTTTGGCAATTCTTTTTTATAGCTAGCCTCCAATTTTGCTCTGATAACAGTGCTACCACAAGCATGTGACCAATGATTTCCTTAGGATAAATTACAAAAATGCGATCGGAGTCATCAGAGGCCTTCTTCTTCTTTTAAAGGCATTTGATTGCTACCTGTCAAACAGCTCTCAGGAATGCTGTGACAGGCAAGGTGCTCAAGGATGCATCTTGGGATCTTTTTAATCTCTGCTTATTTAGGAAAGAAAAGCAGACTCTCAAGGCACTTCGATTTACATTTCCTTAGGTTTTTTTCTTCCTTTATGTCTTAGTCACTGCTGTCTGTAAATAATCTGTATACATCCTTTAAAAAATTACAACTGTTCTGCCCTCACCTAGTGTACTCAGTACACAATCTGCCAAATGGGCTACATTTCTCCATTCTCTGGGTTACTGGTTTTGTTATTACTATCCTGGTGTTTTAAACTGTTTTAGAAAAAGGTAGTCATACTTGTTAATTTCCTCTATAAACAGTGTATATTTATAGTATGTTTCTTAAAGATTTTCTAGTTTTATACTTATAAAATCATTTACCTATTTTTTACATTTATTTAGCTAATAAATGCATTTATTAGCTCTTTTTATTTTTCTACCTTTATATAATTCGTTCAGTTGAAATTAACTTTAGATGCAAAGTTTGTTACCAAATAATTAGCTGGTTATCACAGAACTATAGCATCACCTGCCCATTCCTCCACTGAGCACATACTAAAATCTCAGATGACCTTTGATGACTTCAGGACATGTTTTCCCTCAGCCTCAGTGATCTAACTGTTGTACTTATATATTCTACTGATTCCTGATTCTCCTTTTTCAAACGTCTCATTTTTTCAACACAGTAATCTGAATCAACATTTTATGAATTTCAAATCTTGTTAAAATAACTCAATCTCTCTCTCTCTCTCTCTCTCTCTCTCTCTCTCTCTCTCTCTCTCTCTCTCTCTCTCTCTGTCTGTCTGTCTCCTCCAACACAGGGTTTTCTTTGTAGCCCTGGCTCTCCTGGAACTCACTCTCCAGACTCAGAGATCTGCCTACTTCTGCCTTCCAAATGCTGGGATTAAAGGCATTCACTGGCATGCACCATCAGAGCCTGCGTTTATAAATTACTTTGAGAGAGACTGTGCATCTTTACAACATGGCATGTTTTCACCCAGAACACTGTGACCCTCATTCCTAAGAGGGGTATTTTTTGGTAAGCACAATTCTTTCTCTCCATGCTGTTCCCTAAACACATATCCTTGGTATAGTGTTTAACTATTTTGAACAGAATCTTTCCACCTGTTATATCTAACTGCTAATGACGTGTGTTTAAGAAAGTTACTTATTAGACTATCTTCATCTTGGGACCAGCCTCTCTTCCTTGGGACCTGAACTCTCTTCCATGTAAAGTTTTCAAATAGTGCTCAAAGTTTTTGAGTCCCTGAACTAACCAGAAGGGAGGAGATCAGAGGCAGAAAGGCCCAGGTGATTTTCAGGTGCTCCTGGACTTTGAGGACCCATCCTCAGATTGGGGAGTTCAGGAATTAGCTCCCAGGGTGATGTTCAAAGCCCCCAGTTTAGAGTCTTTGGCTGTGATATTGAGGAAAGACAGGAAAGGGAATTTAAGGGGGCATAATCAAGAGGAGGTCTCTGGACCTAGAGTCCAGCCCAAGTCTCTCTGGTTGGAAGTATTTTATCAGCTGAGTCAAGAACTCTGGGTATGAAGGTTGCTACATTTCACTGACCCTAACATCACCTGACTTTGGGGGAGTTGCCAGCTATCTCTCTGGGTCTGCCTCCTAACTGCCATGTTAGATTGTCTGGAGATCAGTATCAACAGGCCACCACAAGAAGAGGACAGGGAGGGGATAGGGCTGGATCCTGGGTTAGATCTGCTCAGGTCTTGGACTGGACCTTCCTTCAGAGTGCAGCAAGGAATTGGTGGTTGCCATGTCCACCCATCTCCAATTTGGACCTCATGTCCTGTATTATTTGGTATAGATCCCACCATGTTGCTCTTTCTTCTCAGGGTTTGCTTCTGACCCAGCCTCTGAGATGCCCCCAATGGTCTCTTGTCAGGGACAAAAGTGGCACATGCTGATGGGGGGGGGTCCCAAATGCTTCTGTGCTGCCCTCTTTGAAACCAACCACCTGTTGTCACCTCCAATTTCTATCAAAGGAAATCGAGGAGGGATCCTCTCAGGGACGTAAGACTGGTGTGGGACCATTGAGAATGGTTCTTCACTACCAGTCCCCTGGAGCCAGTCTGTCAGGGTGGAGGGTTGCCTCCTTTAATGTAAGGAATCCCTTTCCTTGGTGGACTCTTCATTTCTGTGGTATTCTGAATGAAAATGACCCCGTAGGCCCACAGGGAGTGGCACTATTAGGAGGTGAGGCCTTGTTGGAGGAAGTGTGTCATTGCTGGAGGGCTTTGAAGTCTCAGATGCTCAAGCCAGGCCTGTGTGTTCCTGCTGCCTGCTGATCCAGATACAGAACTCTCAGCTACCTCTCCAGCAGAGTGTCTACCTGTGTGCCACAATGCTTCCCACCATGCTGATGAAATCTCTCAACTGTAAACCAGCCCCAATTAAATGTTTTCCTTTGTAAGAGTTAATCTGGTCATGGTATCTCTTAACAGCAATAGTAATCCAAGCTAAGACTCTGTCTCAGTATACCCTGGCTTTTGAAGATCCAAGGCGGCGGCGGGGGGCGGGGGATTCAGGATTATCTATCTCTCTCTGTCCATGCTTCACACACCATGTTCTGGAGGTTACATTAACCAGAATACAAAACACAAAGCACCCTACTCACATAAGGAAGGAACAGAACAGCCCAGGGCCACTCCAAAGCTCTCTGGGAAGCATACTTTTACCCCTATATACTCTCAGGGCTTCTACCTGGGGGCTCACACCACAAAGTTGATTCTTTAAAAGACTACTCCATGGTACAGTACCACTTTTATTCAAGAAAGCACTCTTTATTCTACCTACAACTTCCCATAGCATGGAAGAAACTCATGGAGAAATTGAAGCATGGATGTGATAGCTACATAAGCCAGTTCCTTCCTGACACTTGCTATGTAAAGGCATGCCATGACTGAGATCTTAGACTAGCCAGTGCATTGCTATGGTCCTCAGTTTCTCTATCTATAATGCTCTGAGATAAGGACTACAATGATGTGTCTAGGAAGACCAGGGTTTGTAAATGGATGTTCACCAGAGTCCTTGGCACTCCCCTTTGGAAATAAAGTGAGTTCCTGGCTGCTTCTTCTGACCCCCAAAACATAAGAAAGCTTCAGTAAGGCTTGCTGTTGCTAACTTCTCAGAAAAGCCTTATGCAAATGTTACTAGTGTGTGCCCATGGGAGGCAGGTAACATTTGCAGGGCCTGGACACCTGTATCCAGAAGGCAGGCTCCATCCTGATGCTGTGGATACCTCCCTTGGCTAATCCTGGGATCTCAGACTGCCAGATTCACCATACTCCCTGATGAGAATTACCCAAGAAGCAGTTTTTTTACTTTTCAGCATGAGGGAGGGGAGGCTTTGGGTTTCCACAGTTCTGGGAACCCTCTAGCACTAAAATTGGTGGTTCCATACCACTCCTGTCCGGGCATTCTAGGTTAAGGGAAGGGGCTGAGAATCAAGTTTGTAAGAAGGCTTCAATGAGTAGGCAAGCCAAGGCTAACCTCATTTCCAAAGGTCAAATGCTGGTATGGTGAACCATCTTGGAACAAATACTTGCTGTGGAGGCAGACTTAGGTCAGTGGTATATGGCATAGAGGCTCAGAAACTTCAATGCATGGAACAAGGACTGTGGTACTCCTCATAGGGAAGTTTGTGATTCATTCGTAACATTTACTGTCCGTGCCCTGTGCCAGACCCCACAGGTGCGGACCTGCTAAAGCCCAGTGGAAAAGACTTCTGTGCAAATAACCGTAATAATGTGATACCTGCTTTGCTAGGGAAACGCAGGGATTAGAAGAGGCCCCTGCCTTGTACTGTGGGTTCCAAGAACTGACTAGAGAAGCAGTGCCGTACTGGCCTAAGCTCTGAAACCAAACGGTCTGTGTTTGATCTGGCTCCTTGGTTTACTGGTTCTGTGTAACCTTGAAAAATGACCTAACCCCCTGAGCCTTAGTTTGAGCACCAGTGAAGTAAAGAAAACAATACAAAGAACAAATGAGTTAGTATTATTAAATCTCACAATGTCCGGCATATAATAGGCAATGTTTAAGTAGTCCTTTTACTATCATCGTTGGTTTGGAAGTACCCACAACAGTAGTAGGCCTGTGCTGGGCAGTAAAACAAGTCACTGGTCCCATTGTCAGGGAGTTTATTCCTTAAACAAAACTGGGTCACTCACTCTCTTATCCAGGAAGAGTTTGAAAGGAGTGTAGGGTGAGGAAGGACCTTCTAACACTGAGGGCATGTGGGGCACATAAGCCCTGCTTGCGGGCCAGATACAGGTCTTCAGAGACAAAAGGAAAACTAGGGGAGTGTATGGCATTGTTAACTGTTAACCTACCTGTGGGTCTGAAGTTCTATAAGCCAAAGCAGCCAGGGAGGGGGCTGACCAATGAAGTACAGCGCAGGAGTGGTCCAAAGCCTGTTCCCATCTCTGTTAGTTACATGTCTCTGCGTAGTGACTTGGCTCTCCAAAGCTCAGTTTTTATAACTACTCATGGGGTGAGTGGAAGGATGTGGGAAGGAACAGTGCAGCATCATGCTGGGCTGGCCTAGGGACTCAACACCAATTCCTTTACTTTTTTTCTTTCACTAATACACAGCTGGCTTTGCTTCAGTGACCATTGGGTACACTCGTGCAATGTGCCAGATCCTGGGCTGGCCTTGGAAATAGAGATTGAGATGCAATTTCTTGGCCTTTCAATGTCACTAGATGAGTTGGAGGTCAGGGAAGGAAGTGACTATCTTTTAGTATCTCTGTTCAAATTCAGTCAATATATTCAGTTGTGATGCACTTGTTGTATGGGGCTCATTTTGCTGGGTGTTGAGGATATGAAGGAACTCCGGTCTTTTAAGGGTTCACAACCAGGATGAGAAAGGTCATGAACTGAATCACAGTCTGGAAAGACCCAGAACAATGAGAAGGGCAGTACCTGTGAGGGGGTGAGACAATGGTCAAGAATACATGTGAGAGGAAGCAAAGTCTACATGGAAAGTGAAGAAGGGAGGCTGGTAGAAGATGAAGGCAGTACTGTGCAAGGCCAAAGATGGCAGAAAGCTGGCACAACTGGGAAACTGCTGAAATCAGTATGTGTTGAGAGCATGGATGGAGATATGGGTGGGAAAGGAGGCAGGGTAGGTGACAGGGGCTTAAATCCAAACCAAGAATTACGGTTTTATTTGGAAGGCATAGGGAAGTGTTTGAGAGGATTCAGGCAAGGAGGATGACAAGGTGCGCAAGTGGGAGAACTTTCTGGCAGTGGTGTGGACAATGGACTAGAGACATGGAGGACCAATTAGAATGTAATTGTTTAATCTTAAAGGGATGATGAAACTCTGAAGGGAAGATAGTGTGGTGGGATGAAAGATCAGTGAATGAATGGATTTCAGAGTCCCATATGCATTAAATATTGCTTAGATCCTGGCTTCTGACACATTTCCATGTCATGGTAGCTAGGAACTTCAGGAAGGAGTCATATGGAGAGCCAAGTTGTCTATTAACAACATGGCCTTCCTCTTTCAAGCACCACTACTTTATTGTCAGGGAGTCTTGGTAGTGTGGTGGTGCTTCACTGGAAGGCAGCACTACACTGTTGCAGACATTCAGGGGTTCAGGGTTAAAGGGGCTGTCCTACCTCCTAATGCCTACGGGGCTTTGAGCTTGTTTTCTGCACAAAACAGGTTCAGAACATCGACCCATACAAGAAAAGTTTGTAGAGAACTAAATTTCTGACTCATCCCAATGCCAACCTTTCCTAGGGCTCTGGAATACATGAACTCCTGGATTGCCCTTTATTCTATCTTCTGTTGTTCCCCATAAACTGCCACTTGTCACAGTCACCACACACTATTATCCTCTACTCTGAGCCTACAGAGCAGATTTAGCTGTTCCAACTGCTTTACTGAAATTTCCTAAGACTTTATCAGCAAGTTACTGTTAGCTGAAAAGTTGTGGTGCAGGAAGGTGAGGTGACTTCCCCAAGGGCTAGTTTGTGAGTGGAGCTAGTGCCTGCATCCAGGCAATGGCTTCAGAAGATGGGCTCTTAAGCATATAATACTACTTGGTAAAACCAAGAACAATTCAAAAGAGTTAAGAGACTGAAAAAAAAAAAAAAAAAAAAAAAAGATCAGGTTTCTTTTAATCGTAATTCCTGTCAGATAAGCTTTCAAAGTGTAGTGGGAAGCTGAATGTACACCTTTATCTCAGCACAGAGGCAGAGGCAGGTGGATCTCTATGGTTCTGGGCCAGCCTGTGTTAAACAGTGAAACCTGATCTCAAACAAAAATTTCAGTGGAGGGGAACAGTGAGTGGCAAGGACTATTACTGTCTTCCAAAGTTGATTAAAGAGAAAATCTAGAGCTACTCAATGCAGAAGGAGGTTCAAGGCAAGAGAATTGACTGATTATATTTAACCATCTTTGAGAGCTTCTTTTAGATACAAAGTGTGGCTTGATAATAGAAAACCACACAGCTTCAACATAGAAATCGGTCTGATATTGTTTGCTGGATTGCAAATGGTGGCTCTTCAATTTTTTTTTTTTTTTTTGTTAGCAGATTCCATTAATAATCTGATGAATACAGATTCCCTTTCCAGAAAAACACACACTTAACTTTTCCATATAAAAGAGGATTCCAAGAGCTATTCCTGGGGAGAATGTAGACAATGTATAGAACAATGAAAAATAAGAGGCCAGGACTTGAGTCTTGATCTTTTTTTTTTTTTTTTTTTTTTGCTAAGTTGATGAGAGCATAAGCCAAGTTGTAGCCTTTTGAGCATCTTATGTAAAACTGGAATGATCATCTCTGGCTCACTCACAGCAGTGGACTGAGGACAACTATGGAAGGTGAGGAGAACTGCAAAGTGCTATTCGAATGTTGTCAGAACAGAAGGTCAGAGAATTTCCTCACTTTCGGATTCCACAGTTACTACACAACAGAGGTAGGGCTAAAATGGGATGAAGCCTCTAAAGTGTATGCATATGGGAAAACCTCCTACTTCCCAAGAATTTTAAGATGACCATGTGAGAAATGAGGGTGAAGGGTTACACAGATGTAAATGCAATGCCTAAGTTAGTTATTTCTGAACTGAATTTAGGACCATGTACTATCCACTTGTGGGATCCAGAACTGGGCAGAAGTGTATCAGTCATGCAAATGCAGACAGGTAAAGATTCTCTCATGTAACCCATGAGGAAATGTATCAGAGCTCTGCAGTTTCTGAAATCCAGCCTTCTGCCTGCCATACCGAGATCAGTACATTTAGTTTTATTGCAACTACAAAGGTAATGTTTTTTTAATTCCATTGGTTAAACAACAGCTATAGAACCGTAACTCTTCACCCCTTGCATTATTAGAAAGACTCCATAAGAATGCTCCCATTCAATTCCCGCTGTGAATGCTTTTGATTCAGATGAACACCTACCTGTATGGCTCATACATAAAACTAACAGGGTCAGATCAGGGTGGCCTTTTAAACCACAAGCCTTCCAAAAAAAAACCAGCAACCATTAAAAGGCCAAGAGGACACAGGCAGTCCTTCCTCGACTCTTTAAACAAATTCTTCAAAGACACAAATGATAATCCAAGAACACAGGGCAGTGACCTAGAATGGGGGATGACAAGGCATCCTGGAGGTCACTGTAAGCAGCAGGGAAAGAATGTGGAGGGAATATATTGGATGGCCTCATTCAGTATCTGGAGGCTGGGACGTACAGTGCAAGAAGTCTAAGGTTAAGAAGACAATGCTGATTTTGTGATGGTAGCAAGTCACTTTAGTACGGTGTTTGTATGAGAGGGTATCAAATGTTCTCTTTTTTTCTGGAGTTCAATTGGCCAGACTGCCAATAGTAAAAGGGCCTACAGGATAGGCGTTCAGGAGGTTGAGCCTGTTAGAGAACTTCCCAAGACAGGATTGAAAAAGTGTTTGTCAATTTCACACACATTCAAGTAACATTTAATAACGTTTTAGGAAATTGGTTTCAGAGTAAAGTCTATATGTTGGTATACAGAAGTAAACAGGAATGGTAGGGAACCATATAGTGAAGTCAAATCCAGATCAGATGGAACAGGTTAAACATAAGAGTGAGTTCAGAGACCTCTCTCAAACCCCTGCCCATACCCTGGCTGCTGTTTCTGAGTATGGCTTGAGTTCAGGGCCGTGGCTTCTCACAGCAGCTACAGAACAAGGTCTAGCTGGAAAAAGAAGAGCTGGTGCCCTAGTACAGCTGCAGCTTCGGAAAGGACATCTTGTGGTGCCACTCGATTAGGAAGGAGGGAGCAGAGCTGGAGAGAAAGTGCTTAAGGTGGAACTCCCCTCACAGTGAGCTCCCTTCTTTTCAGTCAGTTGGCAGATGAAGCGTAGTGGTATTAGCAACAATCCCTCAGAAGAGTTTTCAGGGGACGTTCTTGGTTGAGCATCAGAGGACAACAGGTGACTTTTCCAGGCCAATAGTTTTTGAGTAGAGGAAAAGTGACCAGACATATCTTCGGCTTTGGTTAAGTCTTCTCAGAACCCCATAACGGAACCAGAGAAACACACCTAACACACTTACAAAATAACCAGACTGGGAGACCACCTCTAAAGATAAAGAATAGAGATGACACAAAACCCTCCACAGAGAACATTTCAAGACTAAAAGGAAATTAATTGGCTGTGAAGATATAAATATTCTTACGAACTACCCCAAACCCTAAGTCCATAGATTAACAAAGTCCACATCTACAAATCAAATCCCAGATTACTACATATCAATTCAAGCAACACATGAATTCTAGGCTAAGCCCCCAAATTTGCTCTCTTAAATATATGAAATCTGAATTTTAGCCAAAGGATGAGATCCCTTTTATTTGGGCTATAAATCCAATATCTAATATTTAAACATCCAGAAACTAAAATTATAGAGCAAGTCCCTTATTGCAGGAGAGCCCACTGGGCAGCTGACCAGATTTTGGCAATACAGAAGGTGTTTAAAACACCAAGTGATGGCCAGGTATTATGGGGCATGCCTGTAATCCTACCACTTGGGAGCTGAAGTAGATGACTGCAAGGTTGAGGCCTTAGCTACGTAGTGAGATCTGGTCTCCAAAAGCCTAAAAAAGGAAACGAACACCCCACCAAGTGATAAGGTCCCAGCTATATGAAGTCGTAGAAGGAGGAAAAGAAGGAAATTGTGTGCACTGTACATGGATGTGCCAGTAACTTGGTAGCGGGTGCCTGGGAAGTTCTAAATGCCTCAATATAAGCTGAGTAACAGCTTCCCACAGCTGGCCAATAGCAAGTCTTAGTACTGGCACTCTGCACACTACCTCAACACACTGTGTACTTGATCAGTTCCCCAAGCTGCAATGCAACAACAACAACAACAACAAAAATCCTCCAGCAGTATATAAATACCTTGCATATGTGTCAAATCAGTCTCCCAACAAAATCTCACATCTTAGTAAAGGAGTCAGATATATATGATATACTTCCCTACCCCAAAATGTCTAAACTCCAGGCCAAGAATATCCTATTTGACTTTTTTCTCTCTGCCTTTTAAAGTCAGGTGATAAACTTAAAATCTAGTTATGGACATAAAAAAGCAGAGGTATGAGCCCTGGCTCAATGACACATATCAAATACACAGCATCCTGATGTCAAGGACAACGAGACTGTCCTGGACACTGAAGGGGCAGGATGGGGACTGGAGGGGTAAAAGTTCTATCAGGGGTCACTCGCACTCAACAGTATGTTAGTTATTAAACAAGGGTGAAGTGCAGGTATCAGGAGAGGTCAATGGAGTTGTAGTACTCCATCATGAGGGGTGGGGAACATACACTCATGGATGGGAAATTTTAAGTAGCTATGTTTATTACTTTTTTCCAGCAATCTTGCAAGAGGCAGAAGTGTGACATTAAACTCAGTGAGACGAGCATGTGGGTGGGTTGGTGAGGGGCTCATCTCTCGACTTGTGCCACTGGCTTGTCAGAAGTGGCTGGTTCCACCGCTGAGTCATGTTTACTCTTTTGCTTCAAGGAAAAGGGTTTCTTGAGGGAACAACTTTACCTCCAATAATGACTTATTGGGGTCTAGCTGAGTTACCTGAAAAGAAAGAAAACACACATTCAGAAATCTGGAACAAGGACAATGACTTTCAGCATGAGCATGTGCAAAGTATCCTATTGGATTAAAACAATTCTGTGTGGTGGTGGTATTCTTATGTTATGAGGAAACCAGGGCTCTCAGAAAGGTCATATTCTACAGTTCCATCTAATAAAAGAGGTAGTACTGACCACAAGGCTACTGTATAGGTCCCTTGCCTCCTGTGCCTTTGGAAAAGACACAGGCGGATACATTCAGCTGGTAAAATAGAGGAATGGCATGTCTGAGACCTCAACTAGGTTAACTGCTTAGCACAGAGGCCCACTCTGCTGGCTGTGACAACACCTAAATCTTTGGAGGGACAAGGGCTACGTTCTTCCATTAGCAAACTAAGGAATGGTCATTATACTGTATCCAGAGTTGACGCTAAGGGAGCTCCCTAGGAAGACACAGTACAATATCCTAATAGGAAAAGCGAGGCAAATGCTGGGCAGTGGTGGCGCACGCCTTTAATCCCAGCACTCAGGTGGCAGAGGCAGGTGGATTTCTGAGTCCAAGGCCAGCCTGATCTACAGAGCAAGTTCCACAACAGCCAGGGATACACAGAGAAACCCTGTTTCAAAAAACCAAAACCAAACCAACCCACCCAAAAAAATCAACTACTGAACTCTGTAAAGCTAGATCTTTATTAGATCTCTGCCCTCCCTAAGCCAGGGCAGAGGTGAAGGTTTTAAAAACCTAAGAGAAAGAAACACATTCACCAAAAGAGACCACGAGTTCTTCAAGGCTGAAAAATATTAGGTTAGTGGAAAGCATAGAGGATTTGAAAATAGGAAGACTCTAGTTTAAATCATAGTGGTGTTGGCTATCAGCTTTGTGGCTCTTGTCTTGTAGGACTGATCAAAATTAAATGGAAAAAAAAAACATAATTAGCAGTGTCTGGTATAGAGCAGATCAACAAAATAGACTATGGATGAGAGTAACTATAGAGGGAGATGGACTTGTGGGCAATGGGCTGCTCTGAGTATGTAGTGGATAGATAGGCACTCTCTACCTATATCTGAAGCTGCCGCTCTGCTATTGGCATGAGCTTTGGGGCCTTGGGCAAATACTACAGGCAGGCAATATGTCTGCTCAGCTCAAGCCACTCATAATGAGAGGACTCTGCTTTGCTCTTCCAGCTGGAGAAAGGGAGCCCCTGGGTGTCAAACACAGGTTGGTGAGCTAATGGGGGAAACACCGACCTTTGCATATCCAGGTGGAGACTCAGTATGCTCAAGAGGGTCATTAAGGAGACACACCTACCCGTAGAATCCTTTCTTTTTATAAGGAACCCAGGGCAAATCTTGCCCTACTAGTATCTCTTGGGTGCTGGGCAGATGGGCAGGCAAGGGGGAAGGGAGGGCCTAGCTTGCTGTCTGTCTTCCAATGCACTGGGAGGGCAAGCTGCTGGCAAATGTTTACCTATTTCCCCAATTAACGTACACTACTGCACTGGCTTCTGTCAACAAACAGAGCTATGCTGCTTCTGCTTCTGACTCTTTGGCATTTTCTGCCCAGCTGCTTCTGCTATTGTTCTTAATTAACATGCCAGAGTTCTTACAGCATCTTCTACTTTGTTATTTGTGGCTTGTAAATATGATGCTTATCATAGTAGTGCCAGAGTTGTGAGAATAGGCAGGAAGATGTATTAGAACAGGCTAGGAGGCTGGAGCATCAGGCTTATGTTGCACCCTACTGGGGTGGTAGACATGCAAGGTAAGCGATTCATAAACTCTCAGTTAAAATTATAGTTGCCATTAATAAAACAGTGTCCAAGAAATATTAAATGATTTTCTATAGTCACTTTCTGTGGGAAAATGGGGATTTGAGAAAGACAAACAAAAATTCCGTGGACATCTATTACAAGCCAGGCGCTTCAAATATATTTCTCAGTTCACATCAACAACCACCATGCAAGGCTGCAGTGGAGACAACTGAGTTTCAATGTAGCTGCCATTTGTTTAAGGCCTTGTGGTTAGAAGGAATCTGTCCACAGTGTTGTGATTAAAAAGAGTGAAGCATGTACATTCTATCTACATGACCTTGAAGTAATTAAACAACTAGAGTCCATTTTCCCATCCATAGTAGGGGAACCAGTTTCTCCTTTGTAGGTGGTATGACAGCTAAGTAAAATAATGATAGTGAAGCCTCCAGTACCATCCCAAGCCAGTTAAGTAAGTGCTCAGTAGGTGGTACAGCCACCACTGGCTGGGGTGTTTCTCTGGCAGCAACCCTGAACTCTCCCTGGGTTGTTCTGGTTGCTTGGGTTTCTACCCCACTACCCAGCAGGAGTGCTACCTTTCTCCTATAGGTAGAGCCTTCAATTCCAGACATCTCATTCTCTAGCATCAGTGAGGTCCTATGGCCAGTGGACTGCTTTCAAGTAAACAGAGCTCTATTGAGGCATAGCCTCCCAGAGGGCTCATGAGGCCTCCCCCACCACCCCATTCTGAAGTTCATCTCATTTATTTATGCTTAGTGTTTTTCTTTACTATCTAGTCTTTATTTTCCTTTCTATTTTTAATCCATTTGCTCTGTAATATAAATTATTACCACAGTAATGTAACTGTTGACAATAATAGTTTATAATCTTTCATTATACATCGAATATATTAACTAATTTAATCCTTACAATGATCCTTGAGCTAGATATTGTTATTTACATCTGACAGGCCTGGAAACAGATTTAGAAAGGCTGAGAATTTGCTCAAGGTTACACAGCTAGTAAGTCAGGAATTATATTTGTATTCAAGCTATTCTCTTTCTTTCTGTCTCCCCTCCCCCCCAGGGTCTCTCTTTCTCTTTGGTTGCCCCATAGATCAGGCTGGCCTCCAACTCCCAGCGATCTGTTTGCCTTTGCCTCCCAAGTGAGCGTGATGTTTTTTACTTACTTATTTTTTATTTTATGTAGATGAGTATTTTGTCTGTATGTATGTCTGTGCAGCATGCAGTACCTACAGAATCCAGATCCCCTGGAACTGGAGTTACAGACAGTTGTGAGCTACCATGTGGGTGCTGGGAAATGAACCAGCATTCTCTGGAAGAGCAGCCAGTGCTCTTAACCACTAAGTCATCTCTCCAGCCCCTGAATGCTGAGATTAAAGGTTGTGCCACTATGCCTGGCACCATGCTTTTAATATTGTAGTTGCTACCTGGCCTACCATATATAAGAGTACCTGAACCCAGCAGTACTTTTGGGCTGTGTTAATGAGTATATAGATAACATGATAAAGTGTATAGATAACATTGTAAAACATACAATATTTTTAAAATAACATTTGATCTAAATATTAGTCTTGCAACTAGCATTATTACTATTTTACAAATGAAAACATGAGATTTAGAACCCTGCTATTACTGAATTAAATTTTTAAAAATAAAAATAGCCTTTTGGTGTTCTACTGCCCAGCAGTATGACTATAGTTAACAATAATGTATTATATAGTTCTAAATAATCAGAAGAGACATTAATTTCACATTTGGCTTTTTAAAATATTGTTTTTATTAACTCTTAGAGACTGCCATGGGTGTATTTTGATCATATTAATCATCTTCCTTAACTTTTCACAGATCCTCACCACTTTTCTACCCATCCAATTTCATGTGCATGTGTGCCCTGTGTTGGCTGATGACTTCTGCATGGGACCTACCATGGAGTATGGTCCATATATCAGGGGTCACAGCATTAAAGAAAACGACCATCCCTCTCCCAGCAGCAATCAAATGCTAGCAATTTGTCTGGCTTGATTTTGCTTTGGTCTTGTGCATGCTATCACAATTGCTGTCAGTTCATATGTGTATCTTCACTGTTGTATCCAGAGAGTGCTGGGTCTTTGAAGTCATCACCATCTCTGGTTTTTATAATCTTTACCCTCATAGATCCCTATTGCACCAGTGGGCATATCTTGCCAGGCAGGTTGTTAATGCAGATGGCGGGTTTATTGCTAGGTAAGTGAGGCTGATGGTTTTCTCTTGCAGTAGGCTGTATAGCACTTACCAGCACTATGAAAGCCACCAGTAGGGTGGAAGCATCTAGTAGAGCACCAGCTGGATTTCCCCATGTTCCACAACTTAAGTATGTGATACAGAAGAGAGATTTTTAAATCTCATTACAAGGATATATTAATGGGATGATGGGTATGCTAAGAACTCATTTTTATTATTAATATGATGTATGCAAGTGCTAAAATTAACTGAACTCTATAAAAATAATCCTATAATCTTACTGTTAATGGGGTATCCATCCCTAACTCATACAGACATATTTTCATAGGTATGTGTAAAAATTCTATTTCTTTTTTTGAGAATTTTATACACAGCACTATATTTACACCATTTCTACCCCCTCCAACTCTTTCATGTCTCCCCTACTCTATAAAATTCATGACTTTTTCTTTCATTGTAGACACAATTGAAAACTTTGCTGCTACTGCAATTTGTAAGCGAGAGAGAATGAGGGGAAGGCAGAGTACCAAGCTCCTTCCCAGTAGCTGGTGGCCACACTGTAAAAAACTTCAGTGCTCTAGGAGGGGTGTCCTGGTAGGGAAGAAACTAAACTCTGTTTCCTAAGAAACAGCAGAGGACAAGAGACCTGTGTGTGGACGGGAAGCAGCGCTGCTGCCGTAGGGTGGAAATACGCTCTTCCAGCCCTGGTTTCTGAAGGCTGACAGTAGAAGAGAGCCAAGATGGTGAGGTAAAAGTCACGGGAAGCAGAATTCTTGAGGGAAGCTGCAGGAACTAAGGTGGCTAGTAATGGCCCTTTCTCCTAATTTTGTTGCTTTTCCTCTTCTGTTTCTGGTATTTATCTTCTTGTTTGCATAGTCATCAACATAGTAGCAAGTATCAATGATTATCTTCCCTGAGTTGGGTCCATGCAGCCTGCATTCTAGGTTTGTATGTGTCTCTTAACTAGTCCTCAAAATGGCCTAGTAGAATCAGTACTAGTACCATCTTACAGACAAAGGACACCAAGGCTACCTCACCCATTGTTGTAGAGACTAAGGTTTCAGAGTCATGCCTGTCTGATTCCAAAGCTCATTATGATCAGAATGGTCTGGCAAACCAATGTATGAACAGGCTGACTTGGGGAGGGAAGAGGGAGGTCTGCTGTACTGGGAGGCACCCAAATACAGGCATATTTGCTAGTGTGGTACCAGCTAACATTTTCTGAACATTAATTTCAAATTAGGCAATCTTCGACATACTTAGCATTTATAAAAATATTTTTATAATAGTTATCCAATGTGGGCAAAGTGATTATTCCTATTTTATGAGAAAACTGAGTCACAGAGCAGATCAAGTAGTCTGTCTAAAGTATAAAGCTATTAAGGGTAGAGCCAGAGTGTGAATCAAGGCAATCTAGCTTTGGAAGCTATCCAGTTACTAGATTCCATGACTAGAGATGTTGCTCAGAGTAGTATCCACATGGAGAAAGAAGTTGGAAGAGATGACCCAGAGGTTCTTTCAAATCAAGCTTCCAGGACACAAGACCTTCACTTTAAGAATGGCAGAGGGTCAGGGGTCATTAAAAAATCCTGAAATGTTTATAAAATACGAATACAAAAAACCCAATCTAGGTCTGTCTTTTGCCATTTACCTGGGACTTTACTGAATTATTGACTCTCTAAATCAACAGAGAATGAACACTTTGGGATTCCTTGGGGGAGGAGGGGTGTTCTCAGAAAAGAGGTAGAGTTTGTCTTTATAGTTAGAAGAGGGGAGTCAACCATCCTGACATTTCCTTCATTGTACTTGGGAAACCCGGAATGGCCATATTTTCTCATTAAAACAAGTTTAGCAAACTGGCTTTGTAAAACATTTATGTTAGCACAGATGGGACATGTTCTCTGCCAAACAGGGTTTTTCTTTGCTATATCAATTTTCTCAGCAATTTGAAATTTTATATGCATTTTTTCCCCCTATGACCTCCCTGGGCTTCATTCAGTTCCTGTTGTAAAATCAATACTCTGTTGTAAAGAATGTAAACTAAGTGATAGAGTCTCATCTTGGCCACAGTATAAATCTCAGAATGCAATGCTGAGAAAATGCCTACCGGCTTCATTTCACAGGTGGGCAACTGGAAACTCAGGTAAAATGGATGATTACGAGCACACACAGTACTTTATTTCAGGTTTCTGACATCTCTTTGGGAATCATTTTTCTTTTCTTTTCTTTTTTTTTTTTTTTTTTTTTTTTTTTTTTTTTGAGACAGGGTCTCACTATGTTGCTCTGGTGGGCCTGAAACTTACCAAGTAGAATAGGCCATCCTCACATTCATTTAGATGTGCTTGCTTCTGCCTCTTGCATTCTGGGATTAAAAATGTGTGCTACCATGCCCAGCCAGCTTCAGAGTTCTTCATAGCTATACCACCCTACCTTTCAATAATGCTACTATAAGACACTACTCCAGGGGAACGGAATGTTACTAAAAAGAGCAGCAGTGATATGTGCAAAGAATTTACACAAACAGCTCTTTCACACAGGTTTGGTAATATGATCAGCCTCTCTGTTTCATTTCCTGTTTCTTATACAAATGTGACAGGTTTGGTGAATTTGTAAGAAAACTCTTTAACTTAACTGTGTGTTTTATTCTTCACCTTTATTTTTTCAAGACAGGGTGTCTCTGTGTAGCCCTGGCTGTCCTGAACTTATTCTGTAGATCAGGCTAGCCTTAAACTCATAGATATCTTCCTGTCTTTGCCTCCTGAGTACTGGGATTAAAGGTGTCTGCCACTGCCACCCAGCTCTTTCTTTTTTACTTGATAACCTGTTCTTATTTTATTAAAAGATAGAAGTATCTGTAGTGTCCAACTGCACCAATATCTCAGCAGGGTAAATTTATCTAATTTAGGAGCAAAGAATATGTCGTAAATTACCTGACTGCAGATCCCAAACCACAATTTGACCAATTTTCTTTTTTCTTTCTTTCTTTGGTAATAAGAGTGACAAATTTATCTTTCAATTAGTGTAGAGATAGTCAAGTGAAGGGGATGTTATTTAATGTCCCCGAGTTCCCAAGTCCCCCACAGCATTAGGCATATCTAACACACAACCACAGCCAAACTTTCTTTTGTGGCGACAGCATTTCTTTCTTTCTTTCTTTTTTCTTCTGAAGCAGGGTCTCACTTTTCACCTGGGTTGGCTCTGAGCTTGTGGGGATCCCCCTGATTCAGTCTCAAGGGCTAGGATTCCAGGCACAAGCCACCAGATCTGGCTGGGGGATATTCTGAGCATGCTCAAGGCCGTGTGGTTACCTCTGAGAGATGTATGCAGGGGTTTGAAGGAGGCAGGGAAACACTGATCTAGGGGACAGGTCTCAGACAAGTCTGTGAGAAGACTGGATCACAACACTAATTAGTGACTGGCAGAGCAATGAGAAATGGGGAAGATAACTGCCTACTGGTTAGGTTAAGAATGTGAACTTGGCTTAAAAGTCTTCCAAAAAACCTTGATCACTCTTGGTCCCAGAATTTCACCACTAGGCAAACAAGCAGATTTTAAATCCTGGTACTGCATCTTTTGCACAAATCATAATCTCTTATGAGATGAGACTCAGGTTTCTCACCTGTAAGCAGGTCAGCATTGCCCAACACCCCAGCAGTCTTTCAAAAAACTATGTCCCTTGGAATCTCTCTTTCACATTTCCACTTGGAAGAGAGTTGCACAAAAAATTCCCACTCTATCATGCTTCTACTTACAGTTCTTAAATGATTTCTTATTAAGATGGGACAATCTGTTTCTGCTTTCACTTCCCCAATTTGTAAGTGGGTGATGGTGTCCCTGACAAGGTTCTTTGGGGCCTTTAATGGTAGGCATAATTGGGAAGGCAGTTTGGAGATAGAACATGAAGAGCACACATGTCTAGGTAGCATAAACTCTGGGAAAATACTTTTCCTCTGGCTGCAGACAGGTCGTTTAGCGTGTGGTCAATACATCTTCAGCAACAGAGTGGCTTGGGAGAGAGTGAAGATTTTGAATGCATTTTAATACTCAAGTCAGGCAATGCAAGCCAGTGTGTTCGTAGTTCTGCACACAAGCACTGTTCAAGAGCTGGAGCTTTGAACAGGAGTTAAAAGAGTTGAGTCCCTAACGACATACAAAAGACTCACTGGTGTGATTTATTCTGATGTATTTACTTATCCAATTACCAAAACAGCAGGAGATCATTAAAATTTCTAGTTACCAGATGCAGCACGTTCAATATCTTAAATGTTACCAAGGCTTTCTCTGAGCTATGCTGATATTACACTTCATTTGTCCAATGCTTATGAAACTGGAAGGCAAGAACCACGAACAGAGCAGGAACATTCTTTGAAGGCTGGTCCAGAAGGTCTGTACAATACCAAGCCTGTATCAGAAACTCCCAAATTCCGGGACTAAAGTAGTATGGTGAGAAATGAAAATATCTGGGAAGAGGGGACCTGTGAGACCTTAGCCAAGTCTTTCTATTTCTGAGTTTCCATCTTGCTAAATAAGGATGCTGACATTGTGGCATGTTACAGAACTGCTGTGGGACCAGGCGGAACAGAAACTTTGTCTATAACCATCACAGATTGCTTTTCCTGGGACTTCACACAAATGTCTTGTAAGGAAGACAGGGCAACTTAAGGTACCTTGTATATTATATGCTATTAATAAACTAGCATGCAGAAGAGGCATCAAACTAGAGACTTTTTCAGAGTGCTGAAAAATAGAAAGCAAGTTTACACCAACATTTCAGAGTATGGCAAAAAATATGCATCCAGACCCACACAAGGGGGATGATATCTTGGTCCCAACATTTTTTTTAAAGCATTCTGGTCTTCAAATATTCCTTCATATACCTAGGCTCCAGCCAATTAGAGTTGTTTGTTACTGAGAAAATATCCATTAGATTTTCCTTTCTAGAACTTTTGGCTATGTTGTTTCTTCTATCCAGGTTGTCTTTCCTGTCTAATTTCAAACATTTTAACCTATGTATACTTCTAGCTCAGCTTAAATGCCACTTACCCTACAAAACCAGGCCTGTCACAGATCCTAAATTCCCCTTTCCTCTTCCCAGAACAGGGCTAATCACACCAGGTTTCCAGTGTCACAGATTTGTGACACATCAATTGTATTCATTCTCTGTGGTTTCTCATTATCTACTCCATTGCTCTGCATGTGACCAAGTTCCATGTGTTCAGCCAATACTGGTCTTTTACCCATAGTTCTTCAGATAAATCTGCTAAAGACGCAAGGTTAGGATCTGTTCTGGAATGTAGGTACTAGCAACACTGCTCTTTATTTATACACTATTCTTATTCTTTAACAAGGTGAGGGATTCTGAAGGTTGTAGCTCAGAGGATGTAGCACAGTGAGTTATGTTATGGTCTCAGGCCATTTTACAATTGTTTATGAGTCCGTTCCCAGTTAAGTGGAACTCTGAGGGCATATATGAAATTTTAGTGCCTCTCAATCCCTAGGGCCTAGCTTACTGTTAGAAATTGTAATCGGTTCTGGAAATGTTTGTGGAAAGACTGGCCTACAGAACGACTGCATGAAGTTTCTTCACTCCCTCCCCCTCCACCCAGGTCTACACCAATCCACGGAAATGGACTCTGGAGGACATTTACTCCCACACCTACTTCTACTCACTTCAAAGCCCAGGCAGGCAGAGCTTGCAGGAACACCATTGGAAGTTGACTCCACCAAGGCCCTCTGATCTGGATGGCCGGTTCTGGCCTCAGACAGTCCTAGTGCCCAGATACAGGAGCTCATAAGAAATTTGTATCGGTTGCCCTTTTAGAAGGAACAGCTTTTCCTCTCTCTGTTTAAACGGTTGGAATTAGCTAATTAGGAGGATTTAAAAAACCTTAATACTCTAAACAGAGAAAACTGGTTCTGAATTATCAAGCAACATTTTCAATGGATCTGAATAACCTTAAATGACTTAGCTGCTACCTGATCCTAAGCTCTGGCTCAGATAAATAAATGTGAAATATTGTTAAAGCCTCAGTGTATAGGAATCTCCAGCCTCAGCAAATAGGAGCTCAAGTCTCTACAAAATGCCTGGGATGGAAATATTCTCATAGAAGGAGTGCAGATGATCTTAAAGCTGCGAAGATCAGAAGCCAGTGGTTTTCTTATATATACTTCTCAGACGATGGCTGCTTATGGACTAAGTATTACTACTATGAAGGTCACGTAATCCCAGAATCATATAGTATCAGAGTCTAAAGAAGAGTAAGAAAGAACATATTTAAATCTGTTTCAGAAGCAGACAATCTGACCCAGAAGTACATGGCTAGCTTGAGGTTGACAAGTGGCTGCACTAATAAACATTTTGTCCTGAGATGCCTGCTCCCAGACTAGTCCCCTTCCTGAAGTACACACTCAGACGCCCTACTGGAGATGTCAGAATGAGATGCTGACACCTGCTGGTTAAGACACCTGAAAGCTTTCACTGGATAGGTCATTTCTGCCATTTGAGCTCCAAATATACCATGCTTTTCTCTACAGACCTGTTAAGTTCTACTTTCATGGTTATATACCAAGTGGGTGAAGGGAGAGAGGAAAGTAACTAGGAATAAGTGAGGGTAGATGCTACTGTATTATACAGTCCTTAACCTCAAGCCATGAGGATATCATAAGCTCATGAATTTCTGTCTGGTGATGTAGAAATTACAGTAGATGTACAAATGTGTACAAACACTTTATTTTTCCTCATGTATCAACTAAACAAGTATTTGCATTTTGTTTTGTTTTTTGTTTTTGTTTTTTTTTTTTTGTTTTTTTTTTTGAGACATGCTTTTGGTTTCACTGTGAAGCCTAGTGGTTCCAGAACTAGCTTTGAGGCCTAGGCTGGCCTCGAACTCACAGACAGCCACCAGCCTCTGCCTCCCAAGGGCTTAGATTAAAGGTACACACCACCACTGCCCAGCTAAAAATTGTATTTATTCCCAAGTAACAGCAATTTTGAATGCTACAGCGCTTCACAAACACCTTGCAAAATTAAGTTCTGAGGCAGAGTAAACAATTTTGGAAAGGCTTAAATACATCCTCATACTAGCACAGTATGAGGAGAAGATGTGGATTTGCATCTCAAATACAAGTGTTAGTGTTATACAACCCAGAGGAATTTTAGTTCCCTAAGCATCTATGTTTTTATCTATAAAATAAATGGAGCACTTTTTAGGTAACTAATAAATCTGAAGTACCTGGCATATAGCAGGCACACAGGACATAGTCACATTTGCTTGTCATCACCCTCCACCACTCCAAGTCATTGAAGGAACCAAGGCAGATTTTCTAAGGCTCAGCTCTCAAAATCTTTACCTTATATGCATTTTTAAGGTCCCTTTGGACATTCCTTGGTTGGCCAGATGCACATATCGAGGGCTTTTCTCATATGCCGGTAACTCATCCCCCCCCATGCATGTTTGTTGGTAAGAGCTTTCCCGTTAGCTTCATCAAGGTAGTGTAGGTGCAGTGAGTTTGTTTCGTGTTTGTTCTTTAAAACATTTCACTTTATTTTCACAACAGTCATGTGACTTATCACTACTTTACAGAAGAGGAGAGTGAGCTACCTAGAGCCTAAATTAATTTATCCAAGATCAGAAAGCTAGGAAAGGGCAGAGCTGTGGCTTGGGCAGAGACTCTAGTCCTATGCACTACCCAATATTGTCTCTCTATGGCCTTTGCCAGGGGTCCTTTCTGGTGATGGTCTCACCTCACATTTAAATCTCCTTATTTCTGCTGAGAAGCACTACCTAGAATTCCTGTCCCTCAGACTCAACACCGACACAGAGAGTTTGCCTCTCCACCTGTTCTGTGAGTTCTCCTGACAACTGCTTCTCCCCATCCCTGTCTTACTCTGACATAGCAGTCCCCAACGTCTACCATCTTCTTCATGATTCTGCTGCCTATTCTTTACTCACGCTGCAGCCTTCTCCCACCTTCCATTGTCTCCCACCTCCCATCATCGTGTGTAATATGTACACAGAGGTTAAGGATCAAACAGTTGATAAGAAAGTGATCAGGAGGGCTGGGAAACAGCTCACTGGCACAGCACTTGGCCAGTGTGCTTGTGGCCCTGATTTCAATCTCCAGCATCACAAAGAAAAAGGAGATGTGATCAGAAGAGGCTTGTAGCAAGGTGACGCCATATTCTCCCAGGGGTAACGACCACTTGCTAACCCACTGAGTCCTTGTTCTCTGGTAGGCCTATCAAGGCCATCAACACAGAGCAGTCCCCCAAGCTTACACACAGCAGTCCCCATAGTACTCAGACATAAGTAAAATCATCTATAAAGAAATAAGAGTGTCTGTCATGACAAGAAAAACACCATAAACTAGTTCAGAAGACATCAAATTCTAGACACCTGTACTTGAACACCATTTCTGGTCTTTTGTTATTAGGCATGTAAGGCATATGCTGGTATTTTTGTTTGAAAGCAGATCATTAAAAAATAGTTAATACTGGACAAAGACTTTGGAGAATGAAGTTGAGGAGAGAAACAGTACTGCCTCTGTGCCAGCAACCACGATGAGACTCTTCCTCTGTGTTAACTGCCATACACTTGTCTGTATGAAACTTTATATGCACCCTCAATTCTCACAATGGTCTGAGGGAGTTAGTTTCTCTACCACACCCAGTGATGGAGACTGAACCCAGGGCCTGGTCCATGTGAATACTACTACCTGAGCTGTATTCTCAGCACCCATGACTGATTTTAAGGTGTAATGCCATAATCTAGTAATGGTTTTCTCTAAAAGGAGCCAACAATCTTAAAAAGCAATGGCCATAGGAAAGTCCTAATTTATTACATGATTTTGAGTGCTTAATTTTGCAAATGTATTGTTCTTCTATAAAAATGACAGAATTGGCCTTGATATCTCTATGCTCTTTTAAAAATATCAGATATTAAGATTCTGGTGACATTTTAAGATCTTTTGGATGTTTCAACATAAGTATCTACCATTGATGGGCATGGGTGGCACACACTTGTAATTCTATCAGTAGGGAGGCTGAGGCAGGATGTTACAGGGTATTCGCTGTTAGTTCGGACTACATGGTGGAGTCTACATATTGAGATCCTTTCTCAAAATGCCACCCATCTCTCCAAATCCCTGTTCTTAAGAATCCCTGTTTTTAACCCTTCAAATACATTCTACCTATGTACATTCACTCATCTAATTTTATCACAATCCAGAGATAGTTATTACATTTTTCTTTCAAAATTCAGTAGGGCTAGATAACTAAACTGTCCAGTGTGAGCCATGTGAGGGTAGGATTCAGATCCAAGGCTAATTACCACCAAATCTTTTACCTTTATGATATTCTGCTCCCACTCAATAAACATCTCTGTGCAAGCCTCAGGTCCCATCCACATCCTTCATTATGTCTTTCCTTACCACCACAGAACCTGGTACTCTGTCACAGAGGTGAGTTTGCTAGCATATGGGCTGCTCCTAATACAAAGCTCCAAGCTGCTTTCAGAAATTGGCCCAAACAAGACACATTTAATGTTTTATCAGAATGATTGCTTTTTCACTGTTGTCTTTTTTTTTTTTTTTTTTTTTTTTTGACTATTTAAGAAAACTGAGTCATATACATTCTGAGGTTTTATCTACAACTATGTAGCTTTCTGCATGTGCCCTTTGAAGTTTTCTAATTATCACTTTAGTTAAATGACTATTACTTACAGTGACCTGTGATCCTTTTTTAATGAAGAGGTTTAAATCTTTGGAATTTCTGACTAACTTCTCTAAATCAAAACCTAAATTAAGTCTCTTTTTTAAAAGAATCTTTTAGAAAAATTACTTTTTAAAATTTTATGTGCATTGGTGTTTTGACTGTGCATATGTCTGTGTGAGGGTGTCAGAAACTCTGGAACTGGAATTACAGTCCTGAGCTGTCATGTGGGTGCTGGGAATTGAACTTGGGTCCCCTGGAAAAGCAGTCAGTGTTCTTAACTGCTGAGCCATCCCTCCAGTCCCAAATTAAGTCTTTTAATCTCAGACAAATTTTGGGGTATTCCAAAGGGTGTTGGAACATCTCAAAGTATCTGCAAAACTAATTAGATTTTTAGAAATGTTAACTATAAGGAAAACATTGTCAAGCAACAATGATAGTTATATTTGCATACATGTTATTTTGTCGTCTAAAAGTTGAAGTGCCAAAAATGTGAAATGTTATCAGCTGATATTTCAATTATCACACTAAAATGTTACATGCCACAGAAACAACCAAATGCAGGTTTATAATAACTTGAAAGTAACACCATTGGACTATACAAGAATTTCCAGAAGTGTAATGAAGAAACTGAGAGGTGTGAGAAAGTGATAAAGACCAAGACGAGTGGGATTAACTACAGAAGACTTAGCAGTCTGATAAAGAATTACAGGTTTTTACAGTTTTAGCAGATATTGAAACACTGCCTTCAAAAAACTTCTGTTTTCTAGATTTTTGTTTTTGTGCATGGATATGTGTGTTGTGTATGTGAGGGCCAAAAGGCAACCCTGGTTCCTGTCCTACTTTGACTTCCAGTTTCTGTGATAAACACCATGACCAAAAGCAACTTGGGGAGGAAAGGGTTTACTTTACTTGACAGCTTACAGTCTATAATGAAGGAAAGTCAGGGCAGGAATTTAAACAGAAGCTAGGGAGGAGTGTTGCTTACAGGCTTGCTCCCCTTCCCTGCTTAGCCTGCTTTCATTCACAACCCAGGACCACCTGCCCAGAGTTAATACTATCTAAACTGGGGCTCCCCCCCCAACAATCATTAATTAAGAAAACGACCCACTTGTTGGTCTACAGGCCAATCTGATGGAGGCAGTTCCTCAACTGATGTTCCTTTTTCCTAGATGACTCTAGCTGTATCAAGTTGACAAATCCAGCACATTTCCTCAGAAACTATTTTGTTTTCTGAGCAAGCCCTCTCACTGGCCTGGAGTTGGTCCAGTAGGCTAAGCTGGCATAGGAAGCCTAGGGATCCATCTGTTCTTGCTTACTCAGTGCTAGGATTCCAACTATATGCCACCATGCCTGGCTTTTGCTATATGGGTTCTAGGAACTGAGTTCAGACCATCATGGCTTGTAGGACAAGGATCTTTCTAACTGAGCTACCTCCTAGTCCTGTTTTCTACATTTAGGAAACATTTTTTTTTTTTTTTAAGCTGTCTAAAACTACAGGGGTTTGTACAAAGAATATCTTTGTGATCGAAATGGAAATATTTGCTTTCTCTCCTACCTGATGCCTCCAAATTATAAAACACTTTTGTGAGTACTTCTAGAGAAATAAAATTGTTTGTGTAAGCTTAATAAGAAAGTTAAAAATAAGTTTTATACACACACACACACACACACACACTGATAAAAATCCTTTTATTATAGGATACAACTGGTTATGTTATTAAGCTTTGACTAGAACATTGTATTTGGGACTCTGATGGAATGTATCTATAGGGTCAGCACACAGACTTTAAAGTGTGTTTTGGTTTGATTTGCCAACTTAAGTTAAAAAAAAAAAAAATCAACCCAAGACTCAAAAGATTCATCAAAGGGAGGTGGAGAGATGGCTCAGCCTTTAAGAGTACTGGTTACTCTTCCAGAGGACCTGGGTTCAATTCCCAGCACCTACATGGTAGTTTATAACCACCTGTAACTCAAGTTCATGGGGATCTGATGCCCTCTTTTGGCCTCCACAGGCACCAGGCTTGATGTGGTACTCATACACATAAAATTAATAATATCTTAAAAATGCCATCAAAGGAAACTTCATTAAAAGCTGACATTCTTTCTGTGCTTATGTAAATATTCAGGTCCAATTGGATGAGGCTAGACTTACTTTGTTCACAAATTAGTCTTTGAGTACCTTAAGTAATGAGAAGCAGGAGTAATGGTAAGAAAGCAATACATTTCAGGAGAAAAATTACACTATTATACTATTACTTGTTTCTGGAGTTTTTATTATCTGCCTCCCTCCTGGACTGGATGCTGAATTATTCTAGTTTCCTCCAACATCTGGCTGTAACTCTCTAAGGGCAAGAACTGCAGTGTTTTTGAAACTCTCTAAGGTGAGGTGAGACAACTGAATAAATTTGATCAATACTGTTGATCAAGCTAAAAAGAGAGTTCACCAAAATGCTCATCTATAACCACACACACTCAAGTTGCAAAACAAGAAGAGAAGTATACAACTTGATATTTGTGGAAAACAGCTTTATGCAAGATTTCAGAATGATTCCTCATCATAACAAGACTTGATTTTTCCTTGCTTAAACTATATCTTTTACTTGACAGAATGATCCTGTAATTCTAATTTCACAGTCATTAGTGTCTGCAGGTAATTTGATGGGAGTGTGAGGTCTATTACATTAAATGCAAATCTTCACACAACTTAAGGGATCTTGCCATCCACATGGAGAGTAGCTTCAGCAAAATCCCTAATGCAATGACATAGTTGTACTACTGTAGGTCTCTATTTCACAGAGCTGATTCCTGGACTCATTTGTTTTTATAATTCTTTTGATTTCACAAAGTCATGAGTTTCCAGACAGCAGAATTGTGATCTACTAGCTGAACAGGGAGGAATCTATCAATCAGTTCTTGTTGTACAGACTTAATTACAAAGGTACTTGGTTAAACTATAAGTACATTCTTCATCTGGCTCAATCTTCGACCTATTCCATTTTACCTGGTTTAATTTATGGGGCCTTCAGTAAGATGCATATTAAAAAAATTTTTTTGGCATCATTCTCCATATAGTCACAATAGGAGTCTCCCTGGTATATAGTATTCTTTCTAAAGTTGTAAATACCTGCATGTAGTTATCAACCTAATACTACATGGTATATCTTGGAATGAGATGACAAAAATTCACAGAAATGTGTGATGAGCAGGATACCCATAATTCAGGAGCAACAATGTTGACAAGAGAAATCCCAAGTAGTGAGAATAGTGCTAATGTCCTAAGTTATCTGGTCATACTCTAACAAGGGCAGGGCCTACCAAAAGATGGTAACCATTAAACAAAATTGTTAAAACAAAGTTACCAGAGATCATTGCTTTGTTCTTAGCTCCTGCAGGGCACAACAAACTAAAGTGGAGTCACTCATGTTCTATAATCAAGCCAACCCTTTAGAGACAAACATCACTAAATAGATGCTTTCCCCAAACGCCAATCTAACTGAGTCAGGATAAGGAATGGGCTCTCTGCTTTAACCCTGACAAAAAGGAATGTGTTCAAGTAGTTTCCCCACCCTGTCTCCAGATTATCCTGTTTCCTCATCCTCAACTTATGAAACCCACAGTTCTGTTACTGCTTAGTGGAAACTCAAATTCTATTTTGTAGAAGAGGCTGCCCTGATTTATGAATCACAAAAAGCTACTTAAATTTATAAGTAAATTTGTTGTGATTTTTATCTTTCGAGAAATCAAGTGGTGGATAGTGGTAGCACACGTCTTTAATTTCATCACCTTGGAGGCGGAGGCAGGTGGACCTCTGTGAGTTCAAGGTCAGCCTGTTCTACAGAGTGAGTTCCAGGACATCGGGAATTGTTACACAGAGAAACCCTGTCTCAAAACAACAATGGGGGGGAGTTAGCTGGGGGAGGGAGGAGAGAGAGAGAGATATTGCAAGAGTGCTTTCTCTTCACACAGGTGCTGGAACTAGCATGCTATTCCCCATCTTCCTTTCCTAGAACCCTCTTCTAGTCACCATAAAAATAGAAACTAACCTACCATTTGAAGGGAGAATTCCTGGGTGATGTGAATAAGAGCTGACAATAGAAGAAAACCAGAGAAGGCAGGAGAATCAAGAGGTGGGATAAAGTAATAAGAAAGAATAGAAAGAAAAGGAAAGAGATGCCAAATGTAAACTAGGAATTGAAAGTGACAGTGGGGAAGGAAGAAAGGAAAAAAGAAGAAATAGGAAGAGCATAAGGATGTGTCACAGAAAAGGAAGGTTGAATGTTACTGATAACCTTATACCAAGTAGCAAGAGTGACAGAATTTTCTAGCAAAGACCTGTGACTGGGCCTTTGCAGATCCAGAAGTGAACTAGTACCTGTGTCATTACTCATCTTTTAAGACTCAGTCACAGGATAATGCCCAGATAAGGCGAATGGGACAGTGAAGTCTACGGCACTAATGTGTGCAAGAGGCAGAGCACACTGGCTCAAGCTCTGGAAGGAAATACTATTCTTTCTCCTGGTGACTTTCACTAACAAAATGCAAACAAATCCACTCTAAAACCATTTTGTCAATCAGCTTTTCTGGGGAAGGTCTGGTGCCTGCTGCTACTCTGGTTATCCCACAGTGCTCAGTTCAGTGAGGTATAATAGCCGGCAGACATTCAGCAAATAGTTGGACAGCTGGGAAATCTTAATATGAAGTAGTGTTTTCATTGTGTGTGGGGGGAGACGGGGCACAGAAGAACATTTAATAGATCTTTGGGTGAGAAACCAGCCTTTGCATTGTGGAAAAAAGGCTCAAGACACAATAAGACTCCTATAGTTAAGTCTCATATTATTTGTTATTAAAGGCAAGGACTTAAGATGTGCTTTTTAACAGTCTTTAGTCTGGCTGTAATTTAAGATGACTTTTACAAATTAGATCCTAATCCTTGCAGACACAGATGGCTATTACAGAACAGCTTTGTAAAAACACTAGTCATTTGACTTGAAAGAGCATTCAGAGAGGGATGAAGTGCCATTAACTCTCAGCTCATCTATGACTCTAGGAGGCCTAGAGTCCTGGGCTTTCTGGGTTTAGGACTGGAATCTGGGTGGGCCTAGGGCATCTGTTCTGAATTGGAATAGCCTTTCTTGATCACTAAGGAACAAGAAATTTATTTAGTAGTCTGAGGTTATCAACGTTTGACAACAGTTACTGAAAGTGCACATATGAGGCACTGTGGTAAGAACTGTAGCAGAGAGGGATGTAGATGTAAGAAAAGGATGCACAAGATGCAATGGTACATAGCTTGGGAGAAATGCTCAGCATTAAAACATGAGTTCAAACAGGACACAAACAGTGAGGAGGGTGGACACTCACAGAGACGTTAAGAGACTATATGAAACATACTGGCACAAGAATGTCTGTGCCTTTAGTGAATAGTGAGCAATCTCCTACCTCCTACAGATGGAAATAAGGTTGGAAATACAGTAAGGACTAGACTGTTCAAAGTTTTCAACTTCCCCAAGGGAGCCACACTATACTAGGGTAGCAGAAACTACCAGAGAACCTTAAGCAAGAAAGGAAATGATCAGAGGGCTTTGGAAAAAAAAAAAAAAATCACTCATTGGTAGCTAATTTCAGGTTGACAATCTTTAGGTCAAAATGTTCCCTGAGAAACTGGTTCAAACTTGGCAAAAAATTGGTCTTGTAATGGGGAATGGAAGTGAGGCAGAATTAGGTTTAAAAAGAGATACTGAGAAAAGAGAATGATTGAATAGCCTTCTATGACAATGGAAAACAAAGGTTATGTGATATGGCTAGGTAAGGAGTACATTTTCTGTAAGACTAAGTGGAAAACTCTCCATTTAAGGCTGGCCCACATTAACAATAGCTTACACTTTTAGCTTAGGAAGCTCAAGGCATGTAGGCAGCAGACCCATGAACCTCTGCTTCTTTTCAACAGTAATATCCCGGCTACATCTTGATCTGGTGGAAAGAAGTGATTACCGAAAAAGGGAAAAATCTAGCGCGCGCGCACACACACACACACACACACACACACACACACAGAAAAACAAACAAACAAACAAACAAAAACAACAAAAAAACCCTTCCAGTGGCTGGAGAGATGGTTCAGTGTTTAAGGGCACTGGCCACTCTTCCAAAGGATCTGGGTTCAATTCACACATGGTGGCTCACTGATCCAATGCCCTTTTCCGGCTTCAGCAGGTACTACAAGCATGAGGCACAGACATACATGCAGGCAAAACACCCATACCCATAAACCAATAACAATAAATCTCAAATCCTGTCAAATTTAAAAATTAATTTCAGCTGGGTGTAGTGGTGCACACCTTTAATCCCAACACCTGAGAGGCCAGCTTGTCAAATAGGATGAGTTCCAGGAGAGTTATATAGTGAGATCTTGCCTTAAAAACAAAATCAGTATCAAAGAAAATAGAAGTGTATTTTAAAGTCTGGGAAGGTACCTCTACTGGTCTACTAGTCTTTGGATATCTTACTGAGTGTGACCTAAAGGACTGAGAAAGACTAATTATCCCAAGTTTTACAATTTCTAAGACTTGAGGACTTTACCATAGAATATAAATTATGATTGCTAGCATGATCTTGAAGTGTTTGATAATGGCTTCTTTACCAACATGTAGCTGTGTGGTATAAACACACATAGACATGTTTTTGCTACTCATAAATGAAGAAGAGTTGGAGCAATAGTTGCAGCCAGGAAGAGAAGGATGGACAAATTGCCACCACTTAGGGTCCTGAGCCTAAGGTCAGGCAAGACCATCATCTTATATTTTTGGTTGTGAATCTAGCCTTTAATGGCTAAGCCATCTCTCCAGGCCCAGGACCTTCATCATATCCAGAGAAGATTTATGGCTTGGTAGTGGGGCTAAAAATACATCATTGGCTTCTGACTTAATCTTGCAAAACTATCAATGTGAGGGACTTGGAGAAGCCTCGACGAACTCTTGATTCTGGTATGTTAGATAAAGTCACAACAGAACAACACAACAACAACAACAACAATACTAATAAAAATTAAGATTTACTATGTGTCTTAGAGTTGAGCTAGCCCTCCTTCCCTCCCTCCACTCCCTCAAGACAGGGCTGCCCTGGAACTCACTCTGTAGACCAGGTGAACTCACAGAGATCCACCTGCCTCTGCCTCCCAACTGCTGGGATTAAAGGCATGTACCACTACTGCCTGGCTCCAGTTCTTGCTACTTCCTTTTAAAAAAAGCTTTTAAAGCCAGGCAGTGGTGGTGCACACCTTTAATCCCAGTGCTTAGGAGGCAGAGGCAGGAGGATCTCTGAGTTCAAGGTCAGCCTGGTCTACAAGGAAAATTCTAGGACAGCCAGAGCTACAAAAAGAAATCCTGCATCAAAAAAACAAAAACAAAACAAAAACAAAACAAAACAAAACAAAACAAAAAAAAAAAAACAAAAAAAACCAACCAAAGTAGTAATAATAACCAAAGTAGTAATAATAATAAAAGCTTTTCAATCACTTCTTTGAGAATTTCACATAATGTATTTTGATCATATTTTCCCCTCCCCAAACTACTCCCAGATCCTTCTCTTTCCCTAGCTGCCTAACTTTGTGTGTTCCTTCCACCCCCGACACACACACACACACACACACACACACACACACACACACACACACACACAAAGCCATCAAGTCCAATTTGTGCTACCCTATACTCTCAGTTGTATGGCCCACAGATTTGTGCCTTCATCAAAGAATCTTCTTTTTGTTGTATTGGTGATTAACACAGATATGCACAACTGGCCAAGTCTGCAGAATGCTTTCTCTTCCAACTCACTGGTCTGAGTACTGTGCATGGGGTCTCACAAAAAAGTCAGGGCCCCTTTCTCACAGCAAGCCTTTAAGAAGCTGAAGATAGTCTCACTCTCTCCCAAGATCTTTCCTTCTCCAGAGAACACTTCCTTAAAAGACACATCTCCAGTCCCTTCTTTCTTATTAGTCCTGGGTCCCCAGACAGGCTCTTTCTTCTTCAGACTTCCTATTAAAGCATGAAGCTTAAGAACTCTCTTGTTTAGTTTATTTTAGTGCAGAGTTGAAGAGGACCATTTAGTTAGCCTCTAGTTGGGCTTACACCTTTAAAAATGCAGCTGTCTTTCCTACTTGCATTCATAATACATTGCTAGTGTATATTTTACCTTAATCACAACTGCTAAAGGTATGCACATCTATATATTCCCACAAAATTCATTAACTTTACTTTGTCTATAGTTTCAGAATTTTCAGGTTGTTTTGATATTATTTGTAATAATTCAGAAACCTAATATTCATTTATATTGCTAATAAATATGGTATATAAAAAGGATTAAATGCATAGCCTATCAGTTCCCTCCATGGATGACAGACAACATCTTCTGTACACAACCACTGAATCATCGGTGTTCTAACTGTACATTTCCACTGCCCAAGAATAGCATGCTATTATTACATATCTTGCTAAAATACAGACATACTATGACTACAGACCACCACTGGCAAGACTAGTAAGACTATCAAATCACAGATAATCTTTGCTTAACATAATGTATTCTTAGTGAACCTATTAATTAAGCACAATTCATAGTTATGTTCAGATACATGAAGATGAGACCTTACGAAGGCCTATTAGGATAGGTATACACCTAGAAAGTGACAGAAGAAAGATCTAGCATCTAATTTTTACATAGGTCTCTGGACACATCTGCTGGCCTGGGAAACACAACCTTCAAAGGCTGAGGATGGAGTGTACAGAACCAAAAAGATTATGGTGTTTTACAGTAGCCCATACATTTGACTTTTCATGGCCTCTCTTTTCTGGGCTCCATGAGCTGAAAACATTCTTTGAAATAGGCAAGAAACTTACATCTCTCCTAGGAAAGGTGCTCAGTAACTTGAATTCATCCCATGGAAATCCTTTGGAAGCAACGAAATCAAAGACAATCTGTAGCTTATTGCTGGCCAGGAAACGTCGCTCCAGGAACTCGCCACTGGGGGTTCGAATCCGCAACTTGCTAACAGGCTCAGCATTTTCTTCTTTTGGCTCTGGAGGCAGGGCTTGTTCTAAGGAAAGTCGGATGGCCTAAGTAGAGTAAAATTTGAGCGTTAAAATGGGGTATAAATGGAATTATGGAGAATGGGTAAGGGAGGAAAGTAGGAAAAACAAAACAAAACAAAACAACCCTGAAGCCTAATCATGATACATAAGTGCTTCAATCAATTAATTAAAACATTCCAACTTTTAAAAAAACAAGTTATTTATTTTGTATATATGTAAGTGTCTGAGTGCCATATTATGTATGTGGATGCCAGACAACAACTTGCAGGAACATTGTGAACAACTGAGGACATTGCTATTATGTTGTTGCAATTATTCCTTTTTCATACTTCAAATCAGAACTTAACTCAGAGTTTCCTGGTTTTTCTCCTGCTTTCTCTTTAATCCACCTGCCTGCTTGGTTTCTATTTTGACACATCCCTGTGCAGTAACAGATGCTACATTATTGTCTGAACTCAGTGATTATACTAGAGGAGAATAAACAACAGTAGCCCATTAGTCTATTCATTCATTGTGCAGACAGTATCTGCTCCTCATTGTAAGCAGTCTCCATGGTTTTTCTGTACAACGAAAGTAAACCTCAGCTATCCCACATTATGAACCAATATGGAAAGCAATGAAGAAATAATAGGTAAGTCTACTACTGCCTTGCTTCTGAATAACTAACAGTTTCATTGGCAAGAAGAACAAAATACAGCAGTAGCTCAGTCTCAAATATACTAAATGCAAAGGACTTGTGTAAGCAAACATTGTTTTAAAACAATGACATAAAGGACACCTAAACTCAAACAGTCATTGTAAACAGCACTGTTAAACTTCATTTGCTTTGTTCAATAAATACAGGGGTTTTATTTGCATTATTTTAGGTTTTGTGATAAATAAAGCTGGTATAAGAACTGTTCTTATTTCTTGAACTGTTCTTAAGAACAGTTTAAAATATCTTCTTACTTAAAGCACTCACATTTGCACAATGAGAAATGGAGACATTTTATGAAGTGAAATTAGGCACTGAAAACAGATATTTATAAAAGACTGCTTCTACACAATTTCATGGGTAGTGGTGCATGTCTTTAATCCTAGCACTTGGGAGGCAGAGGCAGGCATTTTTTTGTGAGTTCGAGGCCAGCCTGGTCTACAGAACAAGTTCCAGGACAGCTACAGCTATTACAGAGGAACCCTGTCTCGAAAAACCAAACATATTTTAAAAAAGGAAAAAAAAAAATATATTCTTTTACCAAACCTTTATAATTATATTCAAAGACTGGCTCAATACATTTGCACACATACATGTATAAAAATATGTGTACATTATATTCTAGACTTTTCTTAGTAAGTAGGTAGCAAGTGACAATTTATAATGTAAAACAGTCTAAAACTAACATTAATTCCATGAATTCTTGCTCAGTATTTTCTTGTATTAGGGCACTGTTTTAGAAGACAGGGAAACAACAAAGGAAAAAAAAAAAAAAGCACAAAAACATTCTGCTTAAATGGTGCTTAATCTCTCAGGAGGGTAAAGACAAACACCAAGGCAACAAAATATATACAGGAGGATGTGTATCCATTAACTACATAATACATTAATTGTATGTAGAAAGTGGGGAATGCTGGAGGAATGGAGAAAGACCACAGTTTCCAGCACTGTAAATCACAGCAAGAAAAGGCCTAGCAAGAGTGGAAGCCACATGAGCATTTACCAAAGTATTATATGCAGGAGTCACAGTGAACATCAAGGCTCAGGGACTTGGATGCTGAAGAACAGCACAACAGCAATGTGACTGGAGCAGGATGAATAAGAGAAATTAGAGGAAACAAAGGGTATATTTAGAACATATTCAGCTTGAGAAAGCCATTTCATGATCTTACTCTTACTTTAAAATTAAGATATAATTTATAGATGGTAAGCCTGCTGTGTATATGTTTGTATGATTATGTGTAATACTGGGTATCTAACCCAGGGCTTTGTACTTGGAAGGCAAACACCCTACCACTGATCCATATCCCCAGTACACAAAATTCCTAATTTTGATTAAGTCTTGTTTAGAGTTTTCTTTGGTGACTAAAGTAAAGAAGTTTATGCTTTATGTCTGTGTTTACATATGAGCATATGAGTGCAGCTGCCCACAGAGGCCAGAAGTGCATTGGATCCTCTGTAAGCCAGACTTACAAGTAGTTGAGAACTGGCTACCATGGGACCTGGGAAGTGAACTCAGGTGCTCTGAACAACAGGCTGTGCTCTTAACCACTGAGTCATCTCTACAGTCCTGAGACTTGTTATTTTATGGATCATGACTTTGGTATCATATCTAGGGAAGCTTTGCCTAACCTAAGGTATTGAAGACTTTTCTCCTGTGTTTTCCCCCTAGAACTTTAATGATTATAAATTCTTGAATTCTGAGAGTGTGTCCTACAATTTTCTTCTTTTTCATCAGTTTTAACCATTTCAGCTCTATTTCTTCTCCATATACAGTTTAGCAATAGTTTGTCTAATACTAGGTAAAATTCAACAGAGATATAATGAGGTCAGTGTAAGATGTTAGCTTCTATTCTGAGGTTTGAAGTGAATATAAGAAGCATGATGCAATGATTTTCTTTTTAAAAGGATTCATTAAGACTGTAAAAGGTAAAAATATAAACATGGGCTCAGTTAGGTAGTTAGGTGGCCTTAAAATAAGTTTAGTAGTAGCAGAGTTAATGGAGAATATTTGAGTTTTGCAAATATTTTTAAAATAGGTCAAAACATATAATCATTAAATATGGATGTGCAAGACAGAAGCCAAACATGATACCAAGGTTTGTGCTCAAATTACTAAAAGGTTTTCCACTTAGTAAGCAAGGCAGGAAAAGTACAGAAGGCAGGTTTGGGTGGGAAGGGTGAGAAAGGTAAGATAATTTTTAAGATTTTAGACAGATGAAGTTTATGATATATATTAGCAATGTAAGTGGAGATATTTGATGGGCTAGCAATAAAAATCTCAAGGGAACTTGTCAAAATTTTCTTGCCTTTAACATTATATTAGGTTTTATTTCAGAAGACATCAAAACTTAAAAGGAAACAATTTTGGGTAGACAGGAAAAAGCAGAACTTTGAAGAAGAAAAAAAAAAAAAAAAAAAAAAACTAATAAAACCAAGTAACTTCGTCAATTCTTTCCCATCACTAATTCTTCAAAATGCATAGGTCTAATAAATGAACTGTTCTCTAAGTTTCTTCAGATAGTGTTCTCTAGTAAAATGTGCCTTTCTCCATTTATTCACAACTAGCCCCCCATCCAAACATTAACCCAATCAAAATGTTACTCTGCTTCATGTAACACTAGACATCTGGCAACCCTGCCCCTCTGTGAAGTCTTTCTTGTGCCTTTCTACTTTTAGAAACAATCTGTGAAGCAGGGCAGAGCAGGTCCCATATCTGTATCACTATCTATTAAGATTGAGAGGCACATAGTATAAAACACAGTGAGTATACATTTTGTCTATATTGAAAGACAAACTCAAAAGGAAAATAACAGCCGGGAAAAATCTAGGGGCTCAAGAGAAGGTATTGTAGAAGTGGCACTATAGCTTTTTGATGGGTAAAGTTTGGGTAAGGGAAAACAGTTGTTATATTCTCCAGGTAAGAAAATCTAAGAATGATGGGAAGTGCCCAATTAAGTCAACAAATGGGACAGAAATGAAGATTAAAGAAAACAAAGAATCTAGTTAGTATCTGATCAAGTTTTTTCTAAGAGTTCCATATACTAGACCAGGAATAATTCTTTTAAAGACTAGCCAGTCTTTTGTACAAAAACCATCCCAGGAAAAGTACAAAAGTGGTTTTAAAAATACTAATAGTCTCATTATCAAATACAATATAATTTCTTTCTAAAATTATGCCCTACCTCTCGTTCTTCTTCTTGTTCCTTGCGAATCTGCTCCAAACGAAACTGTTCTGCCATCTCTCTCTCATGAGCTTCTCTCTGTTAATATAATGGACAAAGACAAACATTAATAAAAACAAAGGTATCAAGTTCATATAGGATTGTGATGTTTAACAGAGTTCAATTTCACTATGAGGATTTTTTTTTTTTTTTAAATTGTATTACATGATGCAATTGGGTCACTTCTACTCTGGGGGAAAAGTGAAAAAAAAAAAAAGAAAAAGAAATAAATTATATCTAAAGGGCTTATTCAACATAATCTACATGAGCACTGTGGTAACAGCAATGTTTCCTTCTGGAATAAGAATGGAAATGGAAAACTACAAAAAATAGTTTTCTGATATGCTGGATTCTTGGTCAAACATTGTCAGCTCTGTGTAAGGAGGTATTTAAGTGCCTTCAGAGACTTGGGATGTATATAGCCACGTTGGTAGCATGCTTGCCTAGTACAGAAGCAGCTCTGGTTTGATCCCCAGTACCACAAAGCATGGACTGACCACGGTGGCATATGTGTATACCCTAGCATTCTGGAAGTGGCAGCAGGAGGATCAGAAGTTTAGGGTCATTCTTGGCTATATAGTGAATTAAAGGTCAGCCCAGGATATAGGGTCTGTCTCTAAAAGCAAAGCAAAGCAAAACAAAGCAAAGCAAACCTCCACCACCTCCTCTACCACCACCTCCTCTACCACCACCTCCATCCACCACCACCACCTCCCCTTCCTCCATCTCCATCCACCACCACCAAGCCCCACCAAACACAAACTATCCTAAGCCACTTCTCTTGCCCCTAAATTCTGAATCTGTTCTGATGGGAGATGCCATTCTGTAAATATGTTTCTCTTATTGGTTAATGAATAAAGCACTGTTGGCCAATAGGAAAGCAAGATAGGTGGGACTAGAAGACTAGGAGAGGAAGGAGTAGGGAGAAGATTCAAGACGGAAGACAGAGAGAGCAGAACGCCAGCTTCTCTCTCCGGTAAGATAAGACCACACAAAAATACTTAGATTAACAGAAATGGGTTAATATTTAAGACAGAGCCAGCAGATAAGAAACTAGTAATTGGCCAACAGCATTTAATATCTGATACAGTGTCTCTGTGTGTTATTTGGGGCTGGTGTGGCTGTGGGACCAGGCTGGCTGGAAAAAAACTACTCATAACACTGTTCTGCTCTCACTCTGGTATAAAGCTCAAGTTTTAGTCACAACAGTGTGTCTTTCTGCCTCCGTTCATCCTGGACAATAGCTTACTCTACTACCTCTTCCTCTGTATAGTTCACTTATCAGATCACCCATATGAAAGTATTCCTAGCGCATTATCATCTGCTGGCTCTTCAAAAAAGCTGGTAAAATATCCCCCCCCCCACTGCAACTCTAGTTCATGAACATTCACAAATTCAGTGCTTCTCTGATGTTTGTGGGACACTTGCCTAAGGGAAAACCTGTCAAGCACTCTGTGGTTTTGACTTAAAAGCCATTCCAACAAATTATAAGTCTTTGCTTGAGGACACAAACATGGCTTATTCATTTTTTTTGCATCTTCAATACCCAATACAGCAGCATGTGCTTAAGAAGCAATGAATAAGTCATAGTTTCTAAACCTAACAGCACAGTAGTCACTCAAAGAACTTAAATGGACATTTGGGCAGGTGAGTGACTCAGCATGAAGGGTGTCTGCTGCCACATTGGAAAACCTGAGTTAGACTCTTGGGACCTGCATGATGGACTAACTCTTCAAGGCACTCTCTTACCTATACACACATACCGAGACACACCGACACACACACTGAGATACACATACATACACACACACAACACAAACGTAAAAACCCTGTTGGGGCTAGGTGGTGGCGGCTCTCGCCTTTAATTCTAGCATTCAAGAGAAAAAGGCAGGCATATCTGTGAGTTAAAGGCCAGCCTGGTACACAGAGCGAGTTCCAGGACAGCCAGGACTGTTTGAAAGAAACACTGCCTTGAAAAACAAAAACAAAACAAAACAAAACAAAACACCCTCAAACCAACCAACCAAAACAACAACACCACCACCTGTTGGGTTCTTCCATACACTAATTATTAAATAGATACTAAGCTCATTTTGTGATCATTTGTGATTATTCTGATACAACTTATTTTGTCAATGAATGATAATTTGAGAATTGTGGGTAGAACTAATTTCTGTTAACTGAACCTAGCTTTTCCTAAAGAAAATTTAATATTTTTTAGGATGCCAAGTGAGTTAAAGAGAGAGAGAGGTGGCATTCAGATAACCAAAAACTATTTAGGACTAAGTTTTATATTGCAGAAAACACTTCACCAAACCTACCTTTGCCCTGTCAGCTTCAAGGGAAAGGCGATAGGCTTCATCTTGCTCTCTCTTCACATTTTCTCTGGCTTCACGTTCATCCTTAAAAATGAAAGATTCAGGTAAAGTTACATCATTTTTTTTTAAGGAGAGAAAAAAAAATCCTGTATTGTTTCTAAATGAACTTATTAATTAAATAAGAAACGTTTAAAGTATACAGAATAAGCAAACAAACAAGATGAGCAGCATAATAACAAAGATGAGAATATCTAAATACTAGCTTTGTTTATAAACTATTTGTAAGCCACTCAACAACTCTAGAAATCTTCTATTTCCTCTATAGTAAATTGAAATACTATCTGATATGGCCATTGTGAGAATTTAACATCGTAGCATATGGACTTGTAGCAAAGCACAGAACACTTAATTTCTTTGCACGATTATGGTTCCTCTCCCCCTTTCTTCTGATTTGGAGAGTATGGAGACTAAGGACTAGGAGGCAATTTTTAAAAAGGCTGAAAGCAAATACTTTTGTTAACCCCATTTCACACCATATCACTAAAAATTCAGTTATTAAGACAAAAATCTTTCCTCGTTTGGTTATTAAGTAGTTCCCTATTACATTCATACTTAAAGCACGTGGCTAACGGAAGTTAGCTGTGTCAAAAATATTTTGTAATTTTTTTGCATGTGATATAATTAATGTAGTATATTAAGCGAGGTCATACACTATCAGAAAGAAATAAACCACATGTTCTCTTTCATATGTAGAACCCAGCCAATAATATATGTACACGTATTTGAAAAAAACAGAATCATAAGAGACTGATGGCCAATGAGCTTAGACCCCATCTCTACTGTCCCAGCACTGAAGTTACACTCTATACTGATAAGCCTGGTTTCTAATGAGTGCTGGGGATCCCAACTTAGATCCTCATGCTTGTGTGGCACTTGCCTGACAAAATCATTCCCAGGTCCTCTTAGAATACTTCTAGTTTCTAAAGTGAGTATACCATCTACCTTCTGAACTCTTGATTTGAAATGCAATTAAAAATTAATTCACCAACAGAATTTTTCAAAATCCATTGGAATGTCCAAAATATACATACTTTATTATTACTGTAATTATTTTGAGATGGTTTCACTGTATAGTCCTGGCTGACCTGGAAGTCACAGAGATTTGCGTGCTTTTATCTGGGATTAAAGATGTACACTACCATGCCTGGCTAAGTACTTACATTTAATAACTGCATTCATAGGAGTATAAGTCTCTCTTTCAGTCATTGTTGCATTAGGTTGAAAATGTACAGTCACAAATATCTGCCCATTTCTGATTTGTTAAAGAAATTTCAAAAGGCTTAACTTTCTTTGCTTTTCTAACTCACTATATATATATGCTTATTCAAGACTGAGTGCTATGTTCAGCATTCTCTTAGATGCTCTCTCTAATACCTAGTCAAGACTGGCCTTCTCCCTAAGGACTTCTAATTCCAATATTTAGGTAATAATTATAAAGCAAAATAGATATACTCATAAGAAAATAAAAATGTCCCTTAAACATAATAAAGACATACTTAGCAATATATTTTTAACTATACAGACATATTTTTCTTTGTATTTTTACTAACTCTAACTGACAATCTTTTATTCCATTCTATTTGTGAGGTTTTATGGCTATTTGACACAACCAACAAGGCATATTCTTGTTTCTGTTTACATGTTCCTTCAATGAATTTACTATTCTGTAAACACCTTTCCTTAACCCAATACAAGTTTCTGCAGAATGTCCACTTAAATATTTCATCCAAACCAGGTAACCTGTATTCAACAGTTTCTTCATTATACCTGAGGAGGGGCAATGGACAGGCCAGCATACTTGTGCACATGTCCCAGTGCTGGCAATGGCAATCTACATGAATGGGTAAATGTTTTCCTTTTCAGACAGCAATTAAAGCACTGGACATTCACGGACCATGTGTGCCCATGGATAAATATATTTTTAAAACCATCTATCTCTAGAATGAAATCAACAAGTTCTAAGAATAATCTTGTCCCTTTCTGCATCTATGGAAATATGACCTATGGAAATATTTAGGAGACTTAAAATTTTAAATTGGCCTTATTTTTCCTGACTTCATTTTTTTTGAAATTAGTTCCAATTTTATAATATTCCGTGTTTTCCCTTTAATGCATTTATTAAATTTCAATTATATATCACATATTTATCCAATATAGGATCCTTCCCATGACTTCAAGTAAACACCACAATGTTCAGAGTTCATCTATATTATATTACATTATGTTATATTATATGCTGCTATATCTTACACGCTGCCGACAGTTTGAAATGTGTTTAGTAAGTGTAGGCTAAATAAATCTATGCCACAGTTTGTGTGTGTGTATGTGTACACACACGCTTCATGTGTGTGCATGAACATATAGAGGCTAAAGGTTGATGTGAAGTCTCTTCCACTATTGTGTTAAATCTTAAATTTTTTATTCTTTATATATACATATATACATTTATTTATTATTTTTTATTATTTTACATATCAATCCCTACCATGCCCCCTGACCCCCCTCCTGTCTCATCCCACCTCCTCAGGGTGGGTGTTGCCTTCCAGGAGGGATCATCAAAATCTGTTAAGTCATTTGGAGTAGGGACTAGGCCTTCCCTCCTGCCTCTAGGTTAAGGGAGCATCCCTGCATGGGGAATGTGCTCCCAAAGTCCTTTCGTGCACCCAGGATACATCCTGCTTCCACTGTCAGAGGTCCCCTAGACTGCAGTTTCCACTCCCTCCACTCCTCCCATCTCCCTCAGATTCTGTTCCTTTGTTTCCCTTCAGAAAAGAGTAGGCCTCCCAGGGATATCAACCAAACACAACATAACAAGATGCAACAAGAGTAGGCACAAATCTTACCAAAACAGGAAGGACCAACCCAGTAGTTGGAAAAGTGTTCCAGCAACAGGCAAAAAAGTCAGAGACATCCCTACTCCCACTGTTTTTTGAGACAGGGTTTCTCTGTGAAGCTTTGTAGACCTGGCTGGCCTTGAACAGGAGATCCCCCTGAGTGCTGGGATTAAAGGCAAGTGCTGCCATCACCACCTATTCCCATTGTTAGGAGTCCCACAAAAAATGTCAAACTAAACAACAATAACATATCTGCAGAGTACCTAGTGCAGACACATACAGGCCCTGTAATTGCCATTTCAGTCTCTGTGAGCCCCTAACAGCTCTGCTTAGTGATTCTGTGGGCCATGATCTACCAGTGTCCTCGATTAGTTTTTAAGAGAAAGTCTCTCAAAATCTGGGTTCACTGATTTGGCTAGGCTTGATGGCTAGAAGCCCCTGGGATCTGCCTGCTTCTTCTGGTAGTCCTGGCTTAATAGATACATACTACCAGGACTGGCTTTTTATGTGGGTACTAGAAATCTACCTAACTTGAAATCCTTGTGCAGAGCAAATACTTAACGCAGAGTTTATATCTCCAGTGCCACCTCCCCACTTCTTTTTTCTTTTACACATTCTCACTATGTAGCTCTGGCTGGCCTGGGTCATTATGTAGATCAGGCTAGCTAGCCTCAAACTCATAGAGATATACCTGCTTCTGCTTCAACTGCTAGTATTAAGGACATGTGGCACCCTGCTTGGAATTTTTTTTTTTTTTTTTTTTTTTAATACTGGCTTTACTTAGCCCAGGGTGGCCTTGATCAACTGATTTTATTGCCTCCACCTTTTGAGTGCTAAGATTATAGGCATGTGCCACCAGGCTTGGATTCTATTTTCATTTATTTATTTTAATGTTGGGAATTAGACCTAGGGCTTTGTACATGTTAAGCACAGGATCTGCCACTGAGTTACATTCTCAGCTCCCAGTATACTCTGGATAAATAACTATCCTTTTAGGCATAAAGCATCAATTGTCTGCAGTGAAAATAGGAAAAAAGGCATATCGCTTGTCTACAAAGCAACCCTGTCTGGTCAGCATTGTCAACTGGTTGGACAGGATTGACTTGTTATGATAATATGTATATTCTACAAAGGGACAAGTCACATCAGCTGGAAGCCATTTAAGAGCTACAGTTCATAATCCAAGAATCTAAGCAAATAGTTCTGTTCTAAAACAGACTGTTGCAAATATAAAGGCCATTAAATAAACATCTGACATGGAGGACTTCCTAAACCAGCTAGTCACCATCCTGCCTGCTCTTTTCTTTCTTTTTTGCGACAAATATTCATTAAGTACTGATTTTACATTTGGTATGACATTAGCACTGGAAACATAGAGAAGGCCAGATAATCCACATGTGACATCACTGCCACGTTGTAAAGAGTGAGTGATCTATTGTGTTCAGGGTTAGGTTACTCTCCTCTTCCTTAAATAATGCTGCTTTTTGTTCAATCAGCTCTACTGCTCCACATACCACCTGTTTCCATAGACTTTTATAAACACAGGAACAATAAGTCCGAAGGAGCCACATTAGAGATGGAGAATGAGGACAGATGAAGTGCATGAGCCTATCTATCTAATAAGGCAGAGCTTTTAAATGGGAACCCAGAACTTCTGAATGCTTCCCCATCGTTTCCTACCATTAAGGTAGAAGGACTGCTTGAAGCCATGTGGTACAGAATGAAATTTCACAAACTTATTATGATCTTCCCATGTGTTTATGATTATTTGTACATGACTCTATTTGTTCTTATCCTTTCTCTAGAATTTATACTGTTGAGGTACCCCCCCCCACACACACATATTATACTATATCCCAGGGGTTGGTGTAGACAATCTACAAATCTAGTTTCATAACCTGAAGTGCTATGAAGTGCTACAGCTGTGGCCTACAAGTATGTCCCCGCAGAGTGAATTCTAGGCCAGCCTGGGTTACAAAGTGAGACACTATTTCAAAAATCTGAAAAAGACAATAGAGAGACAAAGAAACAGAGAGACAGGAAAGACTGATAGAAATTAAAAACATTTCTATGCATCAGAGAATGCCATTAAGAGAAAGGACAATTTACAAAATGTAATTAATATTTACAAATCAAAAGAAAAGAGGTCAAAGGATTCAAGTAGGCATCTTTAAGTAAGGCCATAAATTTCATTAAGTATGCATTCATAGTTGTACTCACAATAGCCAGCAGATGGAAATAACCCAAGTATCTACCAACAGAAAGGTGAACATACAAATGTGGGCATACAAACACATATATATACACAAATGCACACACAAATGGGAGTATTATTCAGCTATAAAAGAAATGATACTACAATACAGATAAGCCTTAAGGATACTATGTTAGAGGGGATAACTATCATGTTTCTGTTTACATACAGTACTTAAAAAGGAAATGTCATACAGAGAATATAGATCATAGACTTCTGTTGGGGATGAGAGCTAATAGCTTATTAGACAAGCTAGAAATGCTAGTTCAGTGGTGAATCAAGTGAACAGACAGCTTTTCCTCTTCCTGAGATTATCAGAAGAGCCAGCCTTTCATTTTAAGAAGCGAATTGGATTTCTGAACAGTCTCCATCTGCAGCAGAGAAGCTTCTTTAATGAGGTTTGATAACTACATTTATCTGTGGGTATAAGGATAAGTATTTAGAATGCAGTTAGCAAAGTAGCAGTTTAGAAGGTTTTCCTCTAAATGTGGGGCCCAGGGCAACCTGGTACACACCTGCCACTTGACTGTACTCCTGCCAAGCCAAGGTTCAGTGGAGACCAACTAGAAGGTCGGCCAGAAGTTTCATTTTACCCTGGGGCAACACCTGATTCCACAAGCTGGGACCACCTGGGCACCATCTAGGAATGGACCATCCAAGGAAAAAGTACCTAACATTCCAAAGGAAATTCCTAACATTCCAACCATTGCAGATAGGATCACTTGATGGCTCTTATCCTGGCACATACCCATCCCCTTTCACCAAGACACCCCTAGCCAATCAGGGTCTTGAACCCTGAAAATCCCCTCACCTCCAACCTGTACTATAAAAAACAAAACAAAACAACAACCCTACCCTGGCTGAGCATTCCATTCTGTTTTCAAACAGTATGTTGGGCAGATGGAGAGCCCAAGTTGAGCTTGAATAAAGGCTCTTTGCTTTTATATATGGCATTTGGTCTCCTTGTTTTTTTTTTTTTTTTTTTTTTCTTTTGAAAAAAAATTTTTTTTAAAATTTAAATTTAAAACAAAGTTGTTTTACATGTCAATCCCAGTTCCCTCACCATCATCTCCTATCACCTCCACCAAACCCAAGCCCATCCCCTTTCTGCTCCCTAGGGAGGGTGAGGCCTTCCATGGGGAGTCTTAATAGTCTGTCAAACATTTGGGGGCAGAGCCATGTGTCTAGGCTGAGAAAGTATCCCTCTATGTGGGATGAGCTCCCAATGTCCTTTCATATATTAGGGATATTAGAGGCCTCATAGACTGCCAACTAACACCCACATTCATGGGGTCTGGGTCCACCCTATGCTGGTTTCCCAGGTATCGGACTGGGGTTCATAAGCTGCCCCTTGTTTAGATAAGCAGATTCTGTGTGTTTCTCCAGCCTGGTCTTGACCCCTTTGCTCATCACTCCTCTCTCTAATTGGATTCCAGGAATTTGGCTAGTGTTTAGCTGTGGGTGCCTGCTTCCATCAGCTACTAGATGAAGGCTCTAGGATGGCATATAAGGTAATGGTCAATCTCATTATCATGGAAGGGCATTAAAGGTAGCCTCTCCACTATTGCTTAGATTGTTAGTTGGGTTCATTTTTGTAGATCTCTGGGCATTTAACTACTGCTAGGTTTCTCTTAAAACCTATAATGGTTCCCTCTAGTACGGTATCTCTTTTCTTGTTCTCCTCTATTCTTTCCCTGTCTCTATCTTCCTGTTCCCTCATGCCCACCTCTCCTCTCTCTTCCTCTTAACTCCCTCCCCCCCCCATGCTCCCAATTTGCTCAGATATTGTCCCTTTCCTCTTCTCCAGGGAACTATGTATGTCTCTCTTAGGGTCCTCCTTGTTTCCTAGCTTTTCTGGCAGTGTGAACTGTAGGTTGGTACTCTTTTGCTCTATGTCTAAAATCCATATATGAGTGAGTATATACCATGTTTGTCTTTTTGTGAGTGGGTTACCACAGGATGGTTTCTTCTAGTTCAATCTACCTCCCTGCGAATTTCAGGATCCCATTGTGTTTTTCCGCTGAGTAGTATTCCATTGAGTAAATGTACCACGCTTCCTCCATCCATTCTTCAGTTAAAGGGCATCTAGGTTGCTTCCAGGTTATGGCTATTATAAATAATGCTGCTATGAACATAGTTGAATGATGTCCTTGTTTTTGAATGTGCATCTTTTGAGTGTATGCCTAAGAGTGGAATTACTGGATCTTGAGGTAGACTAATTCCCATTTTCTTAAGGAGCCACCATAACTGATTTCCAAAGTGGCTGTATGAGTTTGCACCCCCACCAGCAGTGGAGGAGTGTGCCCCTTTCTCCACATCCTCTCCAGCATAAACTATCTTTGGTGTTTTTGATTTTAGTCATTCTGACAGGAGTAAGACAGTATCTCAGAGTTGTTTTGATTTGCATTTCCCTGATGGCTAAGGATGTTAAGCACTTTCTTAAGTGTCTTTCAGACACTTTAGATTCCTCCACTGAGAATTCTCTGTTTAGGTCTGTACCCCATCTTTTAATTGGATTATTTGATGTTTTGTTAACTAGCTTCTTGAGTTCTTTGTATATTTTGGAGATCAGCCCTCTGTCAGATGTGGAGTTGATGATTATCTTTTCCCATTCTGTGGGCTGCTATTTTGTCTTGTTGACTGTGTCCTTTGCCTTACACATAGAAGCTTCTCAGTTTCAGGAGGTCCTGTTTATTAATTGTCCATCTCAATGTCTTTGCTACTGGTGTTATTTTCAGGAAGAGGTGTCCTGTACCAATTCTAAGAGGCTCAGTGTGGCTGGGTTTATGATGAGGTCTTTGATCCATTTGAACTTAAGTTTTGTGCATGGTGATAGATTTGAATCTATCTGCAGTCTTCTACACACTAGCATCCAGTTATGCCAGCACCATTTGATGAAGGTGTTTTTTTTCCCCCCACTGTATAAATTTAGCTTTTTTTTTTTTTTTTTTTTTTTTTTTTTTTTTGTCAAAACTCAGGTGTTCGTAGGTGTGTGGGTTAATATCAGGGTTTTCAATTAGATTCCATTGGTTTACCTGTCTATTTTTGTGCCAATACCAAACTGTTTTCAGGACTATAGTTCTGTAACAGAAGTCAAGGATGGTGATGCCTCCTGAAGCTCCTTTATTGTACAGGGTTGTTTTGGCTATCCTGGGTCTTTTGTTTTTCCACATGAAGTTGAAGATTATCCTTTCAAGGTCAGTGAAAAATTGTGCTGGGATTTTGATTGAATCTGTAGATTGCTTCTGGCAAGGCTGCCTTTTTTACTATGTTGAGCCTACCTATCCAAGAGCAGTTTTAATGATGAGTCTCTCCAAAAGATCTATGGATTCAATTACAACAAAAATACCCAAAGAAACTGACAAGCTTATACAGACGTGCATGAGATCAAGGACAATTGCAAAAGTTCTGAGAAGAACAGCCAGAGGACTCCTGTGACTACCTCCAGATTTGTCATGAAGTAAGTACATGGCATCAGTATAAAAATAGAACAAAGGAAAAGGCAGAGTTCAGACACAGACCTATGTTCAATAAGCAACTGTTTCCCCCCCCCCCCCAACAGGCACCATGGTAAATTGGTAGGAAAGGATGATGCTCCAAAGATAGGCTGGAATTACTAGATATCCATATAGCTCAAGAATTTCAATGCATATGTCTATTTACAAAATAACTAAAATGGATTACAGACCTCAGTATAAGATCTGCATCAATACTACCACAGGAACACAGGAAAGCACAGTGACCATGTGTTAGGAGACAATAGATTCGATTCAAAAGCATAGATACATGGAAGAAAAAAATGTTTAAGTTGAATTTAAATATAAAAATTAAAAACCTTTGTATTCTTAAAGACAGGGAAAATTTACTTTATAAAGAGAATAAAAAGAAAAGCTACAGACAGGAAGAAAAATTTCTACACATCATGTCAAATAAAGGACTTTGTACCTTAGATATGTAAAGGACTCTCAAAATAAAATAAATAATGAAAGGATCCAAGTTTAAAAATGGAAAGATTTTCAAACCTTTCATCAATTAAAGGCCGATGTAAATGAAATGAGCCACAAGACAAGACTCTCTATCTCATTAGTACATAGGAAATGCAAACTAAAACCACGACACACCATTACACACTCATTTAAATGTCTAAAATGAAAAATATTATACCAAGTGCTAACAAGGGATTTGGAGGTTTTGACATTCCTGCACTCTGCTGGTGAGAATGCAAACTGGTTTAGATGCTCTGGAAAACATCTGGCAGTTTATGAAATTGTTCATCATACATATGCCATATGACTCAAGGCTTCCAGCTCTAAGTACTTCTCCAAGACAATGAGCAGTGCCTAAACATGAACACACACCCAAAACTTCACAGAAATTTTGTGGTAGCTCCCAAAGAAGAAATAACCCCTACATTTTTATCATCTAATGCTACAGAATAAAAATATAAAGCCTAAGAAAAGATAAATGAAGTCAGGCGACTATAAACGAAAGGTTCTTACACAACCGACTGATAATATCAAAAAAAAAAAAAAAAAAAAAAAAAAAAAAAAAAGACTGCCAGAACTACAGCCTTGCAGAGTATTCTACAGCCTTACATAAAAAACATTGCAAGCCTGGTGAGTTGTATTTGACTACAACCTTAGCACTTGGGAGCAGAGGCAGAAGGGTGGTGCATTCAATGTCATCCTGGGTAACATAGTGAATGATCCTACCTAAACAATAACAAAACCAAATAATAAACCATGTAAAGACATTAAATCAGTTTGACAATGGACTAGCACAATTTGTTATTAATCCTTGTGGCCAAAAATTATTGTTTCATTTTTGCCTTTTGCCTTTAAAACTTACTCCAGGCCTTGGCCTATCTGAATGCATTCACAGTTCACTGTGCATTCCCATTCTCATTGTGACATCATTCTATTTCCCCAATAAACTGTTAGTCTTAGAGACCCCCCTCACCAACCAACTTAAAAAAAAAGTCAAACCATGAAAAATGCAAACATTATTAAAAGTAGAAGCAGGGGCTTGTGTCAAAACATTTCTTGCTCAGAACAGTTACTGGAACCTTTTATGACAATTTCTCTTACAATTTCAGAGAGTCGGTAAGCATAGACTTTTATCAGTGGTATTTACATAAATTTTAAGCCAATCACGACTGGTTCCTTGTGTTTACAAACTCCATTGATTTAGAAACTTGAAGTTGGCTCAGAAATGAGTAACTTTTACTATAAAAGTCAACACAAATGGCCAAGGCCCAAGGAGAGAGCACTTAAATGCAGGATACACCATAATCTCATTCCCCAACTGAAACCAGAAGACAGACAAGATGCTATTAAACAGGGGTGGATATTATCACTCTTAGCTTTGCCCTTGGTTTTATCAGTGGAAATGATGAAGTCAGATAAAGGTTCTATCAAACTACAGATTGAATGTCTTCCCACTAGAAACAGCATTCACATAATGTTATGCACAATCTTCAGTGTCTTTTTCCAGTGACCACTGGACAAGAGCTAATCTCAGCCTTATCTCATATGTGCAAATTTTATACTCATCACATTCTAGTGGCTGCTGAGGGTCAGACTTGCTCTATATATTCACATGTTGTTTTAAAGATCCAGGATGCCTGACAAGGAAGGAACTATTTGAGTCTGTTGGAATAATGTACAGTAAGTTAACCACAGAACATACTATAAATTAGAATTGCTTGGCTATTTAACTGTTTTTTAAAAAAGTTCTTGTGTAAAAATTTCAAATGCAATTATTCTTAAATGCAACAATGTTAGTACTAGTGGATGGTGCTTTGTATAAATTGAGAAAACTAAGTGCCACTAAACTATATACATGGAAACAGTTAACCATGTTATATAAGCCAAGTGCCACTGAACTATATAGATGAAAACAGTTAACCATGTTATATAAACTCTACTTTCATTAAAAATTTGATGAAAGTCTAACCCAAACAAAAAAAATTGGCAATTGTGATATAACTATATAGTGGAACACTGTTCAACAATAAAAAAGAATGGAATGATATATATACAATATAGATGAATCTCAAAATATTTCGGTCAGTGAGAAGAGCTAGGCTATGGTATATTCTAACCTTCTTCAAAATTCTATAAAATGCAAATAAATCTATAGTGACAGGAAGAGAGTGGGATCTGAGTTGGTAAAAAGACAGCAAAAGGGACACGAGGAAGCTTTGGGGAGTGATGTGAAGGTCACAGTTTTGATTGTAGAAAGGTTTTATGGATATGTCAAACTGTATACTTTAAAAAAGTTTCTTTGATGGATCCCATTCGTATGTTCTTTTTATTCTTTAGTTACCTTTATGAGTGGTTTTCTTGCATGTATGTCTGTGCACTATATGCATGCCTGGTTTCCACATGTGCCTGGTGACTTTGGAAGTCAGAACAGGATGATGGTTCCTACAGAACTGGAGTTACAGATAGTTGTGAATGTCCATGGGAGTGCTGGGAATAGAACCCATGTCTTTTGTAAGACCACTAAGTGCTCTCAGTCACTGACTGAGCCATCTCTCCAGCCCCTAAACTGTATACTTATTTTAATATAGCTTATTCCATATTAATTTTGTCCCAGCACAGCCTCAGAAAATATATGACTGACAATACTCTCCAAAATGTTAATGGACTAGTCTGCATTTCCACTGACAGTGAGTAAGTACTACTTTCCCCCATATCCACATCAGTATTTGTTATTTGTTTTTTGGATCTTAGCCATTCTAACTGGTATAAAATAAAATCTCAATGTAGTTTTAATGTATATTTCCCTGATGACTAAGGATGTATAGACTGGAATAGCTCCAATGGAAACCAGTGTGGAGGTCCCTCAAGTTAGAAACACATCTATCATGTGATGCCGCTACACAATTCTTAGGCATATTCCTAAAGGACTCGATATCCTACTACAGAGAAGCTTTCTCACCCATGTTCACTGCTGCTCTGTTCCCAATAGCTAGGAAATAAAAACAGCCTAGATGTCTTGTTAACTGATGAATGGGGAATGAAATGTAGCACATTCACACAATGACATATTATGCAGCTGTAAAGAATACAATTATAAACACAAGTAAATGGATGGAGCTGGAAAAAAGCTTTTTTGAATGAGGTAACCTAGACTCAGAAAAATAAATGCCATATGTTCTCTCTCATGTGTGAATGCTAGTTTTTAATCTTTAGATATGAGTGTTTAAGTTAGAGTAGCCACAGGAAGCAGGGAGCTATTAAAAGTTCATGGGGAGGTGCATTTCAAGAGAAGGGGCTAGAAAGTAGGTGATATGAAATGAGAAGGAGAAGTAATGGGACAGGAAGGCTTAAACCGGGGTGGAGGATGAGAGGGCAGGGCAGAGAGAGTATGAAGAAGGCTAACTAATGCTAAAAAGCATTGAAAATGTCATAGGGAAACCTACTACTGTAGAAACTTCCTAACACACACACACACACACACACACACAAGAATTTAAGTGGAATTACTTTATAATGGTATACAATGCTACCTCTAGACACCATAGGCTATCAAAAACAAACAAACAACCAACAACAAAATAGAACAAAAAAAATCCAAAGCCAATGCCAGGTGTGGGTTCCTTCTTTTTGAATTCTTGGTTATACTCCATAACTTGATGGAAAGATCTATTGCTGGAGATGACACATTCTTGGTCCTAGAACATGGAGAAACCAAGTGTTGTCAACCTGGAAGCTTCATCCCTACTGGCTAGCTTTCATCATGCTGGAAAGTGTTATGCACGATACTAGGGAAGAAAATAAGCAACAGTCTCACCCAGCTGTGGCCCACAGAGCTACAATAATGACTGTCCTGGCAAGATATGCACAACAGTGCCACCAATGTTAAGGAGTAATCAATCAGTTTTGATTAGATGTAAACTCACCCCACAAGATGAAACTCACACCTGGTACTGTTAACTGGGCCAAAATAACTGTGGATGGCTAGGTCCCAGGGGAGAACCTAATACTACATTCTGCTAACTGGCCCCTAAGTTCTTATCTTTATAAACATAGATTAGCACGTATCTCAACCCTCACAAGAGAAGCTTCTTTTTACAGTGGATGACAATTAAATCAAGCCAGATAAAATCCCAGGATGGATGAGGATGGGAGGACTCATTAATCCAATCTTTAGCTACTGAGTTATTGGTAACTGATGGCTGCTGGGGGTAGGAATTCCGTTTTCTTCAGGCTAACCATGTTCCAATAGACAGCCCTACACCCAAGCACATACAGGTAGCACTAAGTTGTCTCAGTGGGTTTATGAAAAAAGAGAGAGAACACATTAAGTCAGGAGGAAAAAGTGGTGCAGGAGAAGGAGCTGAGGGGAAGGGGGTGGATTTAATTAAAATGTACTATATATATGTATGAAGTTCTTAGGATGGTCTAGTTGTGGGCAGGACAGAGTGGCGGTGTCATACGGGGAGATAACTTAATAGAGAGGTCCACTGTGGGGGTTAGGGAGAAGCCTGGTGACAGGGAGGCTCCTAGGAGTCTTAGCAATAGTGGAGACGGAGCATGAATTGGCCTTTCCCTGTATTCAGACTAATGACTGTCCTAGCTGTCATCATAAAGCCTTCATCTGGTACCCAATAGAAGCAGATACAGAGATCCACAGTCAAACACTGGGCCTAGTTCTGGGAGTCCAGCTGAAGAAAGGGTAGAGGGATTGTTATGGGTAAGCAGGGAAGGGGGGATTTCAAGATTGTGATGAGGAAACCTAAAGAGACACCTCACCTGAGCTTGAGGGAGCTCAAGGACTCTGGATGAACACCTAGATCAGCCAGCATGGGATTTATCTAGGCCATCTGCATCTGGGTGACAACTGTGTAGCTTTGCCTTTTGTAGGACCCCCAGCAGTGGGACCAGGACCTGTCTGTCCCTGATGCATGAGCTGGCTCTTTGGAACCTATTCTCTATGGTGGGATGCCTTATTCAGCTTTGATGCAGTGGGGAGGAGCTTGATCCTGCCTCAGCTTGAAGTGCCATGCTTTGCTGATTCCCATGGGAGGACTTACCCCATTTAAGTGGAGACAGGGGAGGAGTGGATAAGAGTAGGTGGTGGAGGGAGCAGGAGGAGAAGAGGGAAAGGAAAATGTGGTTGGTATGTAAAATGAAAGAGTGATTAAAAAAAAAAAAAACCCAATGAATAAGTTAAAAAAAGAAGCTTGAATAAAGGAGAAGTAAGATTAATGAAAGATAACCTACTTGGAAACATTTCTTAATTGTAACACACAACAATCCAAGAAAAACAAAACACAATAGAGAAGTTACAGATGATTAAATCAGAATGTCTCATGGGCATTTATGAAAGGGCAACATAACAAATGAAACAAAATTAAAGGAGATGTTTCCTGTATAAAGAAGAAGAAAAAGTAGCCATGAATCATGTCATGTGGTTACTCTGGGAACATACAACATAGACATCAATTTTGAGTGTGCAACTAATGGGTCCCACTATAGACCGAATAGGCAGGAACACAAACTTTAAAATGGTGTCTAGGTGAATTCTATCTCACACAAACAACATTGAAGATCATGACCAGGGACTCTTATTGGTCTTACAGAAAACAAGAATAATTTTGATAAAACCTGTACTTTCAAATAGATTTCATAAAAAGGCTTTCCAGCAGTCATGTAAATTATTCTCAGATCGTCTACTGAGTGCATACATTCTAAGAAAGATAAGGAGGCAAGAGCTGCAGTAAAATATGCATTTCCTTTCCAACATGGCTCTGTTACATAGTAAGTCTAGTTAAATGCTCGGGGAAGAAGGTGGCAGGGGAAAGTTTATCTCTATGGTTTCCATTCTGTAAAATGCTCTCATTTCCTGTCTATCTCTCATCAGCTCTATCATTAAGTATTTGTAAAGGAAATATGTGAAGTATTAATGAATACCCTTTTTATATTTTTTATCTAGGACTTTTAATCCTCCCAAGTTTTGTATTTCAAAATTTACAAAGCACTTTCACACACACTCTCACAACAATCAAGTTGGCCCAAAAGAGACCTATTAGAGATGAAGAAATGGAGACTTAGAAAAGGAAGTGAATTTTCCAGGGTCCCACAGCTGGTTAGAATGCCAGTACTTAATTTAAGAGGGTTTTCTGCTTTCTCTTGAATCTGTATTCTTTTTCCAAAAAGATGCAAATATACTCCTTAAGTTAGCATAAGAACAGCCACAGAATTATTCTTCTGGGTGTAAAGAATCTGTTAATTTCTGCTACACAAATTAAGAGGAATACCAACTATGGACTTTGTTCATTTGATTACAAATGGATTCTCCATAGAGATAATGAAGGGATATTTAGCTCCAGCTTAATCATTTCCTCATCTAGTAATGTGACTATTTCTTTCTTCAGACTTTGCCTTTTTTCATGTGTGTCTTTAGCCTTACAGAATGTCTGATACCTGATAGATTTTAAAAATACCAAGAAACAAAAATGAACATTTGGCTATAATCATCTGTCTGTCTATGTCTGTCTGTCTGTCTGTCTGTATAAACCAGGCATTGGGGGGCAGAGACAAGAGGATCCTAAGAGCTTGCTGGCTGGTGAGCCTAGGCTAAAGGGTGAAGTGGTTTAGTGAGAGAGAGAGAGACAATGTATTGCTCTGTTCCTCACACGAGCACAAAAAAGACCAGCATACTCATGTGCATGTACGAAATACACATACCACACCCAATCCCCACATTCCAAAACATACACATGTACTCATGCCTGCACTCCCTCCATAAAAAAAAAAAAAAAAAAAAAACAAAAACAAAACAAAACATAGTAAGTAGGTGTTCATACATACAATGTTGGGGATAGAATTCTGGCTCTCACATGTGTTAGGTAAGGAGTCTACAAATGAGAAATAAACCCTTTGTATTTAAATTTAAATGATCTAAACTAATCTGTTTACAAAATTGTTAATGAACTATAAGCACTCAAAAACAATGTAGTGAAGACTATGGAAAATCTAACACTATATGTTTTAAGGTTCCTATTACATAAAGGTTGAGCCTAAATATTAGAGTTAGTATTTACATAAAAGATTAGTTATTAAAGAAACTCTAGCTAACAACAGTGTTGAATAGAGTAATTTAAAAATAGCACACTGTATAACCATGAAAACAGACATGAATTTACACATCACAAGGAACTGCCAAGTTTTAATCATGAAGTTGCCTTAATAGAATGTCTCTGGAATTTCCGGTAGTGGTGTTTAGAAGATTCTTTTTCATTTGGGTAGAGGTGGTATGTGGAAGTCAGTTGAAAAGCTGGATCTAGGAGCAGTTTGCTCATTTCTTTGTGGCAGAACTTAAAAAAAAACCAAAAAAACAAAACAAAACAAAAAACCAAACAAACAAACAAACAAAAAAAAACCAGCTAGCTTGTGAGTTTCTGGGTAAAGGTTTACCCTATCCCAGGACAGTCTATATAGCTGCCTTGTGACCTGGGATGGAACCAAAGTATTTACAAACACCTATACTCAAACCCCGTCCTCTTTTGCTCAGATCTGACATTTGCATTTTTCATGGGTCTCACAGTTTCCTGTTCCTCCATATAAAACTAATTCCATCACTTCGTTATTCACTTACACTTTTATAAAATCCTAGGTGCACACCTAATTGACAATGCCTTTTGTTAGAAACTGGAAACAAGACTGCTAAAACACCTTCCCTTTTTTCACTAGTTGTGAAAGCTTAGGAAAAAGGCAACATACATGAATGTCAATTATAGGCTAGTCAGTTTACAAATGTTTCTTTTCATTCCCACAATACCACAAAAAAGCATTAGTATTTTCTGACAGATAAATCAAGACAGAAATTGGCTATGTAGTTTACCCAAGGTATACCCTACTGAGGAGTTGTGCATGTCTACTTCAAACACCTGTGTTCTTGCCACGAACCCCCGTCCTCAAATTTTAAGACAACACAGAAATCACTTCTTATATATGAAAACTATAAAGAACAGAATACTCTCTGGCACACTAGCAGAATTTCCAACACAAAAGCCTAAAATCTGTACTTTCAACAAATGAGCTTAGAGGTTACACTTTGAAATTCAATGTACTTGAAAAGAAAAAAGAAAAAAAAAAAAAAAAAAAAAGCCGATAAATTATAACAATAGTACTGTAAAGACTGAACACAGACATTAGCTTCCTAAATTCAAATGGCATAAATTTTCTGCTTAAAAAACACCATTTACTATTTAGAGTTCAGATTCTACCTGAATACAGATGTGTACCCTATGAAAACATGTACCCTGCCATACATTTTTTTTTAGCTTCCTGAGTCCTTCCTATGGGCAACTGCTTCTTCTCTTACTAATTATCAATGTTTCTTTCCCATCTGCATCAAGTCATGCAAAAACTATAAGCTACATCTTATTTTCAGATTTGTGAAATGTTCTCCACTCCTTCAATCCAAATAGTTACTTTTCATTCACTCACGAATATAACTTTCATGATAACCTTACAAGTAGCTACAAACTGACCAAACAGAGGAACCGGCTGTCCTTCAGAGGTCCAGGATTTGATTCCCAAGCATCTACATGGTGGTTTACCTCCACTCATAACTCTAGTTCTAGGGAGTGGGATGTCCTCTTCTAGCTTTCGTGAGCATCAGGCATGCTTGTAGTACACAAACTTACATGGAGATCAAGATCCCACACACATAACATAAATTTGTAAAAAGGGAGCACAGGGATTGGAGAGATGGCTTAGGGGTTAAGAGTCCTTACTGCTCTCTAGAGATCCCAGATTTAGTTCTTAGCACCTACTTGGTGGCTCACAACCGATTGTGACTCCAGTTCCAAAAGATCTGATGCCACCTCCTGTCTCTGGCATGCACACACATAGATGCAAAAGATCATTCACACACATAAAATATGTCTTTTTAAAATAAAATGGAGACATATAAAATTGGAGTAGTTTTTCCTCAAGATTCAGGGTTTGTTAGGTAACACAGGATTTGAATTCAGGCAATTTGATACCATAACTCTTACTAAGTAACCTTCAGCCACATCTCATGAGACAATGAGCTTCTTTTAAGTAAGAGCATTTGCCCAGAACAATATAAACTGTATTGCTTTCTGTTCTTCTGGCCCTTGTGCATTTCCTACTCTTCTTCTATCCCACTTGAACAAGGCCCAGGTCTCTTCATTTGTATCACTCTCTTAATTGCTTTAGCCACAGAGATTTCATTTTTACAGACAAATGGCAAGTTCCCGATAGCAGAAATGCTGTTATCCTGACTAGCTTAGCCAGGGCATCATATGGAAAGCACTGAAAGAATTTTCCTGAACTGAAATATAGAAAACAAAAACAAAAATAAACAAACAGAAAAAAAACCCAACAACACATGAATGTGTAATGGGTAGTTTCTCCAAGGCAAAGAATAAAGAAGCCAGCAGACCGGTATATGTTAGGTATCTCCTTGACAGAAAGATGTCATTTTGAAAAGCAAATGTAAAAGTGTTCTTAAGCACACAATGGTTTGTTCTCCATGGTTGACTGGTTTTGACTTACAAAGTGGAATTCTACAGTTCAGTCTCCTAGTAAACAGTAATGGGATACTCATAGGTATACACTCAAATTGATCATTGGATTAAAACTTGTATAGAAGGCTTTATCCCCTTCTTAAATAAGAGATGTTCACAAATAATTTAGGTTGGTTGTATAGCTGAATATTTCTATTGCTTTATGTGAATAAACTAGTTAAGACAATAAAGTGCATGTTCTTTGTTTCAAGTATCCCTGGAGTATTTGCAGTGAAGAAATTCCACAGACTGTATTCTTTGTACTTTGTCAACAATTGTTTTAGCTCATTGTTTCCTCAGGAAAAATCCTTCATATAGGCTAACACAGTATAATCAAATCTAGGCAAATGTTACCGAAAACCAAAATGATATGGGCTGGCGAGGAACTTAGTGGTAGATCACTTGCCCATTATGTGTGTAGCTTGGGTAGCACTGAAAACCAAAGCTCAAATCAACCAAACAAAATGTTAAAACCAGGGGTGGGAATGTAGCTCAGCCTGCAGAGGGCTGCACAAAGCCCTGGTTTGATTCCTCCAGCACTGCCTAAACCATATATGGTTATGCATGCCAGCCCATCCCAGCACTCAGGAGGTAGAGCAAGTATATAAATTCAAGGTCAACTTTGACTACATAACAAGTTTGAAACCAACCTGGAACTCTTGAGACCCTGTCTTAAAAAAAAAAAAAAAAAAAAAAAAAAAATCTTCACAAGGAGAGAGTTGGTATGTTTTGTAGATACCCATGGGAGGCCTGCTCTTTTTGAATAGGGGAGGAGTGAAATGGGGGGAGGCAGAGAGAAAGGGGAAAGAGGGATTAGAAAAAAGGGAGGGGAAACTGAAGTCAGAATGTAAAATAAATTAAAGGGGGGGGGGTAGAATGCAAAATCATTTGAAAAGGCTTCTCTCCCAATCCCCTTTACCCATCAGCCACCCCACCACTAGATAATTACTTAGTTTAAGAGAAAATAACACTAAAGCAACAAATAACAGCAAGGCTAGTTATAAGTGATCTTGGGGTTAGTAACATAATGGCTATTTACTCCACTGTAGAATGATGAAATAATACTAATAAAGTCTAACTTTTTTTCCCAGTTCATTCTAGAGTAAATTAAAGACCATACGCTGGTAGTATATGCTTCAATAGAACTGAATTGTATTCTCAATTACGTAAGAGGGAATTGGAAATTAATTCAAAAAGGACAGTGACAAGCAATGATATTAAACAGTCTCCTCTGGTAGCTATGGAGCTAGTAGTCAATGTACTATACTTTTGAGAACTACTACCCAACAGCCAGGGTCTGTATTTGTAAACACTGTACAATCCTACTGTTCCCTATAAAATATGGCTTTTTCCAATTAGTCATTTGGAAAGTCATTAAAAATTCTCTTATTTTCCTCTCATAAATGGGTAGAGAACACATGCTGTGAAGAACATACAAGTAACCCAGGCTCATTCCTACAATGCTGTTCTAATAGGTGCCCCAAAGCTAATAAAAGATATTATAATTTTGTTAAAACTGATTTCAAAGTCAATTCTATGAACTTTTTTCCTTTTGAAAAATTTTATTTTCAAATGAACATACAATAAAATGGATTATATGGTATATAGTTCTGTGAATTCTATATAGTCAAGTAACCACTATCACTATTTCTATCTCAGTGTCTACATACACCTGCATCATGGAAATTGTTATTTTTAACTAGAATTATTTGTATATCATTACTATCTAAAAAACTGTATCATCCTTATTGGTACCAGTACTGAACAAACATGGGCACATGGCAAGCATGTACTTGAGAAATTTAGTGCTCAAAACAAATTATTGCTGGTTCACCAGCTGGAAATCTATGAAATGTCCTTTGAAACTAAGCAGGTGATTTCATGTCTTCTTTTTATGAGCATTGCTGTGTTTTCATACTATACCACAAATACCTATTTCTTGGAAGGATAATTAGTTGGATGAAGCAATTGGAATCAAAGCAAACTCTGTGAATAAAAATTAGTAGGCAAGAAGTAGAGAAGGGGCACATGCCTTTAATCCCAGCACTGCAGAGGCAGAGACAGGCAGTTTTCTATGAGTTCTAGACTTGCTTAGTCAATATAGAGTTCTAGGAGGGAGGGAGGGAGGAAAGGAGGGGGACGGAGGGAGGGAGGAAGGTTTGCAGAAGTAAAGGTAACTTAGTAAAAACTATAGTGTAAGCTACTGTAAGTCTCTTGGTTGACTTGCTTACTACACAAATTCTTAGCTTTTGATGAGTTCAAACTCTTGCATTTTTTTTTCCTCATGCTTTCCCAAGCATTCAATGTATTCTCTGTTTACCTGTGCTCATCATGTCTTTTCTGGAACTAAATCAAAATGTGCCTCTTTAGAGAAATTCCTCCTGTCTATGATAATTTATTTATCTGTTTATTTGGTTTTTGAACACAGGGTTTTGCTTTGTAGCTCAAGCAGACTTCAAACTGAGGATTCTCCTGCCCTGCTTCTTGAGTCCTGGGAATATAGGTATTTCTACCCCCAAATTCCTTCTTATAAAATGGTCATATAAGAACATAAAGGATTTTTAGGAGATATGATATCGTCATGGAAAAGTTTAGGTTAATGTATAATATTAACGAAAGAAAAATTTTGTAATTTTGTTTGTTTGTTTTCTTTTTTGGAGACAGGGTTTCTCTGTATTGCTTTGGAGCCTGTCCTGGAACTAGCTCTGTAGACCAGACTAGACTTGAACTCACAGAGATCCCCATGCCCCTGCCTCACAAATGCTGGGATTAAAGGCATGTACCACCAACACCCAGCTTGTAATTATTTTGTGAATATATATATATATATATATGTGTGTGTGTGTGTGTGTGTGTGTGTGTGTGTGTGTGTATATATATATATATATATATATATATATATAATATATATATGTATTATTTCCATTAAGATTTCTTTGAATTATCAATCAGGCTTGACATTGGGAAGATCGAAAGAGCCATGAATAAGGATCTCAGTTTTAGGTTTTATTCTGAGTTTTAAAACAATATTATACAGGGACTTGCTTAGTGGCTAAAAGCACTTATAACCTCCTGTAACACCAGCTACAGATGTTACAATGCCTCCTGCCTCAGTTAGTACCTGCACTCACGTGTATGTATCCATATGCAGGCACACATATATACACATAATTAAAGATAAGAAAATTAAATCTTAAAGAAAAGTCCACCTCCCCAAACAAGGCGGTATAAAAGTAAGAAACCAGACAGACAGACTGCCTCAGAGTCAGTCACCATCTCATCACCAGAAAAGCACATATATACTTACTTCATTTGGCCTTACTGTTACTGAAAGAAAAAAGTGGACAGGTTGGGCCAGCGATTTAGCAATGAATGCTTTTATGGTGATAGATGGTGACAGCCTAAATAAAAAAGAATGCATTACTGAGATATTATCAATTGTGCTCTGTCATTACACATAGTTCCACCCAGTCTAAACTTGTCAAAAAGTGTTACTGTAATCCATGAAGAAGACTCCACCTCAGGCAGCAGAGGGGAAAACATGGAGGGCTGGCTCTGAACAGGTGTGCTGAAGTGTGATGCCAATGTTGACTCACTAATCTCTTTACATTAGTCTCATCTATGACAATTATTAACTTCTATTCTGAGATGTCAGGAATGGATGAACTGATCCATCAGCAGCAGGCATTTTAAGAGCAACAAATGTAAACAAAGAGGGTGTGGATGCAATTTTTTAAAAAAGCGTGAGTGTTATTTCATGCACAAAAAGTAGACAGTAAGCAAGTTTTTATTTTATTCTGTTCAACTGACGAAGATATTTGGGGATCTAGGAATGTCTGGTCTACTCTTCAGGTTAGTCCATGCTGACTTTATTTAATCTTGGTAAAAGCACTGATTGATTTTAGTTCATGAGTATGAGGGTATGTTAGTGTCATAAGAGAAGACGATGTATGCAAAGTAAATATGTAATGTGGCTGTGAGCAGCTGTAGGACATCTGGTAAGTTACTTAACCTCTACATATACATCAGTGTTTTCTTCAGTAAAACAGTGACATTAACAACTTCTTAGGATTGTGACAGCTAGAAGAGTCTATTTATGGAAAATATATAATACTTAGAAAAGCAAATACTAAATGCATTCATAACTGGGTATGGTGGTATGAGCCTGTGAACTCAGTCACATGAAAGCCTCATGCAGGAGAGTTTGAAGCCAGCCTTGGCAACACAGTGAGACCACATCTCTAAAAACAAACAAACCTAATCAAACCCAGAGGCACACATTTAATCCCTTCTTTAAGGTACACCCTTGCTTCTGTAAGAGGTCAACGTTTGGACTCTAACATCAAGGAACACACTGCTTAGCTGCTCAGGATTAGAGCTCATGAAGATAAAGCTTGAGTATTTTCTGCTTTGTTGGATTACAAGAGTGTCCAGCATGTGCTGTAAAAACTCAAATTTCAGGGGTGATTGCTAACTTTAATTGTCAACTTGATAGACTCTAAAGTCACCTGGGAAGAGTTTCTCAGTGAGATACTGTCTATAACAGGTTGGCCTGAGGCCTTGTAAGTCTTTGGAGGTCTACCTTATCTGAGCTAACGGAGGCGAGAAGATTCACTGATAGGCCCACCATTCCTTAGGCAGGGGATCCTGAACTGTGTGAGAGTAGAGAAATATGAAATTAGCTTAAGCATTCAATCTTGCTATATAGCCCAGGCTGACCTCAAATTTGTGGTAGTCCTCTTGTCTATTTCGTGAGTTCCAAGGTTGTATGTATACCTTGACATTTAATAGTGGCAGTGCAATCTAGTTTTCTGTTTCCCATATTTTTGGTATAATTCCTAAGAAACATTGGAGAAAGATAATTCCTCTACATGCAATGCTTTAGTTCTTAAATTTCACTATTGACTCACTCTTGTATAATAAAAATGGTAAAAACCATGGTATCAAGCTTCTCTTGCATCTGGATATCTACTTTTCCCAGTGAATGACCTTGTATCCTTGGAGATCAACTGGCTCTCCTAAGAGTTTATTTTTGGTCTCTACTTTCTTCCACTGGCTATTCTAACAGCAATGTACTCTCTTGCTAGTATACTCTTAAATTACATATTGAACTCAGGAAGATAACACTTCACATTTTGATCTCTTAAGAGATTGCTTCTGCTATTTGAGGTCCTTTGAAACTCATTATGAAAATCTGACAAAATTTCTTTTTCTATAAAAAACACCTTTAAGATCTTTATAGAGGTTGTCATCTGTGGATGGCTTTGGCTAACAATTTAAATTACATCAGTAAGTTTTTTTATTCCATTCTACTCTATGGGAAAAATAAAATTTCTAACTATTTATATTCTCCTAATTTATAAGGTTTGTAGATTTCAGTGTACAAGGTGTGGTCTTCACTGATAAATTCATTCTTCAGCATTTTTTCTTTTTCATGCTAATCTAGATGAAATTGCTTTCTTAATATAATCTTTTTTTTTTTCAGATTCTTTATTGCAAGTGTTGATTTCGTATTGTTCAATGCTGGTTCATCCATTTGTTGTTTTATTATGCTTTTTCTTTTGTTTTGGAATGGAATTTTAAAGATCTTATTAATGAATAAGGTCTTTGCATTCCTTTCCCATGTAGATGGCTTATTTCTGTCTCTTGCCTAGTTATTCTGGCTGGAAACTCTACCCCATAAGAAAGGGTGTTTTGACCGCATTCTTGTCTTTTCTTGACCTTAGAGGAAGTTTTCAGGTTGCATATTGTTATTTGTGGCTTTTTCATAGATGGCCATTGCCATGATCAGAAAGTTCCCTTCTATTCCAAGAACTGGCACTTTATTTTATTAAAGTTGTTTTTGACATCATCTGACTCTTCTATGTTATGTATTGTAGAATATATTGCATACTTCAATAAATATAAACCACTGCATATATAGCCATAGTCCAGTGGTTCTCAACCTTTCTAATCTTGCAATCCTTTAATATAGTTCCTCTGGTTGTAGTGACATTCATTTTACTTCATAACTGTAATTTTGCTACCATTATGCACTGCAGTGAAAATACATGATATACAAACCCCAAATGGCTGTGACTCACGAAAATAGTCTATCCTTTATCTTCTTTAAAAAAAAAAAAAAAAAAAAAAAAAAAAGATTATTTTTATTTTCTTGGTATGGGTGCCTTACGTTCATGTGCCATGTGCATACCTGGTGCCTAGGGAGGCCAGAGGAGGATATCAGATGCTCTGCAGTTCTAAGTGCTTATGAGCTACCATGTAGGGAATCAAATTCAGATCCTTGAAAATAGCAGCAAGTGCTCTTAACTGCCCAGTCACCTTTCCAGCACCTATTCTTTAACTTACATCCTTTGTTTTCAGTGTTAGTAATAGTTTATTATAAGATTTGAAGTTTATATTATTTATAGTATTTCTATATTCCTTCTTTATTTCAAGTAAGTCAGAAAGTCTGTGTCAGAGAATATGAGGAACTGAAGCAAATGCCTGTTAGATTTTTCAGACATATATTTTTCAAACAAACAAGGACACAAATAAAGAGATTTCCTCATAAAATGCCACTGCAAATTGTCACATTCTATATCAATGAGCTAATCAGACTCAAAATGAAAGGCTGTTTAGCCATGATGGTGGTAAGTAGATTAATGACTTTTTTCTTTAGTTGTTCTTACAGCACAGAGTATTAGTTTATACTAGATTACAGCCTAGTGTGGAAATTTAAAACATATCACATTCATTTCTTCCAATGAAGAACATACAAAAATTGTCAAAGTTTTGGATATCAAGCTCTATATGGTGAAAGCTATGCTCACTGCTCACCAGTTTAATTTGTTACAAGAAATCTTTATATCTTACTCTTAAAATTTTTAACTATTCTTTCTGCTTTAAAGTCATAGAAACTCAAGAATATATTGAAATAAGACATGAAGACATCCCTTGTATTTTGACTATTGTTAACTGTGTTGTGAAGGATGTGTATCTCATGTGTAATTACAGGCTTGAGCACACAAATCTCTGAGATCAGTGAACCAGCAAAACTGTAAGAAACATAAGAACCACATGAACAGCTTGTTGAAACATACATTGCTAGGTTCTACCCTTATCACTCAGACTATTTGGGGGGGGGGCTATCACATGAACACTTAGGCCCATGCCTTTACTACTAAGCATAATTAGCTGAGAAGAAGGGGGATGTTATTGACTATTGTTTTAAGTGGTCTGCTAGAAAGAAATGATTTAAGTTGTCCAGAAAGTTCATAATTGTATTCAACGGTATGTTCCAACTCAAGGAGAATATTATTGCTAGTTATTAAGTTCAGCAGATAATGGATGTTTTTCATTTGAATAGCTACATACAACCTTCCCTAAAGATAGTTTTTAAAAAAATTTTTATTAATATGTAGTTCACATACTATACAATCCATCTATTTAAAATGTACAATTCAACGCTTTTTGATACATTCACAGATGTTTTCTGTCATTACTACAGTCTTTTCTATCACCTGAAAAAGAAACCACATATCACACTCTTATCTGCATAACCCATGCCCTAAATTCTTCCATGTCCTTAAGTGCTGGCTAACCCACTGTGGTAGTCTGAATGAGAAATGTCTTCCATAGGCTTGTGCATCTGAACACTTGATCCCTAGCTGTAGTGCTGTTTAGGGAGGTTTTGGGGGTAAGTCTCACTTGAGGGAGCTGGTCACTACGAGTGGGTTTTTAAGATTTCATAATCTCAGCCTATTTCTAGTTTGCTCTCTCTACTTCTTGTGGCTTGAAGATGTGATATCCTTCTGTCAGTTCTGGGATTTGCTGCTATACCTTCTTGCTGTGATAGACTCTTAGGCCTCTGGAAGGTTAAGCCAAAATAAACTCTTTCTTCTATATGATGTTTTGCTCATGGTGTTTTATCACAGCAACAGAAAAGTAACTAACACACCTGCTATTTTCTATGTCTACTACAGGCTTCCCTACTGTAGACTTTCAATGGATAGAATAATGTATGAGCAGCACCCAAATCTAAGCAGTGCTCAAGTTCAAGTCTAAACTTTCTTCTCAGACTCAAGGTGAACTCAATTGTTTTATTTCATTTTGTTTTGTTTTGTTTTTATTTTTTCGAGACAGGGTTTCTCTGTGTAGCTTTGTAGATCAGGCCTGCCTCTGCCTCCAAGTGCTGGGATTAAAGGTATGCATCATCACTGCCCACCTGCCTTTTCTGACTTTTTTTCTTTTTTTGGAGCATAATGTTTTAATATTTATTTATCTATCACATATTTTAAGAACAGTGACATTTGTATGGCCAAATGATATTTTATTGGATGCGTATACCACATTTTGTCTACTCATTTACAGTAATGGACACTTGAATTCTTCCCATTTTTTGGCTAATGTGAGTAATGTTAGAATAATCAATATTTGTTCCATTGTTTTAGAAAATTAAGTTTGTAGCTACATTTTTATTGTTAACTTGGTAGTTGTGTTAGTTTTGTTGCTGATAACAAAATACCCAAGGAAACAACGTGTCTTAGTCTCTTTTCTGTTGCTGTGATAAGATAACATAATCAAGGCAATTTATAGAAACCTTTATTGTAGGTTTACAGTTTCAAAGGGTTAGAATCCATCACTGCACTAAGCATGAAGGCAGACAGGGGGGTACGGCCCTGGAGCAGTAGCTGAGAGCTTAGGTCCAGATCAACAAACATGAGGCAAAGAGAGCTAACTGGGAATGGTTCCAGTCTTTTGAAACCTTAAATCTGGCACCCATTGACACACCTCTTCCAACAAGGCCATGCCTCTAACCTTTCTCTAACAACTGCGGACCAAGAATTCAAACATGAGCCTATGAGGGCCATTCCCATTTAGGCATGCCTCCAAAGACTGACCTCCCTCCCTCCCTCCCTCCCTCCTTCCCTACCTCCCCCGTTTCCTCTCTTCTTTCCTTCCTAGACCTCACCTCCCAATAGCTCATTTAGTTTACTAATGGAGTGCCCACTGATTGGTGAAGTTAAAGAGTTTATGATCTAATCACTTCCCAAAAGCAATACATTCTAGGGACAAAGCCTTCAACAACAGTAAGCCTTTTGGGGAGATATTTCATATCCAAACAAAGTAAGATTTTATTCCTAGCCTACAAAGGCTAACATCCATCTCACATTGCAAAATGCAATCAGTCTATCTCCAAGAGCCTCCAGTTCTTAGCAGTTTAAGCTCTGCTCAAAAGTTCAAGCCCAGAACCCGAGACTCATGACAGACTCTCGGATGTAAGCTGACACAGATAAAGCCAATCACGAGTTACATACTTCCAAAATAAGCATTCCTATTCCCCAGATGAGACATAAAAGTGGTGAGGAAGGATTGAACCAAAAATAAACAAACAACAACAAAAACAAACCCTCAAACCTAGCAGCAAGGGAAACATTGAAACCTGCATCTCCATGTCCAGCCAATAGGGCACACACAGCAGTGTGTTTAGTTCAAAGGTTTGAGCAGCTCTGCCTCTCTGGCCTGGTTAGCTATAGCCCATATGGGCTCTCTCTTGAGCTGGTTCTGTTTACTGTTCCTCGTTGTCCTTGGCAAATGTTCCACACTCTCAACATTTCAAATTTCCTGAGGGTTCCACTGTATTGTTTCCTCTCTCACAACTTTACACTTTACCCTTTCAGGAAATACCTGGGGATTCCAACTCTGTCACACACTACCCTACAACTCCTGTATTCTCCGTATCTGAAAGACCACCACCAGCAAAGTGAAACGAGGTCTGCTGTTAGTTTGTGCAGTAGCTGGGCCCAGTGGTTCATGGAAGGAGGCATCAATCTCTGAGTACATGGATGGCTGAAAACCAGGAAACATCCTGAAGATTCCCAGAAACTCTGGAGTTCTCTCTCAAAGCAAAGCTTTAAAAAAAGTAAATTTGCTCCCTTATATCCTTGAGCTTCCTATGGGTGGATTATGGCCAATGCCTGAGATGCCTTCAAGGCATCTTTGCTATTGTCAGATGCAACATCCTTGGCATCTTCTCAGAGACACTAATCTTTTTAAGCAACCACACCTTCTTTGGCCCCAACTTCAAACATGTTCCTTTTCTAGCCAAATGGCAGTTTTTCAAATCCTGCTCTGCTTTCCCTCATGGTTTTCAATACAGATTTGTCTAAAGAAGCCAGCAATATCCATGCCCATGGCTGAAATGGTAAGGTGGCCTGAGGTTTCCTTCACCCGGTTAGTTAGTTGGGCACTGAAGTCAACCTAGCACAGTTGTAGGTATGGACATGCACACAGGTTCTTTGTCAGAGTCTAATAAAAGCGACATAGTGATAGTAATGATCTCAGTTCTATGTTAGTTTTTCACTGGTGTCACAAAATACCTGAGAAACAATATAATGGGGGAAGAAAGTTTTTCAGGCTCATGGGTTCAGTGTGTAGTTATTCGATCTTCTTGTTTTTTGGCTATCGTACATACAATAAGGCAGAAAAGCATGGCAGGGGCATAGCTAGTATAGTGTGGCTCTTCTCATTGCAAGCAGGAGGCAGAGAGAGGCAGAGACAAGAGTCAGAAACCAGAAACATTCTTCAAAGGTATGCACATGATGACTGATGTCCTTCAATGAAGCTCTTACTCCTAAGAGTCCATTCAATTATGAATTAATAAATGGATTAATCCGCTGGTGGAGTTAATGAACTATTGAGCTAATCTCTTTAGGGAATCAGGTCTTTCAAATACAAGAACCTGTCGTGTATTCAACAATAGCAACGTTTCACTGGTAATACAAAGATTTAAATGAATTTTTAGCTCAAGAAATTATTTTAGACAATTTCACCTTTGGTGTTTGATATTTTCACTGCTTTTAGTAGTAATTATTTAAGAATATGATTTCTCTTTTGCTCTGAAAAAAATAAAGAGGTAATCAATCCCTTAATATAAAATAAAATATGCAATATATATTTTTTCTAATATTATGAAATCTTAATATAAATATTTTATATTTGTCCTTTAATAAGAAAATGTCACAACAGAAACATTGCCACTAGGAAAATACATTGTTTCTTTTATATGATCAATTTTCATAATTCACTTATTAATAAACTTTTAAAAAAGATTTGTTTATTATGTATACAATGTTCTGTCTGCATGTATACCTGCATGCCAGAAGGCAGTAACAGATCTCATTACAGATAGTTGTGAGCCTCCATGTGGGTGTTTGGAATTTGGGAATTGAACCCAGGTCCTCTGGAAGAGCAGTCAGTGCTCTTCATGGCTGAGCTATCTCTCCAGCTCTTTATTAATCAACTTTTTTTTTTTTTTTGTAGCAACTTGTATGAAGTCAGCTGCATTGGTATTTTTCATACTAGCAAAATTGTCCTTATATAATATTTATATTAATGGTGAACTAGTTTGGACTATGCTGCAGTAGTCTGTAGCATTTATAAACACTTCTGTGGTTCATAGCCATATTTGGGTCATAATCAATTTTGGGTAACTAGGAATCCAACTAATTCAAGCAATAAAAAAATGAATGAAAGTTTTAATAATATTGTGAAAATATGAAAGTTCAGATGTCAAAATCAAGTGTTTCTATGAAATGTGAAATAAGTGAATAAAACTAAGCCATGATCCGCTCACCATGCCACCAGCATGGGAATCGGGTAAGGTGAACCTCATTCTCCTTTCCTGTCCTCCACTGCAAATTCTTCAGTTTCACCCCTAGCCCTGTAGCAGACCACCTGCCGCAGACTGCCCTCTCCTAACTCCCTGAAGAATGTGCAGATCCAGTTTTCCTCCTTCCTAGAAACCCTCTCACTTAGCTCCCTCCCATCTAGCCCATCCCAATTCCTTCCTGTCCGTCCCTAATAACTAGAAACATGCTCTACCGTGTACCCACAGTGCCACACAGAGCAGTATTCCCTACTGAACAACCCATACTCACCACATCCTAAGATCTAGAGAGGGCAACAGAAATCAAGGAATGAACAGTCACCCACAGAGACAAGATCATATAACAATACCTTGAATCACAATCAGCTCAACCCAGACGCCTAGACATCATTGTAAAAATACAACCAGTAACAGTCAGGGCAATACCTCTCCACAAGAACCCAGCAAAGACACTATAGTAGGCAGAATGAGAGAGTGAAAAATCTTAGAAAGCTCAGTCCTAAATGGGATATCTCCACTAAATCTTTCCCATCAGGGTTCAGGACACTCTGAGGAAAGATTTTAAGAGCCAAAGGGGATAGAAGATACCAAGGAAACAAGGCTGTATAGACAGAGCAGGACTGATGTGTGTATGAACTCAGACTGTACACAGGTGTAAGCCAGCTGGGGTTCCAGTACTGAGAGGGTATGTGGTGATATTTTGTTTATGATCTAACAAATGAAGCTTGCCTGAAGATCAGAGTACAGAGCTAGCCACACTAGTTAGCCACAGAGGCCAGACAGACACCTTTAATCCCAGTACTTGGGAGACAGGGGCAGAGGGATCTCTGTTCATTCAATGCAACAATAATAAAACAATTAACAACTGCAATGAGCTAAAAGCAAAACAACCACAGTAAATATACGCTTTATGTGCTATGGAGTGTTTTTATTTTTATGAGTCAGTCTTATATGTAGCCCAGATGGGCCTTAAACTTGCAGTCTTCGGCCTCAGCCTCATGAGTATAACATAGAAATCTTTCCCTCTTATACTTAAGTTTCAATGATAGGAGACTTGGATTTTTCATTGTTAGCTTTATGTTAATTTTTTTGCTCAGTATTAAATGAATTAATGTCAATTTCTTTACCAAAGAACTACAAGAAACTCAGATAATGATGAAAGATTGAAGTAAAAGATGCTTGCAGATATTGTGCATTTATTATTTTAGGTGCCTGTCTGTAGTCAAATGAGAGAAAAAGAAAGGGTATGGATTTGGATAAGTGGAAGAAAGTAGGGAAGATCTGGGGAAAGCTGGGGGCAGGGGGAGGGAACTGTAATCAAATATACCGTATAAAAAACTACTTAAAAAAATAAACTGAACCAAACTGACTCATATTGCCAAGAGAGATGGCTCAGTGGTTAAACTACTTGCTGCATAAGCCTGACAAATTTATTATAGGTCCTCAGGACACACACTGGATCTGGAAGCCATAGTACACACTTCTTTAATCTCTTGCTCTTAAAGGAAGAGATCAGACGCAGAGACAGAAAAGTTCTCAGACGTTCATGGGCAAGTTAGCCTGTTATATAAAGAAGTGAAGAGAAACCTTGTGGCAAATAAGGTGGAAGGTGAGGACCAACACCCAGGTTGCCCTCTGACCTCCACAGGCATACTACAGCATGTGCACACCCACAGTTGTACACAGAAACATGTATATATACAGCATAATCTGTAAGTCTGGTACTAATGAGACTCAAGATTTAAATGGCTGAGGAATGTGTTTAGTGAATTATTGCCAATCAATGCCTCTATTTAGGATAAATGTAATCTTGAATGGCAACACACCTATTATTACAAATTCCTAAGTACAATACTTCATATTTCAAAATACCAATTTATAGGATAATATTATAAATATCTTCCTACCAGGCTGTCTTTCCTTCAAAGTAAATAGCACACCAACTAGCTAGAAAAATTACAACTGAACATTTTTGTGGGAACAAAAGAAAGCCATTAAGTATTAAAGAGTCAAACCAGTGGCTGAAGATGTGGTTCATTTGGTATAGTACACGTGCAGCATGCATGAAGTCCTGGGTGTGATCTTCAGCACCATATAAAATTAGGCACAGTGGTGCCAACTTACAATCCAACATTTAGGAGATAGAGGGAGGAGTAATACAAGTTCTGGATCATCCTTGGCTACATTTGTCCCAGACACATGGGGTGCTGTCTTAGAGGAAGTCTGAGACACATTGTGTCCTATCTTAGTGCAAAACTGAGACACATGGGGTCCTGTTTTAGTGGAGGCCCAAGACAGATAGGGACAGGGGAGACAAAACAGGAGAGACCAAAACCAGTAGTAGCACCTCTGTTAATCTGCTACTGGGGGACTTTGTGTTTATATCACCATAATCAAACTGCCTTTTCAAGTTAACTCATTTCAGGTAAATTCTTCCAAACATCCACGTACTTAATTAACAAACACCTACTGAATACGGAACTTGTTCTAGGTATAAGGAGATGGGCTATAAACATGAGTAAGAGATGACACCTATTTATAAAACAAACAAACAAACAAACATAATTGGGCCCAGTATGGCGGTACACAGCTTTGATACTAACACTGGGAGCCAGAAGCAGGCAGATCTCTTTGAGTTCTAGGTCAGCCTGGTCTATAGAGTGAGTTCTAGATCAGCCTGGTCGATTTATTGAGTTCCAATTCAGTCCGGTCTACATTGTGAGTTACAGAAAGCCAAGGCTACATAGAGAAGACTCCATCTTAAACAAATGCAAAAGAAACAGAACTAATTGCTTCCCTACCACAACCGAAACCAAACAAACCAACCAACCAAACAAACCCTGTTAAGTGAATGGAAGACAGAACTAAATAAACAAAGCAAAACACTAGTACAGGTTTATACTGAAATTGTCTACCGTTTCACATTTTTAATAATTAAAGAGTATCCTACTGAAAACATGCATAGTACCTAGAAACTTTAATTGCCTAGAATTACCATCTCCCTTTGCTGTTGTATAGAAAAATTAAAAAAAAATTAAACCGTAAGTTTACAAACACCCATGAGCTCAACACTTCAAATGAACAAATGCTAGTATCTGCTTCATTTTTTTATAGATTAGTTTTGTAAATACAGAAATTTCTTGATTGATCAAGTGTTAATCATTAAGGGATTGTTAAAACAGCAATTGGCTACATGACTGGATAAATTTACTTAACTGACCCTCAGTTTTCTCATTAAAACATAACCATGCAAACCTAGGTTGGATTGTCTTGTATTTGACTCTCAGTATCCATGGTCTACAAAGCTTTTGATTGGATTGGGTCATCTAGAGGTACCAGCAGGAGACCACAGTAATGAAGGAAATGAAGCTATTCATTTATGTACTTCATATCAAACCATAAACTTGGCAACATCTCTATCAAACCCAGTCCTCAGCACAGCGCCTCCTACTTTGCCTGTATAAAAAGGGACAGTAAAAACCTATATAGTAAGCAGACGTTCCTGGACCTAAGTTTGCAAACATGACACTAAATTATCTTCTTGCAAAGTATACTGTCCAGCACCCTAAATCTAGTATACAAATTGTAAATTTAAATAAATCTTTAGAACTTGAAGACATGGCAAGAAAAGACCAAACATTGATGACATAAGGAACCTTGGCAAATCTAGAATAGCATCTTGACATACTTATCTATCAGTCACAGTACAGTAACTCATCATCAATGACAAAGCATTCTATCAACGGCCTATGAAAATTCCACTTCACCTCTTATCTTACCTCATCCTTTATGTCTTCCTGTTGCTGGGCTGAGAAAATCTCCATTGCAGCCATGAGTCTCATCATTAACTCATCCACTGTTGTATTACCTAATGAGACGTAAGAGATTCAAACTATGTAAAATTTATATAACTTCAAGTTATTAAAATTATTACAAATGAAAAGGCATTCTACAATTAACAATAAAGAAATTGTCAGCATTAGAAATTACAGACTGGAATGTTAGTATTGAAAACACTTTTATATACCAGGCGGTAATATGCTCCCTAAAGGTTTTATAGCCTCCTCAAACAGACCACCAACCGGAAACCAACTTCAAACACCTAAGCCTGTGATGGGGATTTCTCAATCAAACTACCGTAGTCACTAACATTTACCAAGCCTGATAACCTGAGTCCAGCCCATGGTACCTATAAAGAAGAGAACACATACACAGAACAACAAGTAAATGTAATACACAAATTAAAATGAACATTTACAACATACCTATCAATTCATTTAAAAGTAGCAGTGCACATTATAAAATGATATGTTACGTTTTTGTTAAAACAAAACAAAACAAACAAAAAACCTTACTCCAGAAGAAAAAGGTTAGTGAGAAGAATGGCATGGTTGTACCACTTTCACATATTTCTGTACTATCTGGCTCAATAGAAAACAATTATAGCTTTGTATCTATCCCTATATTAACTAGTGAAAATGTGCTTTATTGGTTTACATTTATGAACAATATGTGGCCTTCTGCCAACATAGTCAGAAAACGAAGAAACATTTTAATAGGTACTTGTTACATTTATTTGATTTTATACTTAGAAGTTTCTTCTAATTAGCATCACGAAGAAATTGAAAGTATCAAAAGATACACTTCTGTATTTTGATACACTAAAATTCTTTTCCTCTTTCCCCTCAAAACTCCATGGCCTCCCTATATCATTCAGGCTGACCTTCAACTCTTGATCTCCCCACCTCTGTCACTAGAGTAGCAGATGTTACATCTGCACCCAACAATACCCAGCTCTGTTATCTACGAAATGATGTTTTTTTTGCAAGTATAATTTTAGTCCATTACCAATCAATGCCTTTGGAAAACATTACTTCACTCTAAGTTATGTATTTCTTGTAAATGTTGATGCATGGCATTGCATGATATTAAAAAAAAAAAACCCCAAAATCACACTTGTTAATATCACTACTAATGTCATCAGAAAGTATTTATGCTTTCAATCTTCCAGAGGAGCATATAAATTTTTTATTGAAAACCCAAATATTGCCATTGACAAAAATATATCCAGTTCTTTTATTTGAAAGTGACAGATTGACTTTATTTTATAGAAAATATTTGCCAAATGCCCAGTCTCCATGAGCACAATTTGTCTGTCCAAGAGTAAAAAAATTATTTCAGGGAAGGTGGAGAGAAGAAACTAATTTAGCTCAAGAAATTACACAAATGATTTTTTTTGAGACAACTAGAATATACTGGTCCTTATCACTTAATAAAAGGGCTAAAATTCTAAAAAAAGAAATGCTATCTTCTTCAAGGATATCCTTAAGTAGCCTTTCCTTTTCTAATTGTAAGTGCATGGCAATAAATGTGGAGACTAACATACAATGATTTATGTCATAGGCTTGACTCACAATAAGATGACAACATCTTTAGAAATCATTGCTTTTAAGCCACCAGTGTAAGTGTTAATGTAAGAAAAAGGGCAAATTACAAATAATCTACAAAAACAACCCAAAGTAAAACAAAATCCCCATCTATTATAATAATGACAATAATTGTGGCCTTGCATATTCCCTGAAACAGAACATCTGAGTCCGTGCCCCATAGTTTGCAAAACACAAGCTATCATAATATTACCTCTGATGAAGAAAACAAGAAGGAAATGTCTTCACTTTATACTCACTCCATGGGAATCAACTCCCTCAGCAGGTCTTTTTAAAAGACTGCCTAGGAAACTATCATCTAGAAACTAAATGCTCTGGTTATAGAGAAAACAAAATACCTGAGCTTTTGTTTTGTTTAGGCTTTAAAGGCACTGGAATGCACAAATCCCCCTCCCCTATCAGACTTAAATGGGGCAGAAATGAAGTACCCTAGACTCAAGCATTAGCTTGGAACACTTGAAAAATTTTGGCAGCACAGAGTGGATGTGCTGTTTTTATTTAAGATATCCCATGAACACAGCAATTTTTTTATTCTAGCTTTCAGATGTTTTAGTAATAACAAAACCATTAATTCATCTTATTTAGTTTTTTTTTTTTTTAAAGAAACAATTTAAACTATGGTTACATTTACAGAAAAATGTAAACTATGGTTAAATTCACAGGAATTCCACAGATTTTTGCCTCAGGGTTGCATCTTAGGATGAAGTCACACAAATAAGGAGAGACAACTGACACGTGAAAAATTCAATTTGCAATGTATAGTCATAGAATTTTCTAGATAATTAAAGATAAGCAATTCTTTCAATGTTGCAGCTACCAATCAACAAAAATAAATGTCACATTTGACAAATGATTATTACCTAATTGATAGTTTTAGGGAATTAAGCATTTCTGAACATTAACTTGACTATTCTATGTTCAAAGAGCTCTATGAAATTTTATAGAGTTATAGAGATAATTCTGATAGATTTTTAAACACAGCATACTTGACTTCTTTATAGCACCTGAAGATGCTCTTCAGGATGTTTTATATTTTAAAATGCAAAGACATTTATCAGTTGTAAGAAATACTGCAAGCTTTGGTGGGAAAATGATAAGGTTATCACATATATAAAACTTTATTCCCATTGTGACATGTACTTTACCTTGTATCACATTTAACACTTCATTAGATGACCGCTTTCCCATGATAATCAGGAAAAGTGGAAACTGATCAGTTTTTTGAGTCCGAATGGTTTGTGCAATAACACTGCCAAAGTGTCTATTGCACATTGTCAGAAATCTGAAACAAAACCAAAGTAAGTTTCAAACAAATTAGTAGATCTGAGATGCCATTACTGATCATGTAAAGATAGCCCGATGTAAACATCCGTGTGGAAATTTTTACTATGTTGAGTTTTCAACCAAATCTTTAATGGCTGTCATATAGGAAAGAAGGAAGCACACCCTAATTGCTGTCAAGGGATGACGGCATGTGATTCTTCTTACGTCTCATATATTACATGATGTACCACCTAGAAAATAAAAGAATTTCCAGGGAAGAATTTCTTAACTAGGATAAATAATATAGTGTGGTAAAAACGTAAATCGACTAGCATCATTTAAAAACAGATTTAGCAACACTTTCCTAAGTCCTTAGAGTCAAGAACTAGGCTGCAGCACTGTGTCTCCTCTAGAAGTAGTAGGTCTTCTAGTTTGTACTTAGTGTGGAACAAAAACAACAATCCTAAGCTTTTGGCCAAAAAAGCTCAGAGATATTAGCATACTGAAGTCTAGCATTAGTATTCTTAACACGATCTGGAATAAATGAAAAAACTGATAAAGCTTTTCTCTTCTATTAGAGGACTGTTTGAAATTAGCATTTCTTTCAAGAGAAAAGGGTAGCTTATGATATGTTTTCAGATCTGATGGTAAAAAGTAAATGTCATAATAATAATGAATTATGAAAGACCAAATGCAAATATAGAATGCTTTAATAAGATCCAATTTAATAAAGTCTGTAAAAATAATGGACTTTTAATAACACAGGTCACAAAAGGCAAAACAGTGGAAATTCTGGAGACTAGCCACTGGTACTAGCTTATTAATTCTTAATTATGTTCATGAAAGGCAACTTAAATCGTGTGTTTTCTTATGCCTTATGATAATATTTTAGGTAACAACTCCTCTGAAATGTATGTTCTAGCTGATGAGCAAAGTCCTGTCGTCACATGCATTAGAAGGTAAATCTATTTGAAAAGACAAACGGTATTAAAATGTCATGTGCTCAGATTCATTTGATAACCAATTCAAAACAGAATCAAACCTCTTAATTTTTAAAGCCAATACATTTTCTGTCAACAGAAATTCATTTCAGAAATTTAGGCAGAATCTTTTGTAAAACCCGTGCAGTGACTACAGAAAGTAGATCTTGTTAAGGACAACTAGAACTGTCAGCCAGAGTGTCAAGACAAGTTAGCACCACTGCAGTAAGTTCATCGGGAGGCAGCTTCATATACACATTTAGTGCAGCAATAATCAGACCTCGTGGCAATTTGAAATGACAAGGCCTTAAGAAATCCATTGTCGGCCAAGAAATATCAGTGCCCCCATGAAAATTCAAATCTTCACATTCCACAACTATTATGGGATAAAAGGTTCTCAAGCAGACTAAGCTTCCATACCAAATTTCACACTCATAAAGCTTTAGCTCATCAACAGGGATGTGTAGATTAGGAGACTAGCAAGTTAGGGTTTCATTTTTCTTTCTGTGTCTTACTAAAATGTTTGAAGGCAGACTTGACCCTGAGCTGATCACTGGCAACCTCTAAAATTAAAGATGTCAAAAAACAGTTGGAATGCTATTTCCTACAAAAGGGAGAAAATAAGTCCTTGTTGCTTTCACACCAATGGATTGAGTGGCTATCACACAGTAGATGCCATCACAGCACTGGCCTCACTAGCTAAACAGGATGCCCCCTGGCCCCTTGAGACGAAAGAAAAAAGAAAGGAAGAAAAAGAGTAAGCTACTGAGAGGATAGAAAGAAGGATACAAAAAGAGAGAGGGAGGGAGACATGGGGGAGGGAATGAGAGGAGAGGAGAAGGGAAGGAAAAAGGTAGGAAGAGAAGATCACATTAGCCAAAACTTTAGCTCAAAACCAGAAAAACAGACATGGGAAAAACAAGCTGTTTTAAGGAAAAAGGTATTTTTTTTTTTTTTTTACTTAAAAAATTATTTGTGATATTTTGTTCCCTTTGAACAGTTAAAAATGGATTGAGTGGCTATCACACAGTAGATGCCATCACAGCACTGGCCTCACTAGCTAAACAGGATGCCCCCTGGTAGGGAGGGCTAAAATTGTCATCCCAACTGCAACTCTATATTCTTCAGTCAGATGTCATGAAGGAATAAATAAATGATTAGATTCCAGTAAATCTAGTGGATTCCACCCCAAAGGGGCAACAATTGCTGTTATGCAATAGTGGGAAATCTCTTATTTTCTTTCTAACTGTAGAAGACGTAAGTAAACCAATGACCTATCAATCACCAACTTATTTGAAGAAGGGAATTAACAAATTGTGAGGGCTGGCTCAGTGGGAAATGACACTTGCTATGGAAGCATGTGCACCTGGGCGCAGATCACTAGCATCTATGATAGAAAAAGAAAAGTCAGGGTAGCCACACACCAGTAACTTCAGCACTTAGCAGGTGGAGACCAGAGGTTTGATAGGACTTACTGGCCTCCAGCCTAGAGCCAGGTTCAGTGAGATACTCTGTCTCAATGGAATAAGGCAAGGGCTGACAGAGCAAGATGTCAACCAACATCCTCTCAGTGCTTGTGTCAGCACACACATAACTCCAAAACAAGGGGGGGGGGGCAAAATCAATTCCCTGAAACCAAAACCTAAAATGATAAAACTGGAAAGACAAAAAGTAAAAACATGTAAGGGGATAAAATAAGAAAATAAAAGAGACAGAAGGACAGGTTGAGAAAATGACGAAAGCTGCAACCAAGTGTACTTACACTGTTAGAAAACCTAAGGCAGGGAAGATGAGGTCAAACAGTTTCAAATGAAAAGAAAAATAAGCAGAACGGCAGATGGTTAACATTTACTAACTGTTAATTTTCAGCATATAAACTATAGATCTTTTCTGTCTTACCAATGGAAATCAGGATTATTAGTATGTCAGATATGGAAAAAATAATCTCATTTTAATTCAAAGCATGAACTAATTTAGTTTCTTTCCATCAAAGACATAATTACACAAATCACTGACTTTTATCAAACTGCACTCCACTACATGGAATCTAGCTACTTAGTGGGGAAGAGAAGAAAAACCTCCCCTCCTCTTTAATTTTTTGAGACAGGTTGTTATGCAGCCCAGGCTGCTCTCAGACTCCTGATCCCCCTCTTCTACCCTGTACACACTTAGCTCAAGCAGTTAAATTCTGTAAACTTACTTTTTACTTAGTATGTATGACAGGTAATATTTTTGATTTAAAAAAAATGGAGGTCACAAAACTGTCACTATTCTATTTAAAGTGATTATAATTCTTGAATGTTCTTGCCACAAATTTAAAGGGGACTCCAACATAAAGTGGAGTGAACCTATCTTTAACACACCAATCTTCTTACAAGGAGGAAATGGAGTAAGATATAGAAGACATTCAAACTTGTTCTTAGTGGTAGGCCCTCAAAACTGGCAATTATTTTAATTACTATTAGTGATTAAATTACTATAGTCATTATTTTAAATACTATTAAATGCTTAATGATATTTAACATTGAAAAAAATTTGCATGTTCTAGTCCACCTCATGGGTCCTTAGGTTTGGTGGCAACTATCTTTACCTACTGAGCCATCTGCTATTTAATATTTTCATCATTAATTGCATAATTAAAATGGTTCATTCACACCAACACAAAAATCTTTTTGCACAGCTTAAAAAAAAAATAAATCAATGAATTGCTACCTAAACAAAAACAGCTAATGGTTTTATTGTCATTCAGAAAATAAAAGAGCAGAGTTGGGCAGATAGCTCAGTTAGTAAAGTGCTTGCCATACATTATGAAGATCTGAGTTCAGTCAGTCCTAGCAGTGCTTGTAAGCCAAGTCCAAGGAGGTGGAGAGATACAGGAAGTTGTCTGGAGCCCTTAGGCCAGCCAACCTAGTCTAAACGGCAAGCCCACATCTCTGGGAAGAATCATGTTTCACTTCACAAAACAAGGTAGCTCCTAATAAATATCTGATGTTTTAACTTCTGGTCTCCCCATGCACATGCACAAATGTAGACATATACATTTATCAGCCCTGTGAACCACATCTTTAATGAGAGGTTACTCAGCAGATGAAACCTGTGTCTAACCTACTGATGATCTGCTCTAATATTACCCAATATTTTTAGTCAAGCATTTAAATACTATGTTTTAGCTTCAGCTACTCACTCATTTCTTTTGAAGCCACTAGTTTTAAGAAAGCTCTTCCCTTTAAAAAAGATCCAAGGCAACTTTCTACTAAGGATAAGCCATTTAGTTAACATATATGTACATGTTCAAGGTTCTTTTCAGTGTTCAATGATGGATAGAAAGAACAGAGTGTAAGATAAGGAACTTTGGGGTCACACCCAATCCAACCAACACCCAATTCATTCTTCTTTCCTTGCCTTTTCCCTCTAACAGGAAAATATAGTGAAATTCTTTTAACTTTAAGTGTGATTGGTCAAGCACACCAAAACCAGGCCAGCCAAAGAGTTATGTTTCTGACTGTGTCAATCCTGGAAATCTGCCTCCCTCTCATCCTATTATCCAGCTCTTTTCTGGAGTTCCTTTTGGAAGTGTTCTTCAGCACTGCTGGGATAACCCCCTTGCCCTTTCAGATGGCTTTGAGTTTTGTAGTCTTAAGTCTTTGGTTCACACTGACTTAGGTAAATAAGTACAAAGCAGAGCTGCAGAGACTATATACCCAGTGATCCTCAACTTTCAGTGTTCCAGGAATCATCCAGGGAGTTTCTTTAAAAGGCAAGCTTCCCTAGAGATTCTGACTTGGTAAAACTGGGATGAGGCACAGGGAACAGCCTCTTTAATACAAGTCTCATCCCAGGTAATGTTCACTTTTGAAGCATTTTTCAAGAAACCAGAATGTTGTCCTTTAAAGGTTTTTGGTTGTCTCTGAAGGCAGTTCTTAAAGAAGTCATTCCAGAAATGTCTGGGACAATGCAGCTTCACTGAACCACATCTTATTTCCTTAAGTAACCACTGAATCATTACTTTTTATGACATTTTCATTTGTTGAAGGACATCTATATTGTTTCCATTTCCTAGCTATTATGAATACAGCACCAATGAACACAGCTGAATAAGGATCTATGTAGTAGGATATGCCAGCAAATAGAGATCTAGGACACACAGTAGATCTGCTTTTAGCTTTGTGAGAATTCTCACATTGATTTCCATAATGACCACATTGGTCTATAAAACCACCAAAAGCAAATTGGGATTCCTATTCCATGGAAACCTCAGTTGTCATTGTTTTCTTGATTTTAGTCACTCTGACTGGGGCAAAATGAAATCTTAAAATAGCTTTAATTTGTATTCCTGATTGCTAAAGATATTGATCCTAGCTCTGAATTTTTAGACTTGAGTAAATAACCTGAAGTAATCACAGAAGCCAAGAAGGTAGAAAAGGATGATGAAGGGATAGGGAGGGGAGGAAGGTAGAAAGAGAGACAGAGAGAAGGAGAGAGAGAGAGAGAGAGAGAGAGACAGAGAGAGAGAACTCCATCTGTAAAGGGAGGTAGGACTTCCATAGAGACGGAGATAACACTAAGGATGTTAGGAAATACCATAGAGAAACAATATTTTATAAGCTTACTTAAACCCACACATGCAAATAGTTTACATGGAGTTATGCAGACAGAGTGATTAGTGCTCCCCAAGAACCACAGACTCTCTAACAAAGACCCCAGTGTCAGACATGGGAAAGCTCTCCTTGAGGTATTAGTCTGGGGATTCCAAAAAACTCCAGACAATAGAGTCTACTACCATTACCTTTGGTTGCCTGCAAAAACCTGAAGGTAAGACCCTATGCCTGAAGACACCACACACAGAACATGGAGTAATCAAGCTGGAAAACTAAGATGGAAACCACATTGAAGAACAATTCTCATAGTATCCAAAGGTACTATGCAAGCTGCCAATGGAGAAAAGCAATCAATAGTCCTAAAAAGTTCATAGTTGTAAAACCTATAAATTATGATAATGGATGGGTCTGGCAGGATATTCCCAATAATTACAACAGTGTCACACTATTACCTTGGAGGATACAAACAACTGTTTGATTGGATTTAAAGTAATTCCACAGGAGAGATTTCATGCTAAGTACTATAAATCCAGATAGACACCTGTGTCTAGCTACCTTTAGATGACAACCTGCTACTGACATTCTCTTAAATGAATATAACTTCATTCTTAAATGCATTCTAAATACTGTCTTGATACTCACAGATAAGTGCAGCTCTCACCCTTATCTAAGAAACTTCTTTTGTAAAAGGCAAAGACTATTATAGAAATCTACAACTGGTTAAAATGCAGAGAATTAGATGCCTGGCCCCAATAGGTACATCCCTAATGCAACCCCTATATGTAAGGCTCAGGGACCACATGAAAGAAGGGGTTTGAAAGAGTCTAAGAGTCACAAACCTGCTGCTAGAGAGTGTCTTCTAGCATGTCAGGGATTCTGCACTCTGCACTCATGAAATAACAATATGGTTGCTGACACAAGACCTGCACAATAGCAACACTAGACAACATACCAATGTGGACAGGAATATACACACAAGGCCTTTCCCCAGAAGAAGAGCTTCAGAGAAACAGTGGCTTCAGAGAGAAGGAGAATCAGTTTTCTCCAAAGAGAAGTCACCTGACACATTATCCAATCCCAAATACTTAGATCTGAATATATACACATAATAATAAAAACAACACAAAGTGGGCCAAGGAAGTGGGTTTGCGTGCATGTTAGTAAGTAAAACAAAACTGTAGAAACAGAGGTCATGAACTTGAGAAGAAGTGCAAAGGGTGATATGCAAGGAATTGGAGAGAGGAAGGAGGTTGAAAATTATGCAAATATAGTACTTATACATGAAATTCTGAAAAAAATGTAATTGCAGTTCACAAGAAGATAAGTATGTCTAGAGTAAAACAAAGCATAAAGACAAAACAGATGGCTTTGACTATATGGCAAAAACTATAACAAAAGTCAAGAAATGAAAAAGCCCTCTGAATTTCAAACCACATTACAAGGCTTAAAATACAAAGAATTTTTATAACTATTAAGTAAAACACAAGCTTACAGAAGCAGCTAAGTCTAAGACGTATGTGACAATACTCAAAATAACTATTCTTAATTACAAATTTTATTTATTTTATTATTTTATGTGTATCAGTGTTTACTTGAATGTATGTCTGTGCACCATGTGTGTGCCTGGTGCCCACACAGGTCAGAAGAGGGTGTTAGATCTCCTGGGGCTGAAGTTACAGAAGGTTGTGAGTCACCATGTGGATGCTGGGAATTGAACCTCTGAAATTGCAACAAGTGCTCTTACCACTGAGTCAACTTTCTAGCCCTGACCTAAATCTCATTTAAAGTCATTCTAAGCCCCATTCCCCACCCCAACTGTCAGATTAGTAAATATTAAGGAAATAGTCATGTCTATCCACAGTTAATATGAGTGGAATTGGTAACAACTTCACTGGCAATTAGGCAGTATATATTAAAATTAATTATATGTGCATACATACCCTCAAATTATGACTTTTATACCTGGGCCTTTAATTAGTAGATATGCTTCCATGGGATATAATCAGTGTACACAATTAACACTGCAGGTTAATAATGGCATAAGAACGATTATCACTCAAATTTTACCATGGTAATATATTGGCATTTGAGATGGCTGAATAATATTCCACTGAGTAGATTACGTCTTTTTGTGTTTCTAACAATTCTAAGCTAGTTATGTATTTTCAGTTTTAATCACTACAAAAACATACAACAAATATCCTCAAGTATTTAATTAAGAAAAAGTCTGTGAAGCAGGCATATTGGGGAAGAGGGCGTAATTATTTAATGATCAAAACCGTCATTTTAGATATATAGGCAGACTACAGGCAATTTTAAGAAAACAGGATATGATCTGGGGAGGATTGAATTGAGGGGGAAAGCTCTTTTTGTTTGAAGCATAAACTTTGTTAAGTTGTGTCAATAAATAACTACATAGATTTTAAAAATAGAACACACCCCCTGGTGGTAGCTGCACACACCTTTAGTTCCAGCACTCCTGAGGCAGAGGCAGGCAGATCTCTTGTGATTGGAAGGCCAGCCTGGTCTACAAAGCAAGTTCTAGGTCAGGCTCCAAAGCTATACAAAGAAACCCTGTCTTGAAAAACCAAAACACAAACAGCATACACCCCCCCCAAAAAAAAAAAACAACCTACATGATTTTTTGTTGTTTGGTGCTGTTGGGAAATGAATATAGACCTGCCATATGCTAGAAAATCAAATCATAATAACCCCCAAACCTTTACCCCCCCCCCCAGACTGTAACTTTTCAGTCTCTTTGTTGATTATAAACCGCATCTTGAGACCTGACAGTTTAATAACTGGGGAGGAGTTAAGCTATGAAAGACTAATTTGTAATTGTTTTTGGAGGAAAACAATAATTTTTTAAGTCAGTAACCAGTTTTTTTTTTTTTTTTTTTTTTTTTTTTTTTAGCTAGAGCACTCCTAATCTAAAAATCCAAAATCTATAGTATTGGCAACTCAAAAAACTCCAAATACAAAAGAATTGTGAAATCACTCTCCTCTCCTCCCTACCACCAGACATTTGCAATAAGTACTGCTTATCTAAGCTGGGCATTTTAACACATGCCTTTAACCAGTACTTAGGAGACAGAGGAAAGCAGATGTCTATGTTTGAGGCCAGCCTGAGGTACAAAGTGAGTCCTAGGACAGTCAGGACTACACAGAGAAACTCTGTCTCACACCACCACCCCCCAAAAAAAGAAAGAAAAAAGTACTGCTTATCTGTAGTAAGGAGATAAGCTTAAGTTTTCTTAAGTGTAAATCACAAAACCATAGAAGGGCTATAGAAGAGAGTGGGCGAACATTATATTCTACACATTTCCTCTTTGTTTTGTTCTTCACTGGCCAATAAACAGAAAGCTCTTACTGGACATATGACAAGATTATGACTTTGTTCTAAGGACACTGAGAATATTTTGGCTTTGACTAATCAAAGTCTCCAACCAGTAGGTCTATGGCTGGGGCTTGCATTTAATAGTTTAGGTTATGTGCTAGGGGAAAATACAGAGAATAAGAGATTAAAATTTACAGTGCAAGTTGGTGTTCCTAAACAGGAAACAAATCTACTCTTACCCACCTCTGTACATGATACCTAATGCTTAACATATATTTATTGTGTAGATGGCCCAAGTCATGCTTCAGTAACCTTTATCTGCACTATGACAAGTTTGGAAAAACAGCCTTCTTTTTTTGTTTTATAACTGCTTCTGAAATCTGTTTAATTTAAAAACAGTATAAATTATGATGGTCTTCAGGATTCCCCTGAGTTTCTACCTTTATTAGGACAATCAAAGTAAGTAGGTGTTGATTGACAAGTTTGTGATTCTAAATTTCCTTTTCTAATTTTTTTAAAGCAAAATATAGAGGTTTTGTAAATTTATATTTAAAAACAAATCACCCACTGACTTAGGAGAGCTATAAAATACCCAAACATTAACATATTCTTTCACATGAAGACCAAAGCAACTAAGGACCTACTGTAGTTGTTTATTAGTTGTTTCTTTGGACAACTTTATGTAAGCCTCTGCATTCTCATCTATATAATGAAGACAATGACACTTAGTTACAGAATTAGTCTGTAGATTATCAATACTACTTTCCCCTTTTATGTGCTTCAGGGTCAAAACAAACTCTCTTCCTCACCAACTAAAGATACATTTCCTACAATAAGTTTCCTACTGTATAACTTCCAGCCATAAGACAATGCCCTCCTGTGAGAGAAACAATTGAAATATGTACCTGCATCTCCCATTTTGGCATGTTCCTTAATTTTTTTTTTTCAACTGCCAGAATTGGAGATGTTATGATTTTATTATACAAAACATTTCAGCATTCTTTATTCTAGGGCTAGCTAGTTTCCCTTAGAATCCTGAAATTCATACATAATATCATATATGAAAACCAGTATCATTCTAAAGGATAGAAATGTAGGAAAGCTAAGACTCCACACACAGGAAGAAAGTCTTGGAAATATAAAAGAGGAACACTGCAATGTATTAGCACTTCTTCAGTCAATCAGCAAAGCTTTCAACCAATATCAACTAAAAATCAGCAGTCGATAAGGGTTCATGTCACTTGAGACAGCTGATACTTGACAAGAGTGAACAGATATGTCAACAGTGCAGAACTTCTCTATGGTATACATCTGCCATGTTTTACATCATCAAAAAGCAGTTAGGGGCCGTATCACCTAAGCTCCTTAAAGAATTACCATTACTGAAAAAATTAATTTAAAACCCTCTATTTTCTACAGGGGCTTAATATTTTAAAATTTCATTTAAAATAACAGGCCTTTTGCAAAAGAATAGTAGAAAATAGCCATCTATTACAATTCTTAATGATTTTCAAATAGAGTTATATAATTAAACTCATACTTGAATGCCAGGAAATCTGGAGAGGCATTGTTAGGATTCACATACAAGACAGTAACTACAACAGTAAAATGTGTGATGAATGGTTACTGATGCCTAAGAACGTCTTTTTCCCCATCCACTGCAAGAATTATTGAGCAGAATTTGGTTTTATTGTAGAAAAGTTAAGTGAACCTCAGTGTTTATAAATGTTCACCTATTTACCATTGTTAGCTTGTTTTCATCTGATTTATTTTAACACTGTATTTAATGTAACAGCTGCATTCATTTTTTTTTTTTTAACAAAGGAAAACTGTAAAGGACAAATTAAAAAAAGAAAACATAGAGAAGAGAAAAGGGGGATGAGAATGTCTTCCCAATGTAAGCTTAGCAATTTGGCAAAGAATGAATGCTTATTAATAAGTATTTTGGGGGGATAAACAAATGGATAGAATAACTAGGGTAGTAAAGTAACGAATAACACAGATAACAATAATCTGAAGAAAACTGTAAATAGCTTGATTAAGAAAAATAATACCAGCAAATTCACTCTAAGTTCCCTGTAAAGTCTAGAACAGAAGCTTTTAAGAGTGGTGTATGAATGCTGGTAGTCTGCTAAGACCATGAGCCACGCTAAGTTTGGACAATCTGGAACTCAGAAGGACAAATAAGAACCTTTAGGGGATTGTTTAGGATAAGATTCAGAAATAGGTTATGTCACTTGGGGAGTGGTCTCAAACACAAACTACTTGCTTTTATCCTCTGAATATTTTTATCTATCTGAGACAAAAATCATGTACATATGTATGATCAAATGAACTAAGTACCATATACCAGGCATTTAAAATTATTTATTTTGGGGTGCATGTGATGTGGAGTCAGTTTTCTCCTGACTATTTATGTCCCAGACAGGCACGCCATGGACTGAGCCATCTCATTGGCTGATGGCACTTAAAAAAGTATTAAAAATTCATTTTAATTTCAAAGTTTATATTGAGCATAAATCTACTCATACCCTAATCTTCCTCCTTCTTGCCCCACTTACTGATAACTCCTTTTCCTCTCCAGTTTCACTTCTATTATCATGCTATATGATACAATTTTTATTCATGTATATTAAACCTAGGAATCACAAATGAGAAAAAACATGGTCTTGGTCTGAGAGTAGCTTACCTCCCTTAAACGATTACCTTTAGTTGCATCTAATTTCTTGCAATCAACATACTGTTCTTTTTAAGGCAGAAAAACTTCCATTGTATATACAATGGCATATTTTCTGTATGCATTCCTTTGATGTTATTAGACACCTAGGTTGGTTACATACCTCTACTATGGTGAAAAGTGCATCCATAGACACTGATGTCTATGGATATATATAGTATATATATATATAGTATGTCTATGATGAGCTGACTTGGAGTCTGCTGATAAAAAGCCAAGGGCAGCAGAAACAGGTCATATGGTGGGAATCTTTTCAGATGTCAGAGAAAACTCCTTACTCATGTTCATAGTGCCTAGACTACTTTATATTCCAGCAACAGTATAGAAGGTTTTGCTTTCGTCCATATCATGGTCAGTATTTGCTGTTTGTTTTCTTAATTACTGTCATTCTGAATTAAATAGGATGCAATCTCAATGTACTTTCAATTTCCATTTCTCTGTTGGGTAGTAAAGGTTAACATTTTTTCATACTATATTTCCTAGCTTCCTTCCTGTGTGTGTATGAATGCATGTGTGTATGCACGTAAGCATACATATGTGAGAGCATGCCATGGTATATGGATTGCTAACTGAATGACTTTCTGAAGTTGTTTTCCAAACCTATGCCATACCAGTGTTCTTAGTTGCTCCATGTGTGAGATAATAAAGAGACTGTTTTCAGGTACTCAGCTTATGATCGTTTGTGGAGGTCAGAGGGCATACTGTGGAGTCAGCTCTTTCCTTCCACCTTTACATGTGTTCTGGGGTCCAAACTCAGAGCAGCAGGCTTGTGCTACAAGGTAAAGGTATCCTTTACCTGCTGAGCCATCCCATAGGCCCTCATATGTTTACTGGCCCTTTCTCTTTTTTATTTACTGGCCATTTCTATACCATTTTTTTGATAATTGTTTATTGTTCCACTTATTGACAGGGTCGCTTAACTGTGTGTCATTTAGTACTTTCTGTTCTTTGTGTAGTCTAGCTATCAATCCTCTGGCAGATGTGAAGATGGCTAACATTTTCTCCTGTAAGTTATCTCGTTACTAAACTGATGCTTCCTTTTCTATATAGAAGTTTTTACATTTCATGAGGTTCTATGTGTGTTGACTGTTAGTCTTGTTTCCTGAGCTACCCGAGTCTCATTGACAGTCCTTATCTGTGTCTCTATTTTGAAGTGTTTTACCTCTGAGTTTCATGGTTTACATTAAGCTCTTCTTGTGCAGGATCTAGTTTCATTCTTCTACATGTAGATATCTAGTTTCTCACACCATTTGTAGAAGGGGCGATCTTTTCTCCTAGTAATCTTGTTATCTTTGGTTGTTTGGATTAGTTAAAATTTATTATTATTATTTCATTATTATTGTGTGTATATGTGATTGCATGGTGCTGGTGGGTATGTGTAGTATACACATGTGGGGGGGGGTCAGAGAACAAGTTCGTAGGGTTGATTCTCTCCTACTTTATGTAGATTCTGAGAATTGAACTTCTGATTCCAGGTTTGCATATCAAATGCCCTTACCCACTGCACTATCTCATAGGCCCAACTTTGTGCATTTGCATCTCAGTCTTCTATTGTACTCAATTAATTTGTATGTATGTCTCTATGCCAGTACCATGCCATTTTTGTTACTATTATGACAAATTTTAAAATCTATCTTTTCATTAAATTCTAATAACAACTCTTGAAGTATGTGGCTTAATCTCCATTTTACAATATGGAAGCTACATCATAATACAGGTTTACATAAGTTACTCAAGATCTTTATAGTTATTGTATAGCATAGTTATAATTTGAATTTTGGTCAGATTAAATTTAAAACTCATCTATATTTTCAACCATCCTGTACTCTTAGAACATCTAATAAATAATACTGAGTCTTATAACAAGAAAAGTGTGAAAAAGAATTGATATATCACTGGCCCCTTATTAAGCTTATGCTCTAAGTGGAAGAGCTAGAGAATAAATGTTAAAATGTTCATAAGTAGTAGAGGTGCTATGAAAGAGAATGCTGGGTGTGAGACCTTTTTGAAGAGGGACCATTTAAAATGAGACAGTAGGACACAGAATCAGGATTTGTCTTGTTGATGGCTTCTGCTTTCTTAGGAGTAGAATGCAGCATAATGTGTTCAGTGAATGAAGAGTATGGATATGTATCACACCCAGGTCAAAGAAATCTTGGTGAGCAGAAAGTATAGATAAAAGAAAACTACTTTAGATCAGCCGTGGTGGTGGTGCACACCATTGATCTCAACACTTAGGAGGCAGAAGTAGGTGAACTTCTGTGAGCTTGAACTGAGACCAGACAGTAGACATAATAAGCTATAGGGCAGCTAAGGCTACATAGTAACTGCATATAAACAAAAACAAACAAAAAAAATTTGTTTAGTGCTGATAATATGGCAAGAAAAGGAAAACAATCTATTCAAGATTCTCTAAATAGTGACTACAGACTGAGCCAAAACAGATAAAAGCAGTAGGCAGCTTTGAAAAAAGTAAACAATAAAAATCTCTTTTTTTCCTGGTACACTAATGCTAACAATTTCAGAAATATAGGCATGTGTTTGAGGGAAGAACACAAAATTTGTTTCATAAAGGGGTTACCGAAATATATTACAGAGTATTAGAACTCTTCCATGGACAAGGGTATTAACTAGTAAGTTAGGACATTAAAATTATTACTCATTAATATTTGCCTATATAGACTGACAAGAATATTCTGTGCAAAACATCAGAAAAACCAGTTTCCACATAATTTTATATGATTAAATTAACAGGTTCTTTTATAAACTTTTCTGGTTGACTTATTACTAGCATTTATGGGACAGGAACTAATTTAAATAATATAGAACATATAATTAGTAAAAACCCTTCAGAAACAACTATAAATAAAAACTGATTCATAATGAAGCCAGGTGTGGTAGCACATGTGTTTAATCTCAGCACCCAGAAGGCAGAGGCAAGCAGATCTCTCTGAGTTCAGGTCTACCTGGTGATCCATATAGCAAGTTTCTGGCCTTTAAGGGCTACATAATAAGGCCCTCTCTTTAAAAAAGAAGGCCTCATGGATGTAGCCTCTCTGACATTTACAGTAGACAAAAACTTCATGCTTCTCTGACTTACAATCTTTTGCAACCTCTTTAATGATCCTTGGGCCTTATGTACAGGAATGATGCTGTAGATGTAGCAGCTGGGTCTCAGCTTCACACAATTTTTTGTTATTTGCATTTTTATCAGTTTGTGATGACACTAGTAGACACACAAACATGGAAGGGGGAAAGTTTGTGGGGCCTCAACCAGAGCAAAGAACTGTAAGCAATTGGGGAATGCTGAGAGTGGGAAAATGGTCTTCCCCAGGTAAAAGCACCCCTCAATTGGTTCTTCAATGCCAATAGTCAGCCCTGAGATTATATACACATAGGTAATATGAGCAAGTTATGTACTTAGGAGTGTGTGTTTGTGTGTGTATGTGTATGTGTGTGCGCACGTGCACGTCTGTGTAACAATAAAGAAAAAGAGGTCATGAATTAGAGACAGAACAAGGGAAAGTGTGCATGGGAGAGGTTGGAAGGAGGAAAGAGAAGATGATCATGTAAATATAATTTCAAAAGTAAAAAATTATTAAAATAAATTTAACAAAAAAGATGAATAATGACAGAAGTTATGAATGGAAATTTATGTCTTTTCACCTTCAAGCAAGAAAGAAAGCAAAGAACATAATGAGACATATGTCTTACAAAATATTTCATTTTATAAATATCTTTAAGAATAATTTGTTTCAGTTGGTGATTCATGTTTTGGAATCTATATAAACACTGGATCACCTAACTGATGGCACTATTTTATGACATTATACATCTAATAAGACAGTGAGCCACTGGAGGTGAGTACTTACATACAACTATACATAAGTACACTAGAAGGAGTCAGAAGAAAACCAGAAAGATTTAGGCATAGATCACAAAGGTGCCAAGGTTTGGTGTTACACTCAGGCTTCATGCATGTGAAAACAGTGAAGATGCTTTCAATTCTGTATATCTAAAACGATCAAAGTACATACTTAAGGAAAAACACAGAATAACTTAGTAATAAGTTGCATGACAAAAGCAGGATTTGAAACAAAACAAATTTACAGTAATATGCCTTTACACTTGCATTTCAATAGTATTGCATTTGTACTGTTTTTTTTTTCTAGCAAAAATTCTCATATACACTACCCACTGACAACTATATGAGTTAAATGCACATTCCCTGAATAATATTAATAAGATCAATAGGGAGGACAGATGGACTTTCCTACCACAAATGGTTTTAGTCATGTACCATCACACAGTTGTAATTGCAGGACTAGGAAGTGGTGTGGGAAGTATTGAAATTGGAATTAAGAACAAATTGTAAACTGATAACTTTAAATTACTTCAAAGGATATTTTAAAAGATAATACATTTTTATAGAGTAAAGAATGTATTACACATGGCTTATCCATCATCTGCATAGAGACTAGCTTACTCTTAATAGTATGAGGCCATCACCTTTCACCCATTGCCCCTTTCCCTTTCTTTCAGTACTATTAGGAAACTACTCACAAGTGCACTCCTGGGCAATGCTGAGCAGTAATTATGACTTGCTGACAAAGAGATATGAACAATTACTGAGCCCATTTTGAAACCCTACACTAATAAAGTCATTAGATGCTGCCCTTGCCATGATCCTTCTAAAAGCTTCTGAAGTTACAAGAACACACGGCATTGTTTGCAGGGACAATTGCTGCTGGCAGAACGCAAACCTTGAGTTAAACCATGCTGCAAATTGATCTTGACATTCTGTTAAGACCGCCACTAAAAATCAAAAGCAGAGGAGAAAAGGAGAAAATGAGTGGGCAGGATGTAATCATGGAACAGGAGGGGTTCCTCCTCACCTTCTCTCCTCCCTCTTCACAAAACAAACCAGGGAGAAAATGACAAACTCTCCTGGTGTTTTGGAACCTTTATTTTAAAGCATTAATTAAGTCCTTGACCTGGGATGTTTAGGATGGCAATACACTTCCTTTAAAAGTACTAGAAGTAAATGTTGCAGGAAGGGAATAAAGCTGTTTGGGGAAAATTATATGGAAGTCCAGCATGACATCTCTTTGGAAGTCTTAGTACCCAGACCACAACACATTCATCTGTTTTATCAGACAACTCTGCAGAATCTGTATTTGTTCCTAGGGTACCAGCTGGAAATTAACACTCTTCTTCTCTTTCACGCAGTCCTTGCACCTGGGCCATATTTGTTGGATTAAATGGAAGGATAAAGTTAGAGTAACATCGTCAGTTAGATTTCAGCCAGTCATGAACAACTGAGGAGTTTGGAATTAAGGATAAGCCACTGTGAATATGACTAATTACTGAGATGGAAAATACAGATGAAGACAACTCACTGATGATAAGTGTTTAAGTCAATTACTTCTTGCCAAGGTTAAGTAATGTGGAAAACTATCACCTGAGTATTAAGGCTAACAAGTACCTGTCATCCTAACAGCGGAAGTTTGCATGAACTTGAAACAACAAATCCAAGGGCATAAGTTCAAAAGCTAATATCCACAGGCAATGGAATCATGTCTGTGAACACGTGTATTAACTGTGCATACAAAATTTAACACAATGATATATGTGTTACATGCAATCTGTGTAACCTGGGCACTATCAGAAATTCATAGGTAAACTTTTGTAGTTCTTTAGAAAATACTGCACAATGCCTGATTTAACCCTTTGTGCAAAAATTTACATTAGCAATTTTTCAGTATCCATAGCTGTCGAACTATTTAGTTGGTACTACCCTAGTCAAGCTGAGTGTTTGATTTTAGTTCTGCTGTAATGAGATTTTGTATACCAGTATTTACATTTGCATTATCAAGGCTCCTGATGAGAATAAGAGGTACTCATTAATCATCACAGATTCTTGGTTAATACTGTGCTTTGCCTTTGCCAGAGTTGTTAGGTGATCTTCCTTAATGAAGCAACTTCAGCCTAGAACCTATGAAAAGTATATGTCCTTCATGCCAATGTTCCAATGTACCAAACAAGTATCCAAATAGATTTAACAGAAGAAACAAACAAACAAACAAACAAAAAAAAAACCTAATACATATTGGTGCTTTTTATAGTATTATTTACAGTAATTGCATAGTGCTTAAATGAAATATACTTGGCCCTAGTATGTATCTCTCCATATGGACAGTTCAATACTCTTGTCCCATAGACTTTTACTTTCATTAATGCTATCACCACTAGAGGAAGTTCAGTACAATTTGAGAATGGCCCATTTTGAATGCCTGATTGCTTCTGGGGTATCAGAGCTTTGGTAAAAGAGGAAAAAATTATGGAACCTCTAGATGAATTTATGTACATTGAGAGTCAAGGCTTTTGTCAGATGGCCCAGGGGCACATGAGTATAATATATGATATTCTGGGATCAGTAGGAAACAGTGCTAAGTTGGGGCATTTTTGTTGTTGTTGTTATTGTTCATTTTGTAAGGGAAAGAAAGACTTTGGTTTTAATATTCCTATGGCTTCAGGGGAAGATGATACAATTAGAGACACAACAGCATTTCTAATTTTCTTGCCATTATTCATTATTTTTTTAACAAGCCCAACAAGAGATTATTTACTTATTACAAATATGGTACTTACTTTTCAAAAAGACAATGTGCAAAGCAATGAGATTATAGACACAGAACCCCAGAGGGATGACAACCTATCAGGGAAACACCATACAGCAGGATAAATACTATTAATGTTAGCAAGCCAGGGGATACTAAGGGAACATATAGAAAGTGTATTAACCCAGATTGAGGCAATGGAAACAGGGTGGGGAGATACAAGACTTCCTGATGGTGACATCTGTTTTAAATTTTAAGTAATCATTCTTCCACAGGCAAGCATCAATACACTAAGAATATACACTGAACTAAAAAGGATTTTTTGTTTTGTTTTTTTTATTGTATTTCCTGACTCCATGATATTTTTCTGTTGTTAGACACCTAAAAAGACAATTGATCTCTGCTCCACTAACTAACTGAGCATATGTCATTATTGGTTCAAGTCACTAATAAAACTTCTTTGCATCCATCTTATCCCAGATGGGTGAAGTTAATTCTCAGCCTGGTTCATACCATATAGGTTTACATCAGCTGATAGCTCCATCTCTATTTCTATAATCATCTCAGCCACTGACCATTCCAAACACTTAAGTTAGGATGTTTTAAATAGTAGTAAATTTGTAAGCCAATAAGCTAGGAATGCTACTAATATGCATATCTTTAAAAAGATTGAGTAAAATTTGGAACTTTGTTGTATCTTTCTGTGTATCATGTCTTTCAAGTCCTTCTGTGATTTACTGGATATAGCAACTCACAATGAAATTCACTTTTAAGCGCTTTGCATTAATTTTATGTTACAAATTATATATTTTGTCTATTTTATCAACTATTTTTGCAGGGTAATATGGTGTGTTGTTTAACATTTCATCTTCAGTTTCTCAGCATAATTCTGGTTCATATTAAATATTAACTAGGTATTTACTCACTGAATAAACATGGAAGAATATATATCACGTTATTTTGTAGGTGCTGGAGCTATAACTCATTGGTTAAGAGCAAGTGTTGCTTTTACAGTGGGCCCAAGTTTGATTCCTAGCACCCATGGTGGCTCACAACCATCCCTAACCCTACTTCCAAGTAATCCAACACTTTCTTGATTTCCATGGCCACCAGGCACACATATCCAAGCACATAAAATAAATTTAATAAAAGATTTTCAGATCTGTCTGGAACTTATTTATAGAATTTCCTTCTTTAGTATAATCTGGTTCTTTTTAATTCTTTCTCTTTTTTGGGTATATGTTATATTTCTATCAGGAATACTGGTCATATGGACAGTTAGGAAATTGTAATTTCTGGCACATATGAAGAAGACCAAGGGCTTTCTGTCATTTCTGTTCTAAAAATCCAACTAGACCACAACCAACAATACTAGACTTTTTTTTTTAAACTAAGAAAGCAAATTAAGAGTCCCTGAAATTATAAGCAATATTGTTAAGCTGCTAAATACTTACTGAATTTCTTTCTTCCAAGTTTAAAAAGTGATTTGCTTAATAAAACAAGGTTTTCTAGGAGATCTCCTTTAATAATGGGGAAGGCAAATACTAATCAATACCACTAAAGTTAGGTGTCTCAGTTTAGATTTGGAATGTTCCATGATCAATATAGAATTTATTACAATTTATTTTATATTGAAATAGATTGGTCTTCATAGGTACTCAACTTAGGCAGTTATTTGCATCATTTTACACTTGAGAAATCCAAATCAACACAAAACATCTTATAGGATGTTTAATAATTCATTTCTTAGCTAGACATGGTGGTATATACTCATAATCCCAGTATCCAAAATGCAAAGAATAGAAATATCAGGAATTTTAATTTATATTAGTAAGTGGCACTCGTATCTGTAAAAACCAAAGCAGTCACTTGGCTTAATAAAGAACTTTCACTTATCTTCTATGTAATCTAACGTTCATAGTAAATTGTGACCAGAGGACTGACAGTTCTATGGGCTTAATTATAATATTTCTTAAGTTATTAAGTATTTGATCAGCAAGTTCAATCTCATCTTGAACATAAATATCCAGAGGTAACATCAGTTTTAGACTGAGAAAGCTACCAAGGAAGCATGTAGTACAAATAGTACACAGACTTAGAATTCTCTACATTCATATGATTTGTCTAAATAGGTAGCTAGGTATGAGACCACAAAAACTACTATGAATTTATTTTCAAATATTCTGTATCTATTATAAAGAAATCAGAGTTTAGGCCTGGCCTCAGTAGTATGTTTGCCAAGTGTGATTGAAGCTCTGGGTTCAACCCCTATCACCTGAGTTTAAGGTAGAAGGCAGAAAAGCAGGAAGACAGGAAGAGAGATGGACAGGTAGGCAGGCAGATATAAATCTCAGAAAGAAACATATACTAGAACCTCGCTTTATGGGGAAATTACTTTAACTTTGAATATGTTAATGTCCCAAATCTGTTCTCTAGCAATACACAACTGATGCCCCAACCCTTTGAAAATGTTGTCCTGGCTGGGTGGTAGTAGCACACGCCTTTAATTCCAGCACTTAGGAAGCGGAGCAGGCAGATCTCTGTGAGTTTGAGGCCAGCCTAGTCTACAGAGTGAGTTCCAGGATAGGCTCCAAAACTACACACAGAAACCCTGTCTTGAGGAAAAAAAGAAAATGAGGCTGAAGAGATGGCTCAGAGGTTAAGAGCACCAGAGGACCAGAGTTCAACTCTTAGCATTCATGTGGCAGCTCACAACTGTCTGGATCAGACACCTTCACATCAATGCCCATAAAATACAAAAAACAATAAATAAGTAAGTAAATAAATGTTTAAAAATGTAGTCCACTGATCAATAAATATTAGTACAAGCAGTATTTAACTGAATTGAGAATGCAAAGTTAGGCATTTTGCCAGTCAAAGTTAAAAGAACCAAATGCCTGCTACTATTATTTTTCCTTTTGGATAAATGTGATATAAACAACTTTTGGTGAATGTGCTATAAAATATCCAAGAAGGATCATGTAGCAAGAAATCAAATAAGCAGTTTTCTTTAAATGAATCTATGACAGGTAATAAGAAATCCATGCCAATAAATCAACCTAATTATCTTACATTTGTATAGATAAAAGGAAATCCACTTTTGCTGGTTTGGAGATATACTATTTTAATGATCTTTAATCTTGTATTTATAAAATATGTATTTTCCAATTTGCCTCAACAATAATGATGGGACTGTTCATCAAAGTAGTTAAAGCAGTCTATTCACTACATATTAGAGAAATGGAACACCTAAATTTAAAATTCATTTTAATATGTAATATGAACAGAAATAGCTTTTTGAGTAAGCACAATAATTACCTTAAATTCCACAAAATTGCTCCATTCTTTTTTATTACAATGTCCCATTTGTAGTTTCTATCAATGTTTATTAAGCTGAATTTCCAGATGTTTTTATGTTCAGTCGTTAGTATCATTTCTTACTTTTGTCACAATTAATAACAGACATCATATTTTTTAAAGTGTGGATAGAAACTGCCTATCATGCTTCATAGTCTGTCTTGCAATTCACTGTGAAATAGTTAAACAGAGCCTTTATTTATTTTTTTTTTAAAGTGTCATAAGGAGTTAATAGGACACAGCTGTACTGGCTCTTTCTAATAAGCAGCTTCTGTCGCTTTGGTCACCACAGGTGTCTCTGTAACCTGCAAACTCTTATTACTAGTGTATCAAAGTTGTGCTACTTAACAGGCTTCTTTAGTAAAACATAACAAAGCAATTACATGGCTGTTGATTGCTAGTCATAAAAAAAAAACCCTCAAACACTATTTTTCAAAAGAAACTACACTGCAATTTTTTGTCATTGTAAAATAAAAGGAACTAAAGAATTAAATGGAGGATAGAACAAAATGACAGCAGGTAGCCAGCTGAACTTAGCCACTACAGATGGTTCAGAAATAGTGTTTCCTTCTCCACCAAGCTGTGGATAAAAGAAAAGGAGGAGATTCCTTATTGCCAGTGAATGGCAAAAGATTTAGCCAAGTCTTCAGTCCACGTATTTTGCTTCATGAAAGACCTTCGATGCTGCATTTTTATCTGTTTTTGGCACTGCTTTTCATCACCTTTAACTGAGTGTGAATAATAACCTGATTTAATTTAAACAAATACAGGTGCTAAAGGTTCTTTATTTATGTATAACAGGGAACATTTCCAAGGCAGAACCAAGTCATCCTAGGAATTTTCCTAACCATTTGCTTAAAGAAATGAAGTATTAGGTGAAGAAATTGCTTCACCACTCTTTGCCTCATGATTAAGGGAAGAACCATCTTTTTTTTTTTTTCAGATTCAGATTACACAAAATTAAGTCTGAATAATGACCAAAACTTCAAGAATCCATAAAATAATAAAAAGGCAAATCAAATTATTTCTAATTATTCTACAATTGCTTGTTAAGTAACCGTGATAGGCTTGCTTTGAAGTGAATTCATTTAATCTTCCTCTCTGTTTATAAGTGTGTGATTATGACTGTGTTAACACAAAGTAGTATCATGGAATTTATGACCACGTGTGTAATTTAAATATGATGAAAATGTATTTCAGAAAGGATACTGCAAGAGGCAGACTATGAAAAGAATTACTTATCACAGATATTATGATCAACAAACTAAATTTTATGTTGACAACTAGAAAAGGCTTTTTTTCTTCCTATGGAGAATATGGATGTCCTGCTGGCTATGTGCAATAAAGCGATTAGATCAATTAGTATATGCTAGAGTAAAGCTATTACCAACTTCACTGAAGTAGTTCAGAACGTTCTACGCTCTTCACTGATGTTATTTTATATACATACATACATACATATGTAAACAAACTTATTGCTAGGCAACTATTAGATTTGCATTAATTTTTATGAGCATGCCAAAAATGCAGATTTTCTTTAAATAATCAACAACTTACTAGAAACATACTTGATGTTGCAGATAAAAGACAAAAATACGTTTTTGTTTTTCAAGGCAGGGAAAAAATTTTTTTTTAAATTTTCATGTTACTTTTTAAGATGGGTTTTATAAGTTAAAGTATGCTTTTATATTTGTAATAAGTACATGTGTTAGCTATAGCAGATTTCATCTAATGAAGTATAATGGAAGATAATTTAATGCTGAGATTGTAAAACATTAACAATGTAACAAGAAGTCAAATGAACTTCATTTTTTTTTTTTTTTAATGGAAACTGAACTTATAACTTGTGAAAAACTGTATTACCTTGCTCTGTTGGCGTCCTTTGTCAGATCCCAAGCCCAGGTTATAAAATTTTGACTCAGGTAAGACACAATGGATTCAGCACAAAGCATTTGTGAGCAGAACACGTTGGTTAGTACACTTTCATCATGGTGGAGGTAGATAGCAAGAAGCTTTCTCTGAAAACAAAGGAGAAAGACCCAATTAAATATCCACAAAAATAAGACTCTTTGAATTCTAGAATCAGTGTATTATGAGCAGCAAAGACAAAAACTAAATGCTACTCCCTAAAAGAGCTTCCCAGATCATCTATGAGTATTAGTACATTTTATTTCCTTATACTCTGAAGAGGTTAGGGTTACTGCATGTAGTTTCAGGGACTACCATTTTGGGTTTCTGCTGACATGTACAAACCTAATTTGAGCAGTAATTTCCACAGAACTGCACTTTCTTTAAATGAAATGGATTTAAGGTTATTCACATTTAAGATACACTGTGTTAACTCAAACTATTCATGAAGACAGCAAGATCCCTGAAAAGTCTGTTCTATTTCAAAAAGCCTAAAATGGATTTTTATTTTAGTTAAACTGATAATTTGAAATTTCTTAACATGTGCCTCTATTAGAGTCCTTATTTAAGAGTGTGTAACATTTAATTGCCATTTGAAAAAAAAAAATGACAGAGAAACAGTCCATATGAAATCGCACCTGCTCTCTTAAAAGGGTTTTTGTTAAGTTGGACAGTTAATAAAATACCTGAAACTAAATAGTAAAACTCAACAAGACAATTAATAGTTATGTTGCTTTAACAGTGATAGCAACAAAAGGACCTAACGATTTGTTCACTAACTTCTTGGTGCTGCCTTACTAGAACATCTGAGTTAATAACAGCCACAGTTAGGGTTATAACAGTTTACAGCAGTGAATACATACAATAAGGAAGACATTCACAATGATACAAACTTTTTTGTGAAAATCTGCCAAAAGGAAGATTTCAAAGAAGCTTGGGGATCTTTCTTTTCATATTAAATAAGGATGTAATGATAGTAAATGAAAAAAACATACTGTGTGGGATATTTAACTAAAGGAAATGTCTAAACAGAGAGGCTAGGCTGAAGAAAGGCTAACAAAAGCTGATGCTTGGAACAATACTGATTTAAAACCCAGATTAGAAAAATAATACAAAAGTAATCATGAAAATAGTAACTTCAAAGCATAATTTTGTACTAGATAAAAATAACTAGAGTAGTCAAGGATTCCAAAATTGTCTATTATCAAAAGGATACACTCTTATTTTTGCAACCATTATTTACACAAAATTCTAGAATGTATCTGTAAAATAGGTCTTTATAATCTCATTAGTGTATGAATTAAGTCAAGTTGAGAAATGACTTATTTGAACTTCCAGCTAGTCAATAAGAAATTCAGCTAGGACTGAAACCTAGATTGTCTGACTGAAAGTCTAGTGCTCTTTCTGCTACTAGAGTGGTAGTAGGGAAACTGGGCACAATCTATAATAAAGAGGTATGTAGGGGAACTCATGTAATACAGAGATGGCAGAATGCCTGTGACAAATGTGAGCAGAGCCTCAGAGACAGCATGTAACTGTAATAAGAATAAGGCTCCTGCCTATAAATGGCTTGGCTGATCCCACCATGATTCTAGGTGTTAATTCGTTTATTCTTTCATTCAATAAGCATTTGTTGAAATTCCCATTGTGCCAGACAAAGCAGGAAAAATAGGCAATTAATAATCAACAGGAAAGACGAAGAGATTCTCCACCTTTTGTAGAGGACTACAGATAACAGTAACTGGGCTTCTAGGAAGTTTGTAATCAGACACATTGTTGGAGAGATACTAATCTGGCAAATTCCACTCATCCTTAAAGGCTCAAGGCAAATGTTTCTATGAAACCCGCCTTAATTCCCACAGTCAGAGTTAAAAGCTTCCTTTTCTGGCTAGCTTCTAGCTCTTCCCATTAGTATTATAAATGTTTACAAGTTTTCCCTACAGACAAAATCTCTCAAGGGCCAGGACTAGGCCTCTAAGTCTTCTCTGCATCTTTAGACTAGCATAGGTCTCAGCCTGTTAAATGAAATAAACTCAATACTGATCTTAACCATAGCCTCCTGGCAAAAAAGACACCAAATGTCAGAGATAAATGCTAAATCTGTTTTTTATTAAGTGAATCAAGACTATTTGGCTTCAGAGAAAGAAAGGTGAACCTGGCTGCATTAACAAATTCAGGGCTCTTCTTCTTAGCTTTCTAGCTGAATAGGCAGAGGGATGTCAACCTCTAATTCGTCTTGATCGTATCTCAGCAACTACATTTAATGAGAGTGGGAACAAGAGAGCTGTCCAGTTTTAAATCAGCAGATTTCTAATCAAACAATAGCAATAGCTAAATCTTTAAAATGCTTATTTCTCTCAAGAAACACTGCAAGGGAACATTTGGACTTTGGGAAAGAGATTAGTGATTTGCATTGCTATCTCACTGATTTAATTTAAATGCTCTCCCAAACCAAATACATATATGCCCAAGAGGTTACTAAGACACCCAACATGCAGAGTTCCCTATAAGTGCAGCTGATAGTGTTGACTGAAACTAAACTTGGAAATCCAGGGCACAAATGCACAATATCAAGCAATAAAAAAAGCATCTCTTTGGCAATATTTAATTTTAAAAAGAAGAAAGAGGCAGGCAGAGACCAGGCACTGTCTGTTTTGGAGGATCAGGCATTCTGCATTTCAAAGCATGGGTCCCTGCAATATCCAGGTTACTGTGCTAGAATCTCGACTATTATATCGCAGTTGTGAGAGGGAGGGCAAAGATGTGTTTACTCAGTGATTAGGCCCTTAGAATAAGCCTCTGGCTCCTAGAGAGACAGCTCACCACTTATTCATTTGGGCCAATTCACAAAGCCTAGGAAGATTAAACATCCATGCTGAGAAGACAAGCGAATGCAGACGGTGAAAAAGAAATAAAAATTCTTTAAAAACTCTGAGATGACTTCATTATTTTTTCACAAGGAAACTTTAGGAAAGTGTTTAGTTAGAGAAAAACCCACATTGACCTCTCTCTAAACCCTTAATCTTTCCTTTGTGGAGGCGCTGCTTTGTGGAAAGCCACTGGCTCGCTGTGCTCCTCTTTTCACTGGAGCTGGGAGAAAAAAGGCTCTGGAGAAACAGTTTTCGATCCAAGAACACAAACCCCTGACACTGTTAAACACACTTAAAAATTCCCACTTTAAGTCCTAAGTGGAATGTGAGAAAGATGATAAAAAGAGTATCCAAAGAGAATCTTCAGGCCAGGGCACTCCCAGAGTATCATTAAAAGAGGAAGCTGAGTAATCTCAGCTTGCTCCTCTTACATGGGAAATTCTCAATGCAAACTTTTTCCCCCTTTCTAAAAAGACAGTAAGTAAGCAGAACATATTCAATGTGGGACGTAAAAATCAGATTAAATTAAATTATAGGCAAAGATAAATGTCTAGGCTCAGACTTTTGATTCTCCTGCTGAGCTCAATTCAGTATCGGTCCAAATAGATAGAACTGAGTTTAGCAAATCATGCAATTTAGGAGAGAAGAAACTGCAAAGTAATAAAAAAAAAAAAAGTACGTTTGTGAAGAAAGGGCATCTGGTACACAGAAAAAAAAAAAACGAAGAAAAAGTTGTGTGCTTCCATTACTATAACCCATTTTCCCTTAGCCCATTTATAATTTGATCTAATAACATGGAATGCCACGTGTTAAGACACTGAGAATATAAAATGCAGACCACAACATTTCATTGCCTTACAAAATTGGGGGAGGAGAGAATATGGGTGAGATAATCATGCAACTGTGATGTGTTAAGCACTATCAATTTGTGGTCTGTTTTGGTAAGTGTAAGGAAGTCTCCAAGAATTAAAATAGCAGAACACCTTGGTCTAATCCTAGTTCTGTCTCCTACCAGCCTTCTGACCATGAAGCAAGACATACTGAAAATTTTAGATAAAGCATGTTAAATACTTATTTACTGTACTGGATCTGTAGCAGCTACTAAATAAAAAGGTACTGTGAAGATGAAGATTCCAGAACTATCAATATCACATTTGAAAGCAATTCCTAGGAAAATGATAGCCATGAAAATGATCTAGAGATTAAGCAGCTCTTGGGATTTTTCTTCTGACAATGGAATCTGAGATGCTAATTGTGCCTTCAGTGTCAAGCATCTTCAAATCTAGGAGCTAAGGTATTAGGCTGATGCTCAGAAATTGCCCAGCCAGCAGTAACCCATGTGACTTCACCTTGAGATACAGTGGCTAACAAACATAAACTTTAGTTTCACAGAAATACAGAACATTAGAATGGAAATAAGTTGGGATGTGGTTCAGTTGGTAGATTGGTTGTTTTCCATGTCTGGAGTCCTGAATTCAATCCTGAGCACTGCATAACATGGTATGGTGGCGCAGGTCTGTAATCCTAGCACTCCGGAGGCAGAGAAAAGAGGATTAGGAGTTAGAAGTCAGGATGATCCTTAACTACATATCAAGTGCAAGGCCAGTCTGGCTTATATGAGACCACATTTTAAAGAAGTGGGTGGGGAGCAAGCAAGAAGTAGCAAGGGATATCTCAAAATCCAGAAAAGAACATACATTCATTCAAGAAGAGGAATATGCTAATATACTACTTGAAGAGCTCATTTTCAAGTATCATTGCACACAAAATCTGTATTCTCTCAGTGATGTTAATGTTGATATGACAAATAATTTGGAGAAATATTTTTTCAGTACAAGAAATTACAGTGTAAAATAATTTCCTTTGTGGAACAAGGTATCTGATTTTGTCTCCTTCCCACTTTTGCGTTATTACTTTTGTGACCTCTTTCAAGTTGATGGGCAATTCACTGACACAACTGATAGAATAAAGCATCTGCTTTATCTTCATTACACCAAATAATTCATTATCAGTATACTAATATCTAAAATAGAATACATACTCAAATGTTCTAAACTATTTCCAAAACATTATTTTGTAAGTATCTTATTTTAGTATTGGTTTTTTAATTACTTAACTTATCTCACTACTTTGTGTGTTTAAGAGGCATGTGTGTTCTATATTCCTTATGTGGAGGCTAGAGGACAACTCTCTGGAGTCAGTTCTTTCCTTCCACCTCATTGAATGTAAGGTTGTGAATGAAGCCTGTATTCAAGTGTATGCACTGAGTCCCATTTTTTTTTTAAATATTTTGAGACACTTATTACATAGTGGAGGATGATCCTGAAGTTCTGATTCTCCTACCAAGATTACTTAAATTAAAACTGTGTGCCACTATCCCAAACCACAGTGGTATTCCTGTATATGGATGCTCATAGGTCTAACCCAGTATCCAACTTGATTCAATATTAAGTACATGGTAAAAGCAGGGGAAAGGCAGCAAGGAATCCAACTGGATTCAAATTTCTGCTTTGGTACTTCCCAGCTGTGTGGATCTTAGAAATAAGTTTTCTCTTTTGGGTGTCATATCTCTAGGGGACCAAAATCTACTACTTTTCCCCCCTGCTGGTGATAGTGAGGAGGGTTAATTAGTCACTGGTGTTGCTGCTTTCACCTGAGAAGTAGCAGCACGAGGAACGCAAGGTTTATTTCAGCTTATAGTCTAGAGGATATATACAGCTGTCATTGTGGGAAGACATGGCAACAGGAAAAGCTTACACACTACCAGGAAACTGATGAATATTCATGCTCAGTTCACCTTTCTCCATTTTCTTCAATTTAAGACCTTAGCCCATGGAACTGTACCACCCACAGGTGAAGTGGTTCTTCCTCCCTCAATAAACCAAGTCTAAATAATCCCTCACAGGAATGCCCAGAGGCTCATGTCTTAGGTGATTCTAGACCATACCAAAATCACAATATTAATCATCACAGGAAACAATCTAGCAAAGCAATGGCTATGAGAAACAACTGAGTAGTTTTAAACCATAAACATCAGACTAGCTGCTTTATCATAATGGTGATACTTGAGCTGAAATTATAAAGTTGAGATTTAAAATTAGGTGATGAAGAAAAACAGAATAAAAATGAGAAGAAAAAAAATTAAAGAAAGAAGTTTGGTAAATATCAATGCCAAATCCCAGCTTGCAAGAACTCTTAGCTATTTTTTTTAAAGTCACATTTAATTATTTATTCATCAAATATTTATTGGATACTTACATGCTCTGTCTTGATCTGGCCATTAATGACAACCATTTTAGGCTTCATAGAGCTTAAATTTTTGTTTATTATTATTTACATATTTTAAATTAGCATATAATCACATCATGTTCTCCCTTCACTTTCCTTCCTCAAGTCCCTCCCAAACTCTTTTCCTCCAACTCTGACAATCCACTAAGCATGGTGGTGAAGGAGTATAAATAAGCCTTGGGAGTTGAAGGGAGGAGGACCAGAGTTCAAAGCCAGCCCTAATTATACAGCAAATTTAAGGTCTGTCTCAGTTACAGAAAACCCTCTCACAAATAGCCAACAAGCAAGCAAGCAAGCAAGCACATAGACTCAAGAGCCACTGCAAGTTGTATTGTGAAGCAGATTCCCTTATTCAATACTCAAAGTTGATATCAGAGATGATTTCAAGACCAATAGACAGGAACCAAACTCCACAATTTTAAAGGGAAATAATTACCTAAGATGAAGAAATGACAAAATAATGCCTTCTTCCCAACCCCTTGAGCAAATGTTAAAATAGCATTCTGAAATGCTAAAGATAGGTACTTTTGAATTTTACACAGGGAAAGCTGTCACATGAAGTCAGAAAGCAGGGGAGGGGATGAGGAATAAGGGGTAAAGTAAACCCAAATTTTCTTTATAAAATAAGCTGACAAATGTTCATCAGGTGTAGATTTTCATTGCTCACACTTAATACTTGGGCCATGAATTACCTTGGCAGGAGGCCAACATGTGACTGAAGTATTTTAAACAAGGAAATTAGGGGCTCAAATGTCTAGCTCTTAACTACAAACTATAGGGAGGTAAGTATGCTTTAGGGAGCATGTCAGGTTAGGGGAGGAAACACAGTGGAAAGGAACTATGCAGTTTAGGCCACATCAAAGTATTTATCTCATCAGTATTACAAAGTGAACATTGGGAAACAAACTACCAAGGATTGGAAAAAGAATGTCTTAAAAGTAATGAAGCTATGGCTCTGTAGTAGTGTTTGTTAGCAGGAGTAAGGCCCTGTTTGATCCTAGTATCACCCACACACCCAATCTCACAAAGACAAGCAGGATTTTTCTTACCTGATAATAACTTTTAAGAGGGTTAACACTATCTCTCTAATAAATAATAGCCTGTAATAGTCAGTATAATAGGAATACGACATATATAATTTCAAAGGTAGTAGCAAACATCCCACCTCTGCTACAGGGATTGGGGGAAGGGCAGAGAACTCAAAGTCCATAGAAGACCTATTTCTTTCTTTCTTTCTTTTTTTTTTAATTATTCAAAGGGATGGGCAAACTACAGCCATGAAGAATTAAAGATGAATTAACAATTAATTTCTCATTAAAACATATTAATAATGCATTCTTGCTGAAAATCAAAGGAATTACAATGATTTGTGTGAAAATACTTCATAGTCTATTTTCAGGTTCACAATTACATAGTAACTTTTATTTTTAATTCAAATGAATCTATACTACTATAATATATAGCAAAAAGCATTTACATAAAGAGAAAATATTTTTCTAAAAAATTTTATCAGCATTATAAGTGTGTAGGATACTATCTTCTCATTTAAAGTTGACATCTAAGATACTGCCCTCCCTTTAAGGAAGTCAAGAGTAATGTAAAAACTTCAATAGAAAAAAAAAACCCTAATTATAATAGACACACTAGACATATTTTTCAAAGCATTAAGAAGTCTGTCTGCTTGTTTTTCTCAATGATGGGATGTGGAAGACTCTCTAACTAATGCAGAACTGTACCTGCACAGTTAAGGTTAGGGTTAGGTTTAGGTTTAGGGTTAGGGCATTTAGACTTCCTTCCAAGTGACACAGTACAAATGGAAGCACCTAAAGATTGGCCACTTCTTGAAAGTAAATATAATAAAAAGAGACAAAGAAACCCTGTAAATGGGAAATATTCAACTTGAGGTTGGGTTTTCACAGGGATTCTCAAAGCCCTGAGATTAGTTTCAGAGATATTTCAGAGTCAATGAGAAAATTGCTTTTGGTATTTTACATACCTTTTTCAAATTGATCACAAACTGCTTAACTATGGTCCTAGGTAGTTACGGATAGCTTTCCAATTAATTCTCAAGCACCATATAAAGTAGAAGTCGCCATAATTTTCAGCAGCTCTCCAGTTCAGAGGTAGGATCTAAAGTGTTCTTTTTTTTTTTTTTTTTTTAAAGTTGTTTCCTCTGGGAGCTACCACTAATACTGTTGCTCTGAGCGCGATTAGATGGGCTTGGTATCCACAAACCCCACCAAACCCATCAACAGTTTACTTTCAAAATATTCAAACTTGTAGAGAAGTTGAAACAGTTGTACATGGATATCTACTTATGAATCACTATTTCCTCTTCCTTTTCTTTTTGGACAGGGTCTTATCCTGTAGTCCAGGCTAGTCTAGAACTATATATATACCTAGGCTGGCCTCAAATTTGTGGAGATTGTCCTGTTTCCACCACTGAGTGCTGGGGTTAGAGGTGTGTGCCACTACACCCAGCTCATAGTAGTCTTTGTGGCATAAGCTTTGTAACATCAAGGACACACACATAACACACAATACATACATAACACACAACACACCCACACCCACACACACACACACACACACACACACACACAGCCCCATAGAAATGTCTTGGCTTTTATTTCATCATAGTGGTTGTGATTTTAGACTCCCACCCATGATATAGGACAATTACCTATTTTGGCTTATTTATTGTTTCTTTGTCTAGGACAGTGCTGGTGTGTAGCATAGACAGGTGTCAATCTCCTGGCCCCCTTGCCTCAGTAATAGGATTACAGGTGTGTGTTACCTTGCCTGGCCAAGAATTAATGCTGCTTAGTGTTCTTGACAAAACTTAGCCTAAACAGCCCTTTGCACTAAGTGTTTTGGGGGAGGGGTATACAATGGAACCTCATTGTGATTGCTTTTATATTTTCTGGCAACTGGGGTGTTGGTATTTTTGAGTTTGCTGGTTATTTGTGACTTCTTTTGTGAAATGTCTACTTACCTTTCCACCCCTCTAGAGAGTTGTTTTATTTTTGAGTACAGAGTTCTTTTATTTATTTATTTGTTTATTTTTACATATTGATTCCAGTTCCCTCTCCCTCCCTACTCCCTCTTTCCTTCTCTCCCCCTCGCATGTATCCTGACCACCCTCCCCTCCCATTCCCCCATCCCCACTCCACAAGTAGGGTGATGCCATCCAGGTGGGGTCATCTAAATCTATCAAGTCATTTGAAGTAGGGACTAGAACTTCTCTCCTGTCTCTAGGTTAAGGGCATATCCCTCCATGGGGGATGTGCATACAAGGTCTTTTTGTGCACTAGGAATACATCCTGGTTCCACTGTCCCTTAAACTGCTCAGGCCTTCTAGCTGAGACCCATGTTCAGGGGGTCTGAGTCAGTCCCATGCTGGATACCCAGCTGTCAGTCTGGGTGCCCGTTAGCTCCTCCTTGTTCAGGTCAGCTGTCTCTATGTGTTTCTGCAGCTTGGTCTTGTCCTCCCTCTCTGTAACTGGATTCTATTTCAGCTCAGTGTTTAGTTGTGGGTGTTTGCTTCTGTTTCTAACAGGTACTAGATGAGGGCTCCATGATGGTGCATAAGTTAGTCGTAGATCTCATTATCAGGGAAGGGCATTTATGGTAGCCTTTACACTGTTGTTCAAATTGTTAGTTGGAGTCTTGTAGGTATCTGGACATTTCTTTAGGTTCAGTTTTCTCTTCAATCCTATAATGGCTCCTTCTTTTATGTTCTCTCTCGTTCCCTCCCCCTCTCTTTCTTTTCTGTCTTCTATTCCTCCCCGACTCAATCTTCCTAGTCCCATGTGCTTTCCTCTCCTCCTCTTCTCTTTCTCCTAGTTCCCTCTCCGCTCACTGCCCCCCACCCCCCATTCCCCATGTGCTCTAGAGAACTTGTCAACAGAATTACTACTACTAAGTGAAAATAGGAACCTGAGTACTGGTTTCTTTAATAATGAATAATATTTAGAAAGAGTTCTGAGTGTGAAGTCAGATTTAGAGACCACAACAAGATCAAAGCCCTCTCTCACAGCAGAAAAGCCTGGGAAACAATCCTTCTCTAGTAAGGCAACTCTGGCAGGGGATTTTATTGCTCTTAGTTTGTTTGTCATTATAATCTCCAGTCATTCTTCAGGATTCATCTTGTGACCCTCAGTAGGGACAGCAGCAGGAGAGATAGGGAGTTATCAGGAGAATCATCAAAAATTCTCAAAATAATTATGGAGTGGTCAGTGGTAACTCTTTGGGAAACTTCATTAATACTGACTCCACTGATCTTCCCAGTTTTATACCTACAATATAACTCTAATTAGGACTTCAGTTTATTTTTGACCCTGTAACACCAAGTTGGTTATAGTTTTCTCATTTTAATCTTTTACAGGCATAACTTTTTGTTGTTTGTTTTTTTTTTTTTCAAGACAGGGTCTCTCCGTGTAGCCCTGGCTGTCCTGGAAGACACTCTGTAGACCAGGTTGTCCTCAAACTCACATTATCAACCTGCCTCTGCCTCTCAAGTGTTGGGATTAAAGGTGTGTGCCACCACTGTCCGTCAGGCATAACTTTCTGGAACAGTGTTATTTCCCCAAGTATTATTTATTCTAAGATTCTAGTCTGAGCTGGGTGTACTGCCACATGGTTGCAAGCTGTGAGACCTGCCTGGGTTGCAGTGTGAGATTCCCTTCTCACTAACTTTTAAGATTCAGATTAGAGATATCTCCTCTAAAAATATTCACTGGAAACCCTATCTGTAGACAAGGTAACTGTTCTTATTTCTTCTAAGTCACATTGTACAATATGGGTCTGTTTATATTGTCTTATCTTACTGGCTAAACTGAACTGTCAAAGTAAGGACATCTCTATATATAAGACACTAAGTAGACATGTGATAAATATTTATAACTCTTAACTGAATGACCATCCTTCATAGTTAAAAGCAAGGAAGGTTATAAAATTGATTATAAGTCATAAGAAACATAAGAATCCATAATAAACTTAATCTGCTTTATTTAGCCAATAGTAAAGTTCTCAGAAGCAGGCAGAAGAACTGTGAACACTCTCACCAAGTACTCTCAAACGAAATCAGCTGGAAGCAGTTTTCATTAAGATGGATTGAATGTGGCATCGTGAGAAACACTTTATCAAATGTAGTGTTTTACTTAGTGATTAACTATATACCAGTTGATGAAGCTCCCTAAATCCTTTGTAATCCTACCACTCCAATAAACATTTAATGAGTATATAAGTTCAAAAAGCCTAGTAGAGGATTTAAATCTTCAATCTTGTTTTTATTTACTCTTGGAACTCAATTTCTCAATTCAAGTGAAGAAAGCTGGTGCTTGAGGCTCGTCTGTTGCCCTGGTAAAATTAATGTGCCTTCTGAAGTTTAAATTAAACATGATATTTAAGATGAAAGAAATTTAGGCAAAGTGCCACAGTAACTAACAGTCACACTTGCTTCAAAACGTCTGAACATTAGCAAATTGTTGTCTTTAAAATAATTGAGAAATTAAAATAAATTATTTGTTCTAACGTGGAGATGTAAAATCTGAAAAACAGAAATGGATTTTCATAAGTGAGACCTACAATGTAGTAGACAGCAGAGATGTCTGCACAAACCCTACATGGCTGTGTTGGAACACATGAACTCTCATTTGGCTTCTACTATCCACTGCTGATGCATCTCTGGAAACATCAACCATTTTTTCTGAGTTTCCTCATCTTTAAAATGGCAACATTAAATACTAAATGTTTCCATCTCAGGAAAATGGTTTATAAGCCATATAATATCATATTAAGCAGTATTATTATTCCTAGAGTGAACATGCAGGCATATGCCTAAACTCTTAGCACTTGGGAGGTGGAGGCAGGGGCACTAGGAGTTCAAAGCAAGTCTAGGTTTCCTTCCTGTCATTCCCCCAAAATAGTGAAATAAAACTTATTTGGTGACTGTAAAAAGCACACTGACTTAGATTAATTTTGAACAATTTATCCACTATGAGGTTTTTCTTGAGTTCAGGGAAATGTAATAAACTATCCATTAATTATAAATTAGAAAAGGGAAGTGAACAAAGAAAAGGGCCTGACTGAGTAAGAAGGAAAGAATAAAAACAATTCAGCATTCCTGAGAGGTGAGTAACTTTTGATATGACTGTAATAAGCAAATTATGTAATTATGTTTCCATGATTTGCCACTGCTAAAACATGTAGACACCAATAAAAGCAAATGATCAATTGTTTCATTAGAAATATCCAGGAGTTAATAAACAAGAGCTTATACCTCTCTGGAGATTATAAGTCTGAACAAATCTACATGAAAATTCAATAAGAGTTCTTTTGTTAGCGATAAACACCCTATTCAAGCATCTGTATTTAAAGCTGTAGTATACACAGAAACTTTCGAAATGAAACTGAGAAAGTATATACGCATACTAGGGAACTGAAATTTTGTAATTATTTTTAGTCTTATTTTAAGTGACAACCATATTGTGGTTATGTAGGAGAATCTCACAGTTTTGTAAATGGCTTATGTTTTTAGGGGTAACAATTTGAGTTGAAATGATTTCAGAGATGTCTAACAAAATATATAAGATATCCTAAATGTTTCTGTGAAGTTTTAAATTTTTAAACTCCCAAAGATTAGTTGTGAAGGGGAAGTCCTCTGTATGTTGTGACTATGTGTTTCTCTTACTGGTTGAAGAATAAAGCTGTTTCAGCCAGTGGAGAGGAAGAATTTCAACAGGCAGGAATTCTGAACAAAGAGACAGGGAAGAGGAAGACAAAAAGACAGAAGCCACATAGCCTCAAAGGGTGGAGGTGGAGAGGTGTCAAGAGGCCTGAGCATCACTGATAAGCCAATGTGGTGATACATAGATTAACAGTAATGGGTTGATAATTAAAAGAGAGCTAGCCAGTAAGAAGCCTAAGCCAATGGCCAAACAATTATAAATATATATTAAGTCTCTGAGTGGTTATTTCATTATAGGCTCCTGGGATGCAGGGGGTGGAGAAAAACCAGTCCAGTAGGACCAAGATGGAAAAGTATCCCATTACACAGCTATTATGAACATTAAAAGTATGCATGAAGTTTTAATTATTTGTTGATTAAAATATTTTTTTCTATGTATGGGCTGGGGATCAAAACCAAGACCTTATGTATGCTAAGTACATACTCTATCAAGTTTACATCCTTAGTTCTAAATAATGCAATCATAATTATTTTCTGCTCCAGGTAATATTTTGTATTTTTAATCTGAGTAATCAAAAAAAATTCATCATAAAAATGTACTGACTGATGCTAGGGAGATGGATGTGCAAATATGAATTTGATCCCTGGCACCCTGTAAAAACCTGGGCAATTAGACAACCTCCCTGTGACAAGAAGGCAGAGAGGGGGCTCTCAGGATCATCTCTTTGTCCTGAGTATCCATATAGATAGTATCACATATAGTGTCTACCCACTGGTAATTTAGCAGTTATCTTGGTTAGAAGCTAGACTTCAGTGTATTAAAATGTGTGTCTTTAAGTAACCCTTATTTTCTTTTATGCTGATTCCCAGAGAGCAAAAGTAGGGATGTTACTTGTACGAATGTGCTGTAAAATGTATCCTCTGAGTGAAAAGCTGAACACATAAAAATACTTTGAGAGAGAAAAAAATATTTACCTAACTTTTATTGCAGAATATTGCTGTAATTGTTTTATTAGTTGGCATCCAATATGGATGCTGGGAACTAAACTCTACTCCTTTGCAAGAGCAGTATATATTACCTGTGGAGCTATCTCTCCAATTCATAATTAGTTCTCTTAATCTCTTAGTATCCCTGATTTATTTATAAATTAGAATTAAATAGGGGTGGAAGAAACTGATTTATGCCTGCATGGGCCACAAGAGTAACTTGAGAGCAGTTTGGCAATTCAGTGAGACTCTTTTTTCAATTTAAAAGTTAAAGGGGTGGTTGCTGATGGGCTACAGCTCTTAGTCTATAGTATACAAGAAGTAGGCTCAATTTATAGGATAGCAAAAACAAACCAACAAAAAACTCCAAACTCTCTCTCAAAAACCCTACAGCAAAAGAAAAACAGTACCTTCCTGCCCCACCCCAAAAAAAAAAAAAAAAAACCCCTGACACCTCGTCATAGGACTGAATGTATACATAGCTATAATGTAAAGTGATTGGGATAGAAGTATGCCAGCATACTTTCAGTTCTTTCAGATTTTGGAATATTTGCATAGTTTGATTTCCATAATTCAAATATTGGAAATTCTCAGCTTTTGGGGATCATGTGGCTGAAACAGGTTTGTACTTTGGAGCAATCTAGATTATGATTGTTTAAGTTAGGGATGCTAAACCTTATACTTGGTGCTACAAGGTTTTAGTCATGACTGAGGCGTTAGAATACAGTTTACACAGTTAAATTGAAACTACTTAAAAGGAATGTGGTGATATCTCGTTTATATCTAACAACGATTGCCTGAAGATTAGAGCACAAAGCTAGCCACACTATTCAGCCATACAGGCCTGACAATGGTGGCACACACCTTTAATGCCAGCAATAGAGAGGAATATAAGGCAGGTGGAATATAAGGCAGGTGGAGACAGAAGTACAGTGTATTCAGTCTGCAGTCACGCTGAAGATAGAATCACCCTACTTTGAAAGACGAAAGCACTCTTCAGTGGTTGGCTGCTTTGTTTTTCTGATCTTCAGCTTGAATCCCATTATCTGTCTTTGGGTTTTTATTATATGTGTTACAAAGGAATAAACACTTTGGGAATGGACTGAGGACAATTTTCTATTAGGAAATTTTCATCTATATAACTGACAAAAATATAAACATATAGTCTGGTTCCTTGTAAACATGTCTACCAACCCCCTATGCCCCAGGCTACAAATTCTTCTGCAAAGGCTACAGGTGACAAGGGAAATGGGCATCTTGGTGAAGGTTGGTAGATGAATGGAAACAAAATCAAGACTTCAATCTCAACACTGTAAGAAATGTTAAACACTGTCTCACATCAAGTGGTAAACCAATACAGTACAATCAGAATCTCTAAGACTGGACTTACGTCTCGGGCTTTCACATAGAAGGCCTCTTGGAAAGCAGCTTCTAATGAGCCAATAAAAAATACAGGATGGCAGTCACCATATCTATAGGAAAAATAATATATATTAGTAAAGAAATGTTTGAAATTCATATCAAAGTCTCACAAACTGAATCAATGATTGGTAAGCAAATATTGCAGCTAATACCCAGTACAAACCAAACATCAAATCACTTCATAATGCCCAAATGAAATTTGTAAATTTTAAAAATTCTTCTTGGTCTGTACTAATATATTAGGACACTGAAATTTTAACAATAAGCAAATATATTTAATGATTATTATGAAACTATATTACAAGAAGTACTTCTAGGTTACTTAATTTCACCAGATTTTGGAGTTACATTAATTTTTTCTCATTTTAGCTCATATACTTAAGAATTCTACCATAGAAGAAGAAAGTTGATTCTTATAAAGTTTCCATATTTTATAGTATTGCCAAGATAACACTAAAAGGGGAATATCATTTACATTAAATAAATAATAAGTCTCTTTAAACACCTCAGTAGACTTGAAAATATATAAAGAACATACTAAAAAGTCAGAAAAAAAAGCTACAGAATATAAAAAAAAGTTAAAAGAAAAATTCACTTACATTTAAATTTTTAACTATTAATAAAATTAAAAGTGGGTAAACGGTTTTTGTTTTTCTTAGGATGAACCATAACTAGTATGATATATCCTAGTCCTTTGAGGAACATAAGACAATATAGGAGTGATCCATCTATCAAACTGAATACATTTCTGCATTGCCACAAATGGTTCATTAGGTATATCACATTGAAAAGTATGTATTTCTCTCTTAATATTATAAGATAGACAGATAAATCCTTTGACTATTCCAAGGAAAAATTTTAAACAATTAATTTATAATTAAAATTTCACCAAAAAAGAAAAATCACAGTAGTATAAGACAACATCAATTTTATAGTTAATATCCTAACCCTACCTTGAGGAAAACTCTGCTGTAAATTGTAATAAGGCATCTCCTTCATTTTCTGCGTTTTCTGGCACTAAAAAACAAACAAAAGAAAAAACAAAAACAAAAAAAACAAAACAAATAGACACAAAAAACAAACCACATAACATCTAATCCCACATATAAGAAATATATTTAATCAATAATGAGGAAATAAAATTAAGTTTAGCTTCTGTGATACATCTGTTGGGATATTTTTATACACATTAGAAGATTTCATTAAGCAGAATAAAAAGAATCTTCAAAAAAAATCCCAATGAATAGATACAATCCTTTTAAGCACCTAAATTATGTGTCAGCATCAATTAGATTTTGTCGTTTTCTTGAAATAGGTATCTTGTGATTAAATTATATAAATATTTGAAAGTACTTTAAACAATTCACTAATTGGAAAATTGCCAACTTTATATAGATATTATATCAATTTCTGTCAGAGAGAATAGCCCCAGTTAAGAATTTATTTTAGAAGTCATTTTGGCCATAGCATCCTTTATTATTCTCTATCATACATCTCACACATGAAAATGAGAAAGATGGCACACATATTTTACATTTTTCCTTCATAAAAGTGCATACCAACAATGAATAAAAAGGTAATAGTATTCTTCTTCACAGTGACATTGCTGACAAGTGGGAAACAAGGACTAGCAACAGAAAGTACAGCAGTTTGTCAATCAACTTCTAAGATAAAAGTAAACAAAATTGAAACTAATCATACACTGAAACGTTCTACTACACACACTTTTGGTCATTTTTAGTAGTGCTTTGGAAATCTGGAGGCTTAGTAATACCAAACTCAAGAAGACTCGAGTTCTAATGAAGCATGTCTTCCTCTTATGCTTTATTCCTCTAAATTAAAGGCAGAGACGGGATTTTAAAAAGTCCCTTTCTTTCTAGTTTAATGCTGGTCCCAAAGAGTTACAAATACTCACTCATTGACGATTTTCTGAGGGCAGAGGATGCCATGCCAAATACTTCTCCATCATCTACTCCAAATTCTGAAGCATCTTCAAAGTCATCTCCATCACTATCACTAACCATATGAACATCCGTGCTTTGCTATTTAAGGAAAGTCCCGATTAGATTCAGATTGCTTTAACATATCAAATTCTAAAGTTATAGAATTGTATTAAGATAAAAGCTTCATCAACTAAGAAACCATCAACTAATGCCAAGTTCAATATTTTTCATCTTAAAGCTCACAAAGATTCCTAAAATTGTTATGAAACCCTAGTCCAAATACAAGAAACTAACAAAATGAAGGACAGTTATAAGTTCAACAAAGACAAATTTCTGTGCTGTCTCTAGCGCACAGTATGGAAATAAATGCCCAATAAATTAGAAAATGGATACAACTAGAAAATTCAGAGACAAACTTAAGCTAAGAGTCTTCACCACTGTCTAGATCTGCTAAGCAGAAACAAGGCAGCATTAAAACTTGTCATTTTCTTACTGAAATTAACCTCAATAAGGCAGACATCCGTGTCCTATGTATCCTTACAGTGTCATTAGGAGATACATAAAATACACACCTATAAAATTTCAATGTAGATTTCATACTAAACATAAACTGTAATAGAATGTTTTAATCCAGAATCTACTATGTGATTGGCACTGACAGACATATCCTGTTTACTCTGTATTAGCAACATGTTGAAGTTTAAGATATTAAAAATATCAGTTTCAAAATACAAATTTGGCTGCTATTCTCTAGATTAAGATAGTATTAGAAAATGTTAAGATTTAAAACATTTGAACCCCTGGGTTATGAGTACCAATAGATGTTCAAATCTTGGATGACATGAGGGTCCAAGCAAAGCATCTGGCTAAATGGCAATCTTATGTTCAACAAATGGCCCACAAACACTATTTATTAAATGATTTTTTAAAGAGAGGTATAACAGTCCTAATTGTACTGGAACTCACTTTGTAGATCAGGCTGGCTTGTAGACATTTACCTGCTTTTGCATTCCCAGTGCTGGGTTCAAAGGTGTGCACCACATGCCTAGCAGTAAATAAATTTTTACCTTCTAAAATATGGCACTATGTACTTAAGTCATAAAAATATAGAAACTATTTGACAGACGAGCATAACTTAAAAACAAGTATTTATTAGGAAAAGTATTAGGGGGAGGTCTGTGTGTGTGTAGTGTGTTTGTGTGTACATGTACGCATTCATGTGCTACTACATGTGTGTGCAGCTCAGATCTCCTTCCATTATATGGGTTCCAGGTATCAAACTCAGGTCATCAGGTGTGGCAGCATGTGCCTTTATCCACTGAATAATGTTGCCACCTTGCCTCTTCCTCTTTGCATCATTTTGACAGCTTGGTACTGCTGAAATATCTTGGGTCTGCTACTTATTTATAAAAGCCTTAGTTTTACATATAATCATAATCTTAACTTTAATTTTGTCATACAGAGTAAAAAATCCCCTCCTTTATTTGTGTGTATGTGTACAGGCATGTACCATGGTGCACAAGTGGAGGTCTGAGAACAGAGTGGGAATGAGCTCGCTCCCTCCACCATGTGAGTTCCACAGATGGAACTGAAATTCTCTGATTTGGTTTCAAGAGCCTTCATCCTCTGACAGTCCAGCCCATTTAAAAGCAATATGGTGGAGTTCCTCTTCAAAACAACAAACTAAGATGAACAGCTAGTATAAAATCAGAAACTCTCAAGCTCTGGGTCCTAATCCCTTTGGAGGGGACATCGAATGACCCTTTCACAGGGGTTGCCTAAGACCATCTGCATATCATATGACTACATTAAAAATAGTTTACAGTTATGAAGTACCAACAAAAAGAATTTTATGGTTGGTGTTCACCACAACATGAGGAGCTATATTAGAGGGTTACAGCATTAGGAAGGTTGAGAACTGCTGTGTAAGATTCAGTAAACTATCTGTAACATGAAGGGGCTTCAACTGTGGCATTTAAAGAACAAGGGCACAAGGTACCCTCCATGTTCCTTTCCAGTGTTTAGTCAGGTTCACAGACAAGTAGAAAAACTCCAAGGACCTAACTGGAAACCTCCTCACAACCTTCCACTGACTAGGCTACTATTTTTAGCATCCACTCAGTCTTGCTTAGTAGTAGTCACCATTCCAAGAAATAACAGATTAAGAATGAAGACTGAGGAAACACAGGGCAGAAAAATGGAGGTAAGGAATACCCCATACATAGTGCTTTCTCTTTCTTCCTCTCTTTCTTTCCTCTTCCTTTCTCTTATTGTCCTTTATCTACTATTTCTCCAAATGGAGTTTTCAAATACTACTACTTCCCATAACAACAGAGCCTCGCTTCATAAACAATTGTTTTAACTTTCTCTTTGACACAGTGTTTAGGTTCTACACAAAGCATGGAATTCCTTTATAATCTGAGAAAATGAAATCATACAACTACAACCTCTTTGAATGGAGGTATCTAAAAGCCAATTTTATTGAAAAAAAGTATATTTCAAATATGAATTATTGAAGTATCTGCAAGAATGAGCTGCTTAATAATGTATAAGGAACCACCAATCTCTTCACATTTTCTTAGCAGCTACCTAATGGGTTAGGAAATGCTTATTGTTTTTCCCAAAAAGTGAGATAAACAATCTTTTTCCCCATTGATATTTGCTGATAAAAATAGATAATCATTTGGTATCCATTATGGTTGCACAAAAATCCTTTGAATCTTGAAAATCCATTAATTTGATTTTTAAAACAGCTAAGAAAATCTTGTATTTTGTTTTGGCTACTCCATTCACTTGTCCACTTCTCAAACCTCCCACTATACACTTTGAACTTATTTAAATGATGACAGGCTATGACTCTCCAGTAGTGTTGTATGATTTATGCAGACAATTATGATGTTGACATTAAGTGTTTCTAACATATTTTAAAGCTAGTACTTGCAAGAAAAACTTCCTAGAGGAGATTAGGGCCAAACTGTTAGAAATAAAAATTTGGAACTAATACTTAGCATTAAAACAAAACGAACTAAAGCTGATGTTCCTTTCAGCAGACATGTATGAACCACCTATATGTGATTTAGGCAGAAAAGCTCCATACAGTGCATATGCTTAATGTAGACCTCAAATACAGATTTCACTGCTGCAGAACCGGTGAACGATGATACTGAGAAGAGTTGCATAATAAAATGGGGGAAAAGAATCTCAAGCAAATAATTAGATATCTAAAAATATAGAATTCAGAAAAGCAAACAGTATTATCACTTTCAGGTACAGCAGAGATTATATTTAAGGCCCAGTCCATGAGATGGAACTGATACTACTTGGGTGGACAAGAACCTGAGGACAAATAGGCCATGGGATTAGGGGAAAATCTAATACTATTGTTCTGCTAAAGAAATATAGCAATAAAATGACTCCTAAAATCATTCTGCTAGACCTATGGTTCAGTGTTTCACTCAGCCATCACAAGAGAAGCTTTGTCTTGCAGTAGATGGGAACTAAAACAGAGATGGACAAATGGACAATGTACTGAGAATGAAAGAACCTGGAACACTGTGATGAATGGATGTCTTCATCAAACCCTCCCCTCTGTGCCAAGGAATCTATTCTGGAGAGGACATGGAAAAAGTGTAAGAGTCAGAGCTGATAGATGACTCCAAAGGAAACTGTCCTCCAGATGCAACAGGACTTATTCACAAACAAATTTACAGAGAATAAGGCAGCATGAACATTGCCTGAACATGTTCAAGCCAGAAAGGTTCCCAGCACTGTAAGGGGAAAGTGGACATAGATTTTCACTCAATTAAGAAGCTAATTGCAATTGAAACCCACTTGCAATGAAAAAAATAAAATAAAATACTTTTCTCCAAAAAAGCCTCACTGAGTATATTAGCCATACTTCAGAGTAACAAAGGAAATACAATGGTATTTTTGTAGAACTTTTGTCTCATTGCTTTGTTTGGGCATCTTTTGACTTATTGCTCTTTGTTTGTTTATATATTTGTCTTCCATTTTTGTGAGTTTGTGCATGTAAGGGTGTGGGTTTGTGTGTATGTTTCTTGTTTTTATTTTATACAGATGTTTGTTTGTTTGTTTGTTTGTTTGTTTCTTTTAGGTAGAAAGGAAGGAGGGAAGGAAGGAAGGAAGTATGGAGTTTAGTGGGCGGGAAGGATCGAGGAGGAACTAGGGGAGTGGAACTAATCAAACTATATTGTATGAAAAAATTCAAAACAATTATTGTTATTATATATTCCTAAATATGTAAATGAAACCTGGCCAATCCACGTAAGGTTACTTGTATGTATCTGACAACCAATTGGTGTGCTCTTCCCTGGGAAAGCTATTTCTCCAACACTCAGAATTCCTGAGTTTTCTATAGTTTCTTGTCTGGGGTTGAGGCCCCATGAAATTTTTCCCTTTCCATGTTAGCATGTCAATTGATGTCATCCTTGTTCAGGTTTTGTTTAGGCAGCCATATTGGTGAGACTTCACTGGTATAGCTATTTTGACATTTCAAGGGGGAAAAAAAAAAACCTCACAGCAAATTCCCAATTCCTCTGACTCTTACGGTCTTGTCACCTGTCTTCCACAATTACCCCTGAGGTACAGGAGTCCTGCTGTAGAGGATCAGTTAGGGCTGTGCTCCCCAAGGCTAATTGTTCTCAGTATTTTGATTTGTTGGTTTTTGTAATGGTGGCCTCTCCATCTGTTTCAAGGAATTTTTGTTATTGTTTTTGTAATTTCTGGATGAAGAGCCAGATCTATAATCATCTGTACACATTTATTTTTAAAGGTTAACTTTTAAAAGTTACATTTACCTTAAAAATGTAACTATAGAAAGAAAAACACCACCAACCAAAGAAGCTAGAATTTAAACATCAGAAGATTTAGAGCTACATTCCATTATCGTACTGCAAATGACTTTGTGTAAGTGTATTCATACTGTAATTGTAAAATGTGACTAATACAAATCCCTACAATTCTGTGAAAATTCAAAAGCATGACATAGCATAGTATCTTACAAAAATTATTAACTTTAAAAATTATTAGCTAACTTTAAAAGTTGGATTCAATTTTAATCACATGGAAAGAAGTCAATGGTGAAGCAAGTCAACAGAAGATAAAGGTTATAATGTTCTACTGCATTACAGAGAAAGAAAAACATTTCATTTGGAAGAAGGCAGGTTTGCAGGGTTTATTAACTTTGGGGTGTGTGTGTGTGTGTGTGTGTGTGTGTGTGTGTTGTGTACTGTATACACTCATGCTAAGACATTGTACCACAGTGCACATACAGAGGTACCAAGACAACTTGTGGGAGTTGGTTCACTACTTCATTGTGTGGATCCCAAGGATAGAACTCAGGTTGTCAGTCTTGGCAGCAAGCACCTTTACCTGTTGAGCCATCTGGAAGAGTTTCCTGTTACTGATTTTGTTTATTTTTATTTAAAGCTGAGAGAAAAGACTATAGAGATGGAGATGAAAAAAATCCAAGAGAGACCTATGCTTGCTAGAACAGGTGTTATGTTCACTTTGGGCAATGATGGGAATTAATATGTGTAAGGAGATGATGGGTCACTGGAGAGCATGGCTAAATCTAACTTTATATATAATGACTCTGAGACGAGCATTGAAAGCAAGATGATTAGAACACAATTGAATCTTTAGTTGAATGTTTAGTTGTGGTGTCATGCTATATGCTTCAACCCCCTGCCTGTCATCTTATACTATTTTTTTTTTAAATAAAGTTTTAAAACTAGAAAAATCTACCCTCAAGCTTTGAGTAAAAAAGTTTTCATTGCCATATTCCTAGCAAACAGATTTGTAGATAAACTACTCTAAGTGTGTAATCAAATTGTCATGAATAAATACTAAGTCATTCTTTCTCATGACACATCATCTAATTAATCTCTTACCCATTTTATGTCCCACAGATTACCAGTAACATCAACTGTTCACTCTAAAATATTTCATTTAAATCTGTTCCTTTCACTAGCAATCTGTAGTTCAGATCTTACCATTTTTTTTTTTTTCCCATTTAGGGATTTTTACCATAAATTTACTCCATAAATTCTCTCATTCTTCACATTAGGGCAGTTAGTTTTTGCTTTTTACATTTTGTTGGCTCCTAGGTTGAACTGCTTTAAATTTATGATCAAACACTGCTGAGAACAATCACTACATCTCTAGAATATCTCTGTTACTTCATTGCTTGGGTATTTTCAGTGAATATACCCATAATAATTGCCATACAATCTTTCATAAATTACAAATACTGTAGTATTTGCCCTATGCTTAAATACACAAAACATAAAATTTACAATTACAATATGTTAGATGTGTCATATGGTGCTTTTAAGTATATTCTAAACATCACAGAATCATTACAACCATTCAGTAATTCTCAACTCATGAAACTGAAAACCTATACTCACGGAACAGAAACTGTGCATTCCTCCCTCCCTCCCTCAGTCACTGGCAACCATCACTCCACTTTCTTCTTTTTGAGTGTCTCATGTAAAGAGATTCATGTTGTATTTGTCTTTTTGTGACTGGCTTGTTTCATGGCATAGTGTTCATCTATGATGGAGAACATGTCAGTTTCCTGCCTTTTTGACATTTCTTTGTACAGACATTCTGTACTTTACCTTTCAACAGGCACTTAAAGTTCCTTCTATATTTTATCTATTCTCAGTAACACTGCAGTGAATATGAAGTTACAAAATCTGAGACCTTGTTTTTGGCTCTTTTGGGTATGTAGTCATAAGTATAATTACTGGGGAGGGATATGAAAATTTTAATTTTTAATCTTTTGGAAAAGTATATCTTACTCTTTCCTGTAGTTGCAGTACCATTTAACACCTTCATCAACAGTTTACAAAGATTCTAAATCATCCACACACTTGCCAATGCTTAGTATTTTCTTCTTTTTAAAATCTTTTCTGCTTGCTGTCATACTAGTGAGTGTGAGGTAACTGCAGAATTTTGGTATAATTCTGAGCTGCATTTCACTAACTGGTAAGAGATGCTGAACATTTTTCATGTTCTTATTGGACGTTTGTTTTCAATTTTTGGAGAACTCTCTTTTTACATTGCTTGCTCAGCAAACAACACTTGACAAATAACAACTGTAAATATTTACAGAGTATAATATGATGTACTTCTGTGCTTTTGAGGTAAGTCTCAGATAGCCCAGGCTGGCCTCAATATGACAACCATATGAACTCCCGATTCTCTTGTTTCTACCTCATAAGTGCTGGAATCACACAAATGTGCCACTATTACAGGTTTTCAGGTTTTGATATGTACTATCTTATAGAATAACTAAAACAAGCTACACTCATGAACTCACTACTCATATCTTATGGTATGAATAAAAAATTCACTGTTGGATAATTTTAAAATACACAAAGAATTATTATTAGCTATAGTTAATATGCTCTGCTATCAAACAAATCTCTCTTCTAACTGAACATTATACACTTTAACCAAAATGTCACCAAATCCCCAACCTATCTAGCATCTGGAAGATACCGTGTCACTATACTGAGTTTGGGTTTTCTTGGTATAGTATGTACATAGGATTACAGAGCATTTATTTATAACTTATTTCTCTCAGTGAATGTTCTACATGTGTATCTGTATGGAAAATGAAAAATATTTCCTTCATTTTTAAGGCCAAACAGTATTCTAGCATGTATCTTACACACATACACACACACACACACACACACACACCCCATATATTCTTTTGCCATTCATTTATTGAGGCGCTTATGTCATTCCCTGTCTTGACTACTGTGAATATATCTCTTTGATGTACCAAGTTTATCTGTTCTGAAGAAAACCCTAGAAGTTTGATTGCCAGAGAACATGGCAGTTTACTTTTTAAAAAAAACTATTCACGATTTTCCATAATCACTGTATCAATTTATAGTCCTATCACCAGTGTGTAAAACTCCTTTTCTCCATATTTATAGCAGTACTTGATAGTAGAACATTCTCCGAAAGCCTGTGTCAAATGCTTGGGCCTACTGAGGAATGGCTGAAAATTTACAACAGGTGCTTTTTAATTTGATGCAAAAAATCACCATCCTATTTTCATGTGTAGACTATGCTATTCAGGTTTAATTCAAAATATTGCCCAGACCAATTTGGGAAGATCTTCCCATAATTTTTTCTAGCAGTTTTCTATGTCTTTTTTTTGGGGGGGGGGGGAGACATCTTATGCTTAATATTTCTACTTGTTGATGTTTTAGATTGTTTATTTTGGGAGAATTCTAAGACAGATTCTATTTAAAGTCTAGGATGGCCTACAACTTGCTATATATAGCCCAGGGTAGGTCTCAAATTTGAAATCTTCCTATCTCTAGCTTCCAAGTGCTGGAATGATAAGTGTAATATGCTAAAGATTTTCATTCTTTTCTGATTGATTTCTATATATGGCTTGAGGCAAGTGTGTATTTCCATTATTCATTTAGAAGATAGTCATTTTTCCATTGCATGATCTTGTGATCTTTGTTGGAAATCAATGGAACCCTGTAAACTCATGAGATCATTTCTAGGTGCCTGATTGTACCCAGATAGTATATGTCTGTTGTAATGTCAGGACAAGGCTATTTGACCTGAATTTATTTTTTAATGAAGGAGGGATGTTGAGACAGCAGTGGTTCTCAACCTCCCAAATGCTGTGACCCTTTAATAGAATGTTAAGGTGACCCACCTTATGCTAGTTCATCACTGTAATTTTGCTACTATTAGGAATCGTAATGTAATTATCTGGTATGCAGATGGTCTTAGGCAATCCCTGTGACAGGGTGGTTTGACAACACCCCCCCCCCAAAGGGGTCACAACCCAGAGGGTGAAAATCACTGCCATAAACGAATCACTATAGAGTTTCTTTTGTTCTGTTAGTTCAAATTGATTTCAAATGTAGAATAAATTCAGTGCCTCCCAGGAGCTGGAGAGATGAGAGATGGCTCAGATATTAGCCTTTCTTCCAGAGGAAATGAGGTTTAATTCTCATCAGTCACATGGAAGCTTACAACCTCCTGTAATTCCAATCTCAGTGGACCCAGACACCCTCTTCTGGCCTCCACAGCCTCCACAGACGTGCATACAAACAAAACAACCATAAATATAAAATAAAAATAATGTTAAAATTTTAAAGCTTTCAAATTTGGTGTCTCCTCAAGGACTTTAGGCCTACTAAGCTGTCCCTAATACTGCTATATTGCACTTTGCTTCTCCTTGATTTTGTTAAAAAGATTGCCTTATATAGTTAGTGTTCCAATATTGGGTGTGTGTATACATCCTTTTAAAATCACAACTACTTCACAGTATATAATAAGAGATTACTGAACATCTTAAAACATTAAATCATAGCTGGGCGTTGGCGCACACCTTTAATCCCAGCACTGGGGAGGCAGAGGCAGGAGGATCTTTGTGAGTTCCTTGTATACCAGTCTGGTATACAAGAGCTAGTTCCAGGACAGCCTCCAAAGCTGCAGAGAAATCCTGTCTCAAAAAACAAACAAAAATTAAATCATAATACTCATGCTTTCTTTCCTATCCTTTTAGCCAAAATCAGAATTGGCACAGAAATGTTATCTATAACCATGGTACAGAATTAAGAAAATGCTTTTTCATATCCATGGCCCATACAGACACAGAGGTACAAAGTAAAACAAAGATATTCCATGTTATCTGCTACTTGGTATTGTTCTACAGAGTCTGTGTTCTGCTATCAATAGATTAGGGATTTATTGGCTTAGATTTTGAATATCTTGGTGTAAATGTATTATTGTCAACCTATAAATTACAGAATCTGAAGGCTCAATCCCAATAAATGCATTCAATTATACAGGTTTAAAAAAAAATCCCTTTGTTAAACTGACAGTTCTGTGTAAAAGTATTCTACACAAGAATCTGCCTGAATATGTATATTGAAATGTGAAACTAACAGACCCAGAAACACTTTAGTAATAATCATCTTGCATGGGGAATTTCTGCCTTTAAAATAACACACTTAAATATTTATATTCTGTTCCAGAATTAGTATGAAGAAAATACAAGGAAAAAGGGTAACTTCATAGAATTATGTTTAACAAAGTAACTTTATATGCAAACATGTTTCCTTTACCAATTCATTGCTATGGTAGAGGGAAAAAAAAAAAAAAAAAAAAAAAAGACTAGGAGTGGAGGATATGGGGCTTCAGCTCAGTGAAAAGCTAGCCAATAGGCTTACCTCTTCTGACTGCTCACGGGTCTGCACAGGTGAAGTTCTTCTGCCCACAGTCAGCCGATGGCAAGGATAAGAGAGCCCTGATTCTGCAAGACACATCTGCAGAAAGCAGAATTGTCATTTTATACAAAATGCAGTCACCTTTACAAAAAGGATTTTACATTTCTTCCCTCCCCTCCCCCCATAATTTTTGAAGCTAGAGTAGAAAGCTTACTCTATTAGCCTGGGTATTACATTACCAAGGCGGCTTTGAAATTATGAAACCTTTTCCACCATAAGGTATTGTGGTAAGCCAGGTATGGTAGCACACACCTCTAATCCCAGCAGTTGGGAGGCAGAGGCATCTCTGTGTGTTCAAGGCCAGTCTGGCTTATATAGTAAACTGCAGGAGAACAAGGATTTCACAGACTCTGTCACCAAATTAAAAACAAACAAACAAAACAAAAAGATAATGTGGTAGCCAAGTCTAAGTTTCATTAGAAAACAGATGGGGGAAACCACAAATTGAACATAAAACCAAATTATACACATAGTTCCCATAAGTGTAAGTAGGTCTGCTACAGTACGCTTTCACAGAATAAAACCCCAGTTCCCTAGTTTTCAGGGTAGTAAGGCAATGACATTTTTATTTTACCACACAGCACACGCTATTTATACATCAGTATACCACACAATTTTAAGGATAAGACCTTAGGAACTTAAAATGCATGAAAAGAACCCGATTTATGCTCTATTTACAGTCATTATTGCTTTTGTAATCTAAGACACTATCCAAGGATTCTGTCGTGCTTAGCAAAAACAATTAAGCAATATTATATTTATGTCTATTAAAGCTTAGAGTATGTCTGATAGTAAATAAAATAAGTTTTGAGAATTACATTAAAATTGGGCAGAAATATGACTGAAATTTGAGTTTTATAAGTATTAATTAACTTCTTAAGGAAATACATTCAAAGACAATAAACTTTAAAATTTTAAACTGTTTCAGAATTAGTATGAAGAAAATACAAGGGAAAAATGTAACTTCAAAGGAGTAAGTTTAACAAAGTAACTGTATATGCCAACAGTTTGTTACAATTATCAATAACATTTTATACCATTATAGTGCATGCTACATATGATTTATTCTATAATAGTATTTTATTCTCAAATTACTTTAGTTAATTCCTATGTCTATAGATTATTTTTCAAGTCATTTTTATAACTATGTAAAAGAATTTACCATGGTGGCACTCTTGTAACTCAAGTTCGGGGGAAGTAAGAGGGACAATGCCCTCTTCAGGCTTCTGTGTGCTATGTATGCACACATGGTATACTTACTTGCGGGGGGGGGGGGGGAGGGGAGGGGGGGACTGCTACAAATAAAACAAAAATAAATAATTCTTAAAAACTAAACAAAACATTAAGGGTGGAGGTGGAGCTTATTGGAAGAGTGTGTGTTCAGCAGGCTTGATTTATCCATCACTCAAATCAACTATTAAACAACCAAAAGAAGATGTGTGTACCTCAAGCAAATTAAAAGGCAAAAGGCACACATGTATCCTAATGTAATGATGTAAATCAAACTTTTTATTGGTATAAATAAAATACGGTATCTTTGGCACACTGAAAATATCCTTTGGTAATATTGGGGAGGTGTGAATTAATATGACTTAAAGTGAAGACATCCAAATATCTACAAATTAATAAATTCATAGGCAGCAGACAATAGTGGGAGAGACAAAACTAGAATTCATACATGTTTAAATAGGCTAATTATTTTAAGACAAATACTGGAATGGAAAATCAAGACTCCACATAAATACCCAAGTATGCTCAATCACACATGATGTGTGCTGACATACAAGGGGTGTGCTCATAAAAGTTATGTGTTTGGCCACGTGTTATGACACACACCTTTAATCTCAGTATTGAGGAGGCAGAGGCAGGTGTAGTCTGTTAGTTTAAGGGAAGCTTGGGCTTTCCATTATCACAGATGAAAAGACTTAAACAGGTTCCCAAATAAAAGATCAACCTAAAAGGTTTAGAAATGCAGCTCAGTTGGTAGGGTATTTGCCTAGTATGAACGAGGTCTGGGGTAGGATCCCCAGCACCACATAAACTCAGTGTGCACCCGTAATCCCAGATGTGGAAGGTGAGGGCCAGAGGATCATTAGTGTAACGTCTCCCTCGGCTACACAATGACCTAGAGGCCAGTCTGGGAACAATGAAACTTGAACAACAAAACCAAAATTGACTTAACTCAAAGACTGTTATTTCATTATTCAATTCCATACTGCTTAATAAATGCTACCTAGATAAATGAGAGGACAATCTTCTGATTTGGTATAAAATACAGTGTCTGTCTTAAGGGAACATGTATATCAAATGAGAAGACAGATGAACAAAAGAAACAAGCACAGAATTTTCTACAGATGGCAAAGTTGTCCAGAGAATAATTTTATGCCTATATCTCACTGGCTAATTAAGCTAACAAAATGAACTTCCATTCCATAGCACAATCCACTATATATGAATCCTGGAATGATGAGTCTTTATATCAGTGTTTAAGTTGACATGAAAGTGAAAAGATAGAGAAATGAGAAAAACATCTTTCCCTGTGCTTCCACAGTCCTTTGCTTTCAGAGTATCCTGTATCAGTCTTTTAGTGCTTGTATCTAGACTAATTTTGTATGTGTCTCATTTCCTGTCAGACATATGGGCAGGATGTTTTTGTACTTCAAATGCCTTCTGATACTTAGTTTAATCCTTATTTTGTCCACATTTGCTAAATGGACAAAACAATTGGTACTTAGAATCTAGTAATTCAGAGACTATGATATACTATTTGTGTGAATTTAACATGATTCAACTGCAAAATAATGTATTTATACTATGTTCCAAGTTTTCCTGGACAAAAATATTACTCATAGAACTACTGAAAGTTAATCTTTTGGATCTAGGAGAGGTTAGTAATAAGTAGGAGTTATTTATTTCTGCATTCTCATTAATGTGCATACATCAATTTACCACAAGTAAAACTCAGACTATAACTCTAAAACCCAGGAGACACTCTATTGCTTCAAAAACAAAACTTACTGTAAAGGGTCAGTAATTCAAGGAAAACATAAGGATTTAAAATTTTGGTTGATTGCCAAAGGAAAAGAAGATGCCTGAGTATGGACTTTTTTGGGTTAACATCTATTAATTTTCATAAGATGGAACTTATACTCACAGCACCTTTCCTATTGTCGCAGAGAGGAGCACAAAGTTCCTCTTTAATACAATAATCTCTTCAATAACCACAGCTGCTTATTCAGCATTCACTCTGCCAGCAACTTTAAACTCCCTCCTTCTCTGCTAAGTGACAGTTTCCACTCCACTTTTTGCTTTGTGTTAATGTAGACCCAGATAAGCTTGACTGCTATCCTGTCTTGAAAATTCTCTGTAAACAGGTGAGTGGGGTTTTTTTGTTTTGTTTTGTTCATTTGAATTCAGCCTTACTCTAGTTCTCAGGGCATGGTATTATCCTTTCCATTGTCTGAATGTTTCCTATCAGCATGTTTATGAAGAAACACTGTATGCTTTCATAACTATGTAGGAGGATCATCAAGAAGGTTCCAAAATCTGACCCTAAGAAAGTGCTTCTGTGACTTTTCAGCACTTTCAAATAACTGTGATCTTATTTGTAAAATGGCATTTTTACATATTACATAGTTCATCAATTAACTTTTTGTTCTCTTTTAAAGTTAATGATCAAAGACTCTCAAGACCTTTAGTTGTATCAATGGACATTTTACACTGAGATTAACGTTTTATTTTATTTTTTTCTTGAGACAGGTTTTCTTTATCCTGAAACTTACTATGTAGATCAGGCAGGTCTTGAACTCAAAGATCTGCCTATCTAGGCCTCCCAAGTGCCAAGATTAAAGGCATGCACCACCACTACCAGGCCAAGATGTATTTTTTAGAGTTAAATATTTAATTAAAATAATTATTAATAAAGTAATAAGATAAATTTTAGAATTTTATAGACAATAAATATATCTAAAAATGTAGTATGATGGTCAATTTTGTAGGACCTGGAGTGATCTGAGAGATAAACTTCTGGGCATGTATATGAGGCTGTTTCTAAATTGGTAGCTCAGGTGAGAGGACACCCCCCCCCCCCCGATGAATGTGGGTAGCACAGGTCTAGGGGCTGTAGTTCCAGGCTGAATCTAAAGAGATAGCACCCAGATAACCAACACGCATATCTTTGCTTCCTGAGGACTGTAGCCACCTTTTTCAATTTTGTTGTCGTAAGTATTCTGTTAACTATGAGTCACAATAAATCCTCCTTAAGTTGCTTTTGCCAATTATCTGCTCACAGCCACAAAAGTAACTATTATAAAAACTGGGATGAAGACGACAGTTGTTGCTCTAATGAATCTATTTGGTTCACAGCAAGCATTTAGAATGTCAAGCTAGAGAAGCCCTAATATGCTGTTAAAGCAGACCTTAATGTTCCATTTTGTTGGGAATTCAGTAGGCCAAATGCCAAGAGAAATGCATGGGGGGGGGCCTTACTCATAAGAACTAATAGGAAAGCTGGACTTTATCAGGAATTGGACCAGAGGCTATTTGTCTTATTTACAATCTGGCAAAGAATTGGGCTGGGTGGGTATTAAGGAATTAAAAATAATAACTTTTTTTGTTTATAAGATTGGGTTTCCCTGTGTAGCCCAGACTGTCTGGAAAATTGAGGCTTTCCCAACTCAGCATCTAGATTTCTGGGATTAGAGATGGTGTTTGCTATATTCAGCATAACCCCCATTCCAAACATGGGACTACCAAGCCTTATAAAAATGAAGAATCTTGTTAAGGACCAGCATAAAATTAGCATTTGACATTTTTACCACATAGACAGTTAAGAAGTATAAACTCGAACAACTATAGCTTGTCTTGTGATCAGATCTATTGATCTTCATTTATCAGGTACTTTATAGCAAGAGCTGTTTTGTTTAACATACACAAGTCTGCAAATTTAGTATTATATTTGCAGAGATCACAAAGTTTCAAGAGACAGAGCAATTGATCCAAGTGGAACAGGACTGGCCTCCAAAGGTCATGAAACTTTCTACTTCATCCTCTAAAACAAGCCATTTCATACAAGAAGCCCAAAAGATGACTAACTGGTCACTCTTAAAATTTTTGAGTGCAGCCTGGCAGTGGTGGCACACACCTTTAATCCCAGCACTTGGGAGGCAGAGGCAGGCAAATCTCTGCATTCAAGACTAACCTACTCTACATAGCAAGTTCCAGGATGGCTAGGGCTGCACATAGAAATCTTGTCTCAAAAAAAAAAAAAAAAAATCCAAAACAAAATGAACAAACAACAACAAAAACACCAGGCAAAGCAAAACAAATTTTTGAGTGCATTGTTCAGCCAGACAAATAACTGAAGCAATATAAAGCTAAACTTTAAACTTCATCAAGAATCTGAAATTTCATTTACTGCCAACCAGAGTGTAAATCAAAAAGCTTATTTATTTTTATTCACCAACCAAGGCTTTTTTTTTTTTTTTTTTTTTTTTTTCTTTTAAGTCATTTGTGTGGTAGAAAAATCACAGAGCTTTAATTTGCAGCAGGTTGAAGCAAGCTTATTAAGAATGCTAGTTACCAAGTGCACCCCACTTGTCTGGGCTAGCCCATTGCCACATTCTTGTAGCAGGGTTAAATAACAGTTTAGTCACCTCATAAGAAAGCACACTGTTAAAAAGGAAATTACTAATAATATTCTGGAACCAATGTAATATTAAAAGACATGTGCATGTCAAGATCAATTATCTACAAAACTCCTGTGAAAATAGCTTTAAAAACTATTTGTCACCAGGCTTTGCTATGTTATAGTCCTCAATGGAGCCAGCAAATTGGTAAGACTTGATGAAATAAACAGCAACAGTAACAAGTCTTGAGATGTTTGCTATGAATATAATCTCCT